>NC_057813.1:398106177-398427350 GCF_018294505.1 Triticum aestivum
AGCAGGGTGTGGGCCCCCTGGTCTTCATCTTTGGCGACGATTTTTCTTTATTTATTCTAAGGTATTCCATGGAGTTTCAGGACTTTTGGAGTTGCGCAGAATAGTCCTTCAATATTTGCTCCTTTTCCAGCCCAGAATTCCAACTGCCGGCATTCTCCCTCTTCATATAAACCTTGTAAAATAAGAGAGAATAGCCATAAGTATCGTGACATAACGTGAAATAACATCCCATAATGCAATAAATATGATCATAAAAGCATGATGCAAAATGGACGTATCAACTCCCCCAAGCTTAGACCTCGCTTATCCTCAAGCGAAAAGCCGATAAAAATAAATATGTCCTCATGTTTAGAGGTAGAGGCATCGATAAAAATAAAATACGGACATGAAGGCATCATGATTAATTAATAACAACAACATAAATAGAGTTTGTCATATGATTACTCATGTTCAAGTAATGACCTATTCACAAAGCCAAAGCATGAATGAGAAACATTATTGGGCACTAACAATTATAATCTAAGTCATTGAAGCAATTGCAATTTATCATAACATCGGAAAGAGTCTATGTTAGAGCTTAAAAGCAAGTCCACATACTCAACTATCAGTTAGTCCTTCATAATTGCTAGCACTCACGCGATACTTGTGGTTACAGAGTTTTAATCAGACACAGAGAAAGATAGGGGCTTATAGTTTTGCCCCACAACCTTTTACCTCAAGGGTAATGTCAACAATAACAATTCATGCTCCCCCACATCCAATTAGATATGTATATCATACTCTTTCCAACATGCTGAGCTTGCAAAGGATAAAATGAAAAAGGAATGGTGAGGATCACCGTGACTCTTGTAAGGTAGAGGATAATAATAAAAGATAGGCCCTTCGCAGAGGGAAGCAGAGGTTGTCATGCGCGTTTAGGGTTGATGCACAAAATCTGAATGCAAAAGAACATCACTTTATATTGCCCCTTGTATGTGAACCTTTATTATGCAGTCCGTCGCTTTTATTGCGTCCACAACAAGTTCGTACAAAGCTTATTTCTCTACATTAATAAGTCATGCATATTTAGAGAGCAATTTTTATTGCTTGCACCGATGACAACTTACTTGAAGGATCTTACTCAATCCATAGGTAGATATGGTGGACTCTCATGGCAAAACTGGTTTAAGGGTGTTTGGAAGCACAAGTAGTATTTCTACTTGGTGCTAAGAATTTGGCTAGCATGAGGGGGAAAGGCAAGCTCAACACGGTAGAGGATCCATGCCAACATACTTTATCTCGAATGTAAGAAAACATAACTCATTATGTTGTCTTCCTTGTCCAACCTCAACTCTTTAGCATGTCATATTTTAATGAGTGCTCCCAACCATAAAAGATGTCAATGATAATATATCTATATGTGAAACCTCTCTTTCCTTATTACTTCCTATTAATTGCAACGATGACCAAAGCTATATTTGCCAACTCCCAACAACTTTAAATCATCATACTCTTTCTATGTGAAGTCACTACTTTCAATAAGATCAATATGAACTCTTGATTCTTTTTATTCTTCTCTTCTACTTTCCCAAGATCATGGCAAAATACTCAAGCCCTTGACTCAACACTAATCTTTATTATAAAGCTCGTGGACTCGATTACAAGGAAAGATCATAAAGCAAAACTCAAAACTAGATCATGCCACGACTTTATTCTACTAAATCAAGATACTACTAATAGGATCGAACTAAGAAAAACTGTAAAGATAGGAGTTGTGATGGTGATACGATACCAGGGCACCTCCCCCAAGCTTGGCAGTTGCCAAAGGGAGTGCCCATACCCATGTGATTATGTCTCCTTCTTTGTTGTAGGTGTAATATTTTTGGCGATGATTCCCCTCAGAATACGGTTCTCCTCCTCGAGCTTATTGACTTGCTGCTTGAGGTGCATTATTTCCTTGCGAAGCTTTCCTGTAATGGCTAAAGCTCCTTGCACCTAAGGATGTTGCATAGCTGCGGGAGAACAAGAAACACTCCTCCTCATATTTTCATAGGAAAGAAATTTAACATTGGAAGGGATAACCGAGTTTGGAATAGCTGAGCTCTGTAGTTCCCCCATTGTAAATCCAGCTCGGAGGCGAGAGGTGACTTCTTGATCTTCCATGGCATCTAGTCTCATCAGGTCAGCCTCCATATCTTCCTCCGTTGCCGGCCCAAAGTGGTCAGCATCGCTGTTTACCGTTGGTTTCGGTGCCGGGTTAGATACCCGGCTTTCTCCGACTGACTCTTGGGAAGACATCTTGCTTTAATCTGCAGCAGCAACAGCTCGAAACGAAAACAGAAGATATTTGTGTGATACGGTGGTCAAAACCTTCGGGAGTATATATAATGAATTTTTACCGACTAAAATACGTCGTGCAAGGAAACGGAGTCCGGAGGGCACACGAGGTAGGGGGCGCGCCCAGGGGGTAGGGCGCGCCCTCCACCCTCGTGGAGGCCTCGTGTCCTCCCCGGACTGCTACTTATTTTTCTATTTTTCTAAATATTCCAAAACGGAGAAATATCGCCTTAAAAATTGTTTTGGAGTCGGTTTACTTACCGTACCACATACCTATTCCTTTTCGGAGTCTGGAACGTTCTGGAAAGTGTCCTTTATGTACTCCTCCAGGGTCACGGTTTCAATAGTATCAGTTTCAATATTTATAGATTACCTGAGATATAATGCTTGATCCTTTGACCGTTTACCACCTTCGGATTTGTGCCTGCAAAGTTGTTGATTTTTATGGCACCAAAACGGTAGACCTCCTCGATAACGTAGGGACCTTCCCATTTAGAGAGAAGTTTTCCTACAAAAAATCTTAAACGAGAGTTGTATAGAAATACATAATCACCTACATTAAACTCACGCTTTTGTATCCTTTTGTCATGCCATCTTTTAACTTTTTCTTTAAACAACTTGGCATATTCATATGCTTGGGCTCTCCATTCATCAAGTGAGCTAATATCAAATAACCTCTTCTCACCGGCAAGTTTGAAATCATAGTTGAGCTCTTTAATAGCCCAATATGCCTTATGTTCTAGTTCGAGAGGTAAGTGACAAGCTTTTCCATAGACCATTTTGTACGGAGACATACCCATAGGATTTTTATAAGCAGTTCTATAGGCCCATAATGCATCATCAAGTTTCTTGGACCAATTATTTCTAGACCTATTAACAGTCTTTTGTAAAATTAATTTGAGGTCCCTATTGCTCAATTCTACTTGACCACTAGACTGAGGGTGATAAGGAGATGCAATCCTATGATTAACGTCGTATTTAGCAAGCATCTTACGGAAAGCACCATGAATAAAGTGTGAACCACCATCAGTCATTAAGTATCTAGGGACTCCAAACCTCGGAAAAATAACTTCCTTAAGCATTTTAATAGAAGTGTTGTGATCAGCACTACTAGTTGGAATAGCTTCTACCCACTTAGTAACATAATCAACAACAACTAAAATATGTGTGTATCCATTAGAGGCAGGAAAAGGTCCCATATAATCAAAGCCCCAAACATCAAATGGCTCAATAACAAGTGAATAATTCATAGGCATTTCTTGACGTCTACTGATATTACCAATTCTTTGACATTCATCGCAAGACAAAACAAACTTACGGGCATCCTTGAAGAGACTAGGCCAATAAAAACCGGATTGCAATACCTTATGTGTAGTTCTATCCCCAGCGTGATGTCCTCCATAAGCTTCGGAGTGGCACTTGCGTAGGATCTGTTCCTGTTCATGCTCAGGTACACAACATCTAATAATACCATCTATTCCTTCTTTATAAAGATGTGGGTCATCCCAAAAGTAATGTCATAAGTCATAGAAAAACTTTTTCTTTTGTTGGTATGTGAAGCTAGCCGGTATAAATTTAGCAACAATATAATTAGCATAATCAGCATACCATGGAGTGCTACGAGAAGTACTTATGACATTTAATTGCTCATCAAGAAAGCTATCATTAATAGGTCATGGGTCATCAAGAACATTCTCTAGCCTAGACAAGTTATCTGCAACGGGGTTCTCATCTCCCTTTCTATCAACAATATGTAAATCAAATTCTTGAAGCAGGAGAACCCATCTAATAAGTCTAGGTTTTGCATCCTTCTTTTCCATAAGGTATTTAATAGCAGCATGATCAGTGTGAATAGTAAGTTTGGAATCAACAATATAAGGTCTAAACTTGTCACAAGCAAACACCACTGCTAAAAATTCCTTTTCGGTAGTAGCATAATTTCTTTGAGCACTATCTAGAGTCTTACTAGCATAATGGATAACATTTAATTTCTTATCAACTCTTTGCCCTAGAACAACACCTACAGCATAATCACTAGCATCACACATAATTTCAAAGGGTAAATTCCAATCAGGTGGCTGAACAACAGGTGCAGAGACTAGTGCTTTCTTAAGTATTTCAAATGCTTCTACACAATCATCATCAAAGACAAACGGTACATCTTTTTGTAATAAATTAGTCAGAGGCCGGGAGATTTTTGAGAAGTCCTTAATGAACCTCCTATAAAATCCGGCGTGACCAAGGAAACTTCTTATACCTTTGATGTCCTTGGGACATGGCATCTTTTCAATAGCATCAACCTTGGCTTTATCAACTTCAATACCTTTTTCAGAAACTTTGTGCCCCAAGACAATACCTTCATTAACCATAAAGTGGCACTTTTCCCAATTCAAGACAAGATTAGTTTCTTCACATCTCTGCAAAACTCGATCAAGATTGCTTAAGCAATCATCAAAAGAGGAACCATAGACAGAAAAGTCATCCATGAAAACCTCACAAATCTTTTCGCAAAAGTCAGAGAATATAGCCATCATGCATCTTTGAAAGGTAGCAGGTGCATTACATAAACCAAAAGGCATACGTCTATAAGCAAAAGTACCGAAAGGGCATGTAAAAGTAGTCTTTGATTGATCTTTAGCTGACACAGGTATTTGAGAGAAACCAGAATAACCATCTAGAAAGCAATAATGTGTATGTTTGCATAGTCTCTCTAGCATTTGATCAATAAAAGGTAAGGGGTAATGATCTTTCTTAGTAGCTTTATTTAACTTACGGAAATCAGTTACCATCCTATAACCTGTGATAATTCTTTGAGGGATCAATTCATCTTTATCATTAGGGACAACTGTAATACCTCCCTTCTTAGGGACACAATGAACAGGACTTACCCACTGACTATCAGTAATGGGATAAATTATACCTGCCTCTAGAAGCTTAAGTATTTCTTTTCTTACCACTTCTTTCATTTTAGGATTCAAACGTCGTTGAGGATCACAAACTGGTTTTGCATCAACTTCAAAATTTATTTTATGTTGACATAGAGTGGGACTAATGCCCTTAAGATCATCCAGAGTATATCCAATAGCAGCATAGTGCTTCTTCAGAGTTTTCAATAATCTTTCTTCTTCATGCTCTGAAAGGTTAGCGCTAATAATAACAGGATATATTTTCTTTTCATCAAGATAAGCATATTTAAGATTATCCGGCAACGGTTTAAGCTCAAACACGGGATCACCCTTGGGTGGAGGGGGATCCCCTAGGATTTCAACAGGTAAATTGTGTTGCAGAATATGTTCTTGTTTAAAGAATACTTCATCTATTTCCCTTCTTTCATTCATAAACATATCATTTTCATGATCTAGCAAATACTGTTCTAAAGGATCACTAGGAGGTACAACAATAGAGGCAAGACCAATAATTTCATCCTTACTAGGCAATTCCTCCTCACGATGTTGTTTACTAAATTTAGAGAAATTAAACTCATGAACCATATCATCCAAGCCAATAGTAACAACATTCTTTTCGTAGTCTATCTTAGCATTAACAGTACGCAAGAAGGGTCTACCAAATATAATGGGACAAAAGCTATCTTGTGGAGAACCAAGAACAAGAAAATCAGCGGGATATTTGGTTTTCCCACACAAGACTTCAACATCTCTAACAATTCCAATTGGAGATATAGTATCTCTATTTGCAAGTTTAATTGTAACATCAATTTCTTCTAACTCAGCAGGTGCAATCTCATGCATAATTTCTTTGTATAAGTTAAATGGTATAACACTAGCACTAGCACCCATATCACATAAGCCATGATAACAATGATCTCCTATTTCAACAGAAATAATAGGCACGCCTACCACAGGTCTATGTTTATCTCTATCACAGGGTTTAGCAATTCTAGCAGTTTTACCAGTGAATTGAATAACATGCCCATCAATATTATCCAACAAGAGATCTTTAACAATAGCAATATTGGGTTCTACTTTGACTTGATCAGGAGGTGTATAAGTCCTAATATTGCTTTTACGAACAACAATTGAAGCTTTAGCATGATCCTTCATTCTAACAGGGAAAGGGGGTTTCTCAACATAAGAAGTAGGAACAATAGGATCATTGTAAGTGACAATCTTTTCTTCAAATTTAATAGGTGCAGATACTTTTACTTCTATGGGAGGATGATATTTAAACCACTTCTCCTTGGGGAGATCAACATAAGTAGCAAAAGATTCACAGAAAGAAGCTACTATCTCAGATCAAGTCCATATTTAGTGCTAAACTTATGGAAAACATCGGTATCCATAAAAGATTTAACACAATCAAACTTGGGTGTCATACCCGACTCCTTACCTTCGTCGAGGTCCCAATCTTCAGAGTTGCGTTTAATTCTATCCAATAGATTCCATCCAAATTCAATAGACTTCATCATAAAAGAGCCAGCACAAGAAGTATCGAGCATGGTGCGATTGTTATCAGAAAGCCGAGCATAAAAATTCTGGAGAATTGTCAATTTTGAGAGCTAATGATTGGGGCATGAATATAACATTGATTTAAGCCTCCCCCAAGCTTGAGCGATGCTTTCTCCTTCGCAAGGCCAAAAATTATATATATAATTGCGATCACGATGAACAAGATGCATAGGGTAATACTTTTGATGAGATTCCAATTTCACTCTTTTATAGTTCCATGATCTCGTATCATCACATAGCCTATACCATGTCAATGCGTCTCCCCCAAAGATAAAGGCAAAGCCTTCTTCTTAACAACATCATCGGGTATACCTGCAAGCTTAAATAGTCCACAAATATCATCCACAAAGCGTAGATGTTTGTCAGGATGCTTTGTTCCATCTCCTGCGAAAGTGTTAGCTAGCAGTTTTTCCATCATACCCGAAGGAATCTGAAAAGCAGTTTCATCTTCAATAGATTCAATAGGTTCAGTGGGTTGAGGAGCAACTCTTGGCTCAACCGGACAGGGTGAAGATACCCCGAACAAGCCCCTCAAACAATTACTTTCCATAGTAACAAGTGACAGAAAATTTCAGCACACTAAATAAATTTTTCCTTACCAAATTCCACCTACCAAAGGCGCTTCACTCCCCGGCAATGGCGCCAGAAAAGAGTCTTGATGACCCACAAGTATAGGGGATCTATCGTAGTCCTTTCGATAAGTAAGAGTCTCGAACCCAATGAGGAGCAGAAGGAAATGATAAGCGGTTTTCAGCAAGGTATTCTCTGCAAGTACTGAAATAAGTGGTAACAAATAGTTTTGTGATAAGATAAATTGTAACGAGCAACAAGTAACAAAAGTAAATAAAGTGCAGCAAGGTGGCCCAATCCTTTTTGTAGCAAAGGACAAGCCTGGACAAACTCTTATAATAGGAAAAGCGCTCCCGAGGACACATGGGAATATCGTCAAGCTAGTTTTCATCACGCTCATATGATTCGCGTTCGGTACTTTGATAATTTGATATGTGGGTGGACCAGTGCTTGGGTACTGCCCTTACTTGGACAAGAATCCCACTTATGATTAACCTCTATTGCAATCATCCGCAACTACAACAAAAGTATTAAGGTAAACCTAACCATAGCATGAAACATGTGGATCCAAATCAGCCCCTTATGAAGCAATGCATAAACTAGGGTTTAAGCTTCTGTCACTCTAGCAACCCATCATCTACTTATTACTTCCCAATGCCTTCCTATAGGCCCAAATAAATGTGAAGTGTTATGTAGTCGACGTTCACATAACACCACTAGAGGTTAGACAACATACATCTTATCAAAATATCGAACGGATACCAAATTCACATGACTACTAATAGCAAGACTTCTCCCTTGTCCTCAGGAACAAATGTAACTACTCACAAATCATATTCATGTTCATAATAAAAGGGGTAATAATGTGCATATAGGATCTGAACATATGATCTTCCACCAAATAAACCAACTAGCATCAACTACAAAGAGTAATCAACACTACTAGCAAACTACTAGCACCAATCCGTACTTGGAGACAAGATTTGGATACAAGAGATGAACTAGGGTTTGGAGATGAGATGGTGCTGGTGAAGATGTTGATGGAGATTGCCCTCTCCCGATGAGAGGAGCGTTGGTGATGACGATGGTGATGATTTCCCCCTCCCGGAGGGAAGTATCCCCGGCAGAAAAGCTCCGCCAGAGCCCTAGATTGGTTCCGCCTCGTGGCGGCGGAGTCTCGTCCCGAAAGGTTCTCTCTGATTTTTTTCTCATCGAAAGACTTCATATAGGAGAAGATGGGCGTCGAAGAGCCACCAGGGGGCCCACGAGGTAGGGGGCACGCCCAGGGGGGGCACCCTCGTGAGCAGGGTGTGGGCCCCGTGGTCTTCATCTTTGGCGACGATTTTTCTTTATTTATTCTAAGGTATTCCATGGAGTTTCAGGACTTTTGGAGTTGCACAAAATAGTCCTTCAATATTTGCTCCTTTTCCAGCCCAGAATTCCAGCTGCCGGCATTCTCCCTCTTCATGTAAACCTTGTAAAATAAGAGAGAATAGCCATAAGTATCGTGACATAACATGAAATAACAGCCCATAATGCAATAAATATGATCATAAAAGCATGATGCAAAATGGACGTATCAGCGGCCAGCCCGCCAACTAGGCAAGCACTTGCCTGGCAGCATGCAACTTCTAGGCCAACTAGCCAAGCACCTGCATGGTGGCATGCAGACCTTCGTGAAAACCCTGCCATCGGACTAGCTCAGCAGCCATCCAGCCAGTGTGGCGCTACCTACCTTGTCACCTTGGACGCGTGTCGAAGCAAGGCGAGGCGACGGATGGGACGAGCTTCTTTGTCGTCCCTAATAAAGCAAGAGGGCATGTCAGCAATGCATTAAATGCGTTTGTCCGACGGTGCCAGGTGATAGACTTGTACACTGTACATACTTTTCACCTCCTGTGTGCCGCTGTGACAGCCCCTTTGACATATAAAAGGAGGCCCGGGGCGTATTGAGGAAATATTCGGACTTTTTTGGCTAGGCATGCACCACAGCTAGTTCAAAACTCAAGAACACTAAATACACACAAAGCAGGACTAGGGTATTACACATCGTTTGCGACCCGAACCTGGGTAAAAATTCGCTCGTGTTGATCTTCTCGACCCGCTCTTTGCGCAGCCCCACGCCCCGCCAACCATAGTAGGGATTCCCTGTGATCCCATAGGCGTCGTCCCAGAAACCCCGACATCTTTGGAGCACCAAGTAGGGGGCGCTGAGGCTATGGAAATCCGGTTTTGAAGCCAACTCATCGAATCCTACATCATGATGGCTCGAGAGAAGAAGGCGACGTCAATCGGCCACGCTCCAGTGCCATCAGCTAGACGAGGCGGTGCTGTCCGTAGCCGCAACAACCATCCGCGTGACGACAGAAAAGCTAAGTCACGCAAAACTTTGAGCAAATTGTCCTTTTTTATAAGGTTATTTTCCTTGAAAGATCTTGCCCTTTGTATGGAAAACCTGTGTGCAAGGGAACCCTTCCGCTATTGGCAAGGCCCTTGTTCTGTTTCGAGTCCGCTCAACAGCTCAGGCGGTTGCGCTGAGAACGGCAAGGGGGCTTGCCCGATAGCAGCCCCCCCGGCAGGCTGCTAAGGATCCGTTCCTCAAAGCGCCACATCATGGGTTTACGCATCGACAAACCTACCCAACTAGGCGTAGGGTGTGTACATACAAAGAAAGATCAAACAGGAAGATAGCATGCTTCATTTCAAAGTATTGCAGAGTTATATTACATCAATAATTGCCATGGTTCTAACTTAAGATAAAATTGTCTTGGGCATGAACTCGCGGCGGCAAGGAGAAATGGGGTGGCTAGTCCCGGCACTGGCCCTCCACCCTCTTGACTCTATCGACACAGCTGATGATGGGCTCAATACGCTCTTCGAGCACCGCGAGGTCCGTGTCCTCCGGCAAGCTCTCAAGCGCGTTGGCGAAGTCGAGGCTGGGGTTCCAGAATGCCACCTTGGTGAGCACCTTGGTCAGGGCGCCCTGGCAGAGCTTCCGGGACTCGTTGGCCAGTTCAGTTGCTCGATTGGAGCGGAGCTACTCCAGGGCGTCGAGGACGCCCTCGAAGAACAAGGTCAACCTGGCATTGGGGCTCACGTTCGGCCCCGAGGAGTACCTGACATTCTGCATCCCCATGACAGCTAGCTGCGCGATGAGCCTCTTTGCAACATCGACAAGACTGCTGATCGAGAGGTTTACGCTGCCCGCATATTCCTTGTGGGCGGCGGCGTCATCACCCCGCAACTGCTTCTCGGTCTCGAGGGCCTTATTCAGGGTCTCCTCCCGGGCCATGACCTCTGAGAGTGTCCCCTCCAGGGCGCCCAGCTACAGTTTCAGATCATCAGTGGAGTTGTTGGCCTCAGAGAGCAGCTTGATCTGGTCGGAGACGGTGACTTGCAAATCCGCCAGAGCGCGGTTGGCCGTGTCCCTCTCCTCCGTCAACTCTGAGACTTTCTTCTTCAGCTTCTCCCGCTCCAGCTCCAGCTTCTCCACCTTGCTGGTGTGGTCCAGGGCAAGAGCATCGAGTGTGTTCTTATGCATCTGCTCCAGCTCCTGGGTTCACTGCGCGACGATCTTCCCGATTTCCTCGTCCTTCCTATGGAGCATGGAGGCAAGCGCCTGCTCGCGGGAAACAAGGTCTCCCGCCTGGGTGTTCAACAGAGCTTGCTTCATCCTTGGTGGCCTGTTCCTTCACCGCCTCTTGGGCCTTTTCAATATCGGCCTGCTTCGGGATGAGTTCTTCTCTTGCGCTCATCCAGCTCACCCTGGGTGGCCCTCAGTTCATCCCGAGCCTCGCCAAACCAGACCTGCGTCTGAGCGACACGCTCCTCAAAATCCGGCTCTGCCTTGTCCACCACCGCCATCCTAGAGTTCACCTTGTCTCAGCGGGCACGGTGGAGCGCCTGGAGCTTCTGGAAATTGGCACTCATGGCCCGGAGGAGCTGCTTCTCCTGGGAACCGCCGCCTGCTACGTCTTGAGCTTGTGTTGGTTTTCCTTGAAGAGGAAAGGGTGATGCAGCAAAAGTAGCGTAAGTATTTCCCTCAGTTTTTGAGAACCAAGGTATCAATCCAGTAGGAGGCTCCTCAAAAGTCCCACACACCTACACAAACAAACAAGAACTCGCAAACAGCGCAATAAAGGGGTTGTCAATCCCTTCACAACCACTTGCGAAAGTGAGATCTGATAGAGATAATATGATAAGATAAACATATTTTTAGTATTTTATAATATAGATAGGAAAAGTAAAGATGCAAATAAAAGTAGATTGAAAGATTATATGATAAAAGATAGACCCGAGGGCCATAGGTTTCACTAGTGGCTTCTCTCAAGATAGCATAAGTATTATGGTGGGTGAACAAATTACTGTCGAGCAATTGATAGAAAAGCGAATAATTATGAGATTATCTAGGCATGATCATGTATATAGGCATCACGTCCGTGACAAGTAGACGGACTCCTGCCTGCATCTACTACTATTACTCCACACATCGACCGCTATCCGGCATGCATCTAGAGTATTAAGTTCATAAAGAACAGAGTAACGCATTAAGAAAGATGACATGATGTAGAGGGATAAACTCATGCAATATGATATAAACCCCATCTTTTTATCCTTGATGGCAACAATATAATATGTGCCTTGCTGCCCCTGCTGTCACTGGGAAAGGACACCACAAGATTGAACCCAAAGCTAAGCACTTCTCCCATTGCAAGAAAGATCAATCTAGTAGGCCAAACCAAACTGATAATTCAAAGAGACTTGCAAAGATAACTTAATCACACATAAAAGAATTCAGAGGAGATTCAAATATTTCTCATAGATAAACTTGATCATAAACCCACAATTCATCGGATCTCGACAAACACATCACAAAAAGAGTTACATCGATTAGATCCCCAAGTAGATCGAGGAGAACTTTGTATTGAGATCCAAAGAGAGAGAAGAAGCCATCTAGCTAATAACTATGGACCCGAGGGTCTATGGTAAACTGCTCACAACTCATCGGAGAGGCCTTGGAGATGATGTAGAGGCCCTCCGTGGTCGATTCCCCCTCTGGCGGAGCGCCAACGAAGGCTCCAAGATGGGATCTCGCGGATACAGAAGGTTGCGGCGGTGGAATTAGGTTTTTGTGGTCTGTTCTGATGTTCTCGGGGTACAGGGGTATATACAGGAGGAAGAAGTAGGTCAGTGGATGCCAGAGGGGCCCACAAGATACAGGGGCGCGCCCAGTAGGGGGGGGGGGGCGCCCTCCACCCTCGTGGCCGCTTAGGCTGTTGCTTGACTTCCACTCCAAGTCCTCTGGATCACGTTCGTTCCAAAAATCACGCCCCCGAAGGTTTCATTCCGTTTGGACTCCGTTTGATATTCCTTTTCTTCGAAACACTGAAATAGGCAAAAAAACAGCAATACAGGCTGGGCTCCGTTTAGTAGGTTAGTCCCAAAAATGATATAAAAGTGTAAAGTAAAGCCCATAAACATCCAAAATGGGCAATATAATAGCATGAAACAATCAAAAATTATAGATACACTGGAGATGTATCAAGCATCCCCAAGCTTAATTCCTGCTCGTCCTCGAGTAGGTAAATGATAAAAACAAATTTTTTGATGTGGAATGCTACCTAGCATAATTCTCAATGTAATTTTCTTTATTGTGGCATGAATGTTCAGATCCAAATGATTCAAAATAAAAGTTCATATTGACATAAGAAATAATAATACTTCAAGCATACTTAATTAAGCAATCATGTCTTCTCGAAATAACATGGCCAGATAAAGTTATCCCTACAAAATCATATAGTCTGGCTGTTGCTCTATCTTCATCACACAAAGTATTTAATCATGCACAACCCCGATGACAAGCCAAGCAATTGTTCCATACTTTAGTAATCTCAAACTTTTTTAACTTTCACGCAATACATGAGCGTGAGCCATGGACATAGCACTTTATGTGGAAGAGAATGGTGGTTGTGGAGAAGACAAAAAGGAGGAAGATAGTCTCACATCAACTAGGCGTATCAACTAGGCGTATCAACGAGCTATGGAGATGCCCATTAATAGATATCAATGTGAGTGAGTAGGGATTGCCATGCAACGGATGCACTAGAGCTATAAATGTATGAAAGCTAGACAAAAGAAACTAAGTGGGTGTGCATCCAACTCGCTTGCTCACGAAGACCTAGGGCATTTTAAGGAAGCCCATCATTGGAATATACAAGCCAAGTTCTATAATGAAAAATTCCCACTAGTATATGAAAGTGACAACATAGGAGACTCTCTATCATGAAGATCATGGTGCTACTTTGAATCACAAGCGTGGTAAAAAGGATAGTAGCATTGTTCCTTCTCTCTTTTTCTCTCATTTTTTTGTTTGGCCTTCCTTTTTTTATTTGGCCTTTCTCTCCTTTTTTTTATTTAAAGTCCGAAGTCTCATCTCGACTTGTGGGGGAATCATAGTCTCCATCATCCTTTCCTCACTGGGACAATGCTCTAATAATGAAGATCATCACACTTTTATTTACTTACAACTCAAGATTACAACTCAATACTTAGAACAAGATATGACTCTATATGAATGCCTCCGGTGGTGTACTGGGATATGCAATGAATCAAGAGTGACATGTATGAAAATTATGAAGGTGGCCTTGCCACAAATACGATGTCAACTACATGATCATGCAAAAAGCAATATGACAATGATGATGCGTGTCATATAAACGAAACGGTGGAAAGTTGCATGGAAATATATCTTGGAATGGCTATGGAAATGCCATAATAGGTAGGTATGGTGGCTGTTTTGAGGAAGGTATATGGTGGGTGTATGGTACCGGCGAAAGTTGCGCGGCACAAGAGAGGCTAGCAATCGTGGAAGGGTGAGAGTGCGTATAATCCGTGGACTCAACATTAGTCATAAAGAGCTCATGTACTTATTGTAAAAATCTACAAGTCATCAAAAATAAATTACTATGGGCATGCTCCTAGGGGGATAGATTGGTTGGAAAAGACCATGGCTCGTCCCCGAGCGCCACTCATAAGGAAGAGAATCAATAAATAAAATTGTGCTCCAACTTCATCACAAAGCGGTTCACCATACGTGCATGCTATGGGAATCACAAACTTCAACACAAGTATTCTTTAGATTCTTAATCACCCAACTAGCAGACTTTAATATTACCCTCTCTATATCTCAAAACAATTATCAAGTATCAAATTGATCATAGCATCCAATTCACTTCCTATGATAGTTTTTATTATACCCAACTTGGATGATCATCATTCTAGGACCAATTTTATAACCATAGCAAATACCATGCTGTTCTAACAAACTCTCAAAATAATATAAGTGAAGCATGATATATCAATAATTTCTTCAAAATTAAGCCACCGCCGTGCTCTAAAATATATAAGTGAAGCACTAGAGCAAAAACTATCAAGCTCAAAAGATATAAGTGAAGCACATATCGTATTCTAATAAATTCTAATCAAGTGGGCTTCTCCCAAAAGGTGTGTACATCAAGTATGATTGTGGTAAACTAAAAAGCAAAAACTAATATCATACAAGACGCTCCAAGCAAAACACATATCATGTGGCGAATAAAAATATAGCTCCAAGTAAAGTTACCGATAAACGAAGAAGAAAGAGGGGATGCCTTCCGGGGGCATCCCCAAGCTTAGGCTTTTGGCTATTCTTGAATGTCTTAGGGTGCCATGGGCATCCCCAAGCTTAGGATTTTTCCACTCCTTATTCCATAGTCCATCAAATCTTTACCCAAAACTTGAAAACTTCACAACACAAAACTCAACAGGAAATCTCATAAGCTCCGTTAGTGAAAGAAATAAAAACCACCACATAAGGTACTGTAATGAACTCATTCTTTATTTATATTGGTGTTAAACCTACTGTATTTCAAGTTCTATATGATTCATACCACTTAATACTAGCCATAGATGCATCCAAATAAGCAAACAACACACGAAAAACAGAATCTGTCAAAAACAGAACAGTCTGTAGCAATATATAACTCTCGAATACTTTTGGAACTCTAAACATCCTACCAAAATAGTAAGTCCTGGGAAATTTGTCTATTGATCTACTGCAAAAAGAATCAACGCAAAAGCATGTTTCTACGAATTACTAAAATTATTTTCGTGAGTGCAAAGTTCTATTTTTCAGCAGAATCAAATTAACTATCACCATAGGTTATCCTATCGGTTCTACTTGGCACAAACACTAAATAAAACATAAAAAACACATCTAAACAGAAGGTAGATGCAAAATTTACTACTAAGCAGAAACAAAAACAAAAAACACAAATAAAATTGGGTTGCCTCCCAACTAGCGCTATCGTTTAACGCCCCTAGCTAGGCATAAAAGCGAGGATAGATCTAGGTAGTGCCATCTTTGATTTTTAATTTCTTAGTGGAATCATGCTCGAATCCGGGAGGTTCTTTACGTTTCCCTTCATACTCGGAAATTTTTAGATCTAAAGCATCCAATCGCTTATTGCAAAGGGTAATCAACATATTCATGCGATGAAGATGTCCACTAATACTCTTGAGGGGTTCAAGAGACTTCTGTAAAAAGATTGTTACTTCGCAAATCTTTCCGAAAACTCGTGTCTCTACTTGGGTAGGCTGCGCTCCCCCTTTTTGAGATAGTGTTCCAACTATTCCCTCTGTTATTCCATGCGCAATATTGGGGTCAATTTCGATAAAATTACCATTGGCAATACAATCCAAGAGTTGTCTGTGGGACATATCTAGTCCAACATAAAAATTGTGAAGTAAAATCCTAAAATTCACCTCTAAGGTGCAATTATGATAAGACTCTAACATCCTATACCAAGCATATTTTAAATTTTCTCCTTGCCTTTGCTTGAAGTGAAGAACTTCAAACACGGGGGACAAAGGAGCGGACAAAGGACTAGCCATAACGACAAGGTAAACGATCCAACACATGAGAAAACAAAAGGGCAAGAGAAAGAGAGAGGAGATTGGAAAAGAGAGGGCGAATAAAACGGCAAGGGTGAAGTGAGGGATAGGAAAACGAGAGACACATGGCAAATAATGTAAATGCGAGTGAGATGAGTTTGTGATGGGTACTTGGCATGTCTTGACTTGAGCGAAGACCTCCCCGACAACGGTGCCAGAAATCCTTCTTGCTACGTCTTGAGCTTGTGTTGGTTTTCCTTGAAGAGGAAAGGGTGATGCAGCAATAGTAGTGTAAGTATTTCCCTCAGTTTTTGAGAACCAAGGTATCAATCCAGTAGGAGGCTCCTCAAAAGTCCCACGCACCTACACAAACAAACAAGAACTCGCAACCAATGAAATAAAGGGGTTGTCAATCCCTTCACGGCCACTTGCGAAAGTGAGATCTGATAGAGATAATATGATAAGATAAATATATTTTCGGTATTTTATAATATAGATAGGAAAAGTAAAGATGCAAATAAAAGTAGATTGAAAGCTTATATGATAAAAGATAGACCCGGGGGGCGTAGGTTTCACTAGTGGCTTCTCTCAAGATAGCATAAGTATTACGGTGGGTGAACAAATTACTGTCGAGCAATTGATAGAAAAGCGAATAATTATGAGATTATCTAGGCATGATCATGTATATAGACATCACGTCCGTGACAAGTAGACGAACTCCTGCCTGCATCTACTACTATTACTCCACACATCGACCGCTATCTAGCATGCATCTAGAGTATTAAGTTCATAAAGAACAGAGTAACACATTAAGAAAGATGACATGATGTAGAGGGATAAACTCATGCAATATGATATAAACCCCATCTTTTTATCCTCGATGACAATAATGCAATACGTGCCTTGCTGCCCCTGGTGTCACTGGGAAAGGACACCGCAAGATTGAACCCAAAGCTAAGCACTTCTCCCATTGCAAGAAAGATCAATCTAATAGGCCAAACCAAACTGACAATTCGAAGAGACTTGCAAAGATAACTTAATCACACATAAAAGAATTCAGAGGAGATTCAAATATTTCTCATAGATAAACTTGATCATAAACCCACAATTTATCGGATCTCGACAAACACACCGCAAAAAGAGTTACATCGATAGATCTCCAAGAAGATTGAGGAGAACTTTGTATTGAGATCCAAAAAGAGAGAAGAAGCCATCTAGATAATAACAATGGACCCGAAGGTCTGTGATAAACTACTCACAACTCATCGGAGAGGCCTTGGAGATTATGTAGAGGCCCTCCATGGTCGATTCCCCCTCCGGCGGAGCGCCAGCAAAGGCTCCAAGATGGGATCTCGCAGATACAGAAGGTTGCGATGGTGGAATTAGGTTTTCGTGGTCTGTTCTGATGTTCTTGGGGTATGTGGATATATATAGGAGGAAGAAGTAGGTCGGTGGATGTCGGTGTCAAAACCGACGGATCTCGAGTAGGGGGTCCCAAGCTGTGCGTCTTAGGATCAATGGTAACATGAACACGGGATTTTACCTAGCTTCGGGCTCTCTTGATGAGATAATACCCTACATGCTGCTTGATTGACTTTAATGAGTATAGGGGTTACAAGAGTTGATCTACCCTAAGATCATATGTTGTGATCTAAACCCTAGAGGTATGATGAGTAATGTCATAATAATCTATCGACTAGCCTAGCCTCGGTTTATATAATGTACCAGAGGCCTAGGATAACAAGAGTCCTAGCTGAATACGCCGGTGGGGAGGAGTCCTTGTCTTGATCACCAAGTCTTGTGGAATCTTCCTTGTATGCGGCAACTGTCCGAACTGGCCCATGAGTATACGGCCATGGGGGTTCTCGGCCCAATCTAACTGTTCGGGGGATGACGTGGTGAGTACCCCCTAGTCCAGGACACCGTCCGTAGCCCCCTGAACTGGTCTTCAAGTTGGGGACGCTCCTCGATTCTTCCGAACTGTTCTTCATCTTTGGTCGTTGGTCTTGAAAACTGGTTCAACAAATCTACTCATCTTCGATCTTGAGAATCGCCGAAGTAAATCCGAAGAGTTTACACGCCGGGTATCCATGAAGCCCCTTTAAGTTATCAGCCTTTATCAATGCCCTGTTAGTTTTATGCCACACCTCCGGTTTTGAAGTTGTTCCCGGGTGGCAGTGCCCTCTTGCGTCCGAGCTCCAACGCTGGACTGTATTCGAGGTATCTTTTGCAGCCAAGCACCAACGCCGGACTATATCCGAGCTCCAACGCCGGACAGTATCCGAGCTCCAACGCCAAATTATATCCAAGCTCCGATGCCAGACTGTATCCGAGGTGTCATAGATCACCTTGGTTCTAAAAAGTTGAAGGAGTTTAGCCGTGCTTAATGCTGGAAACACCCTCTATGGAGCCAGCCACTGGCGCTCGAGCTTTATGCCGGACTACTTCCGAGGTGGTGCACCACCTTGGCCATGGGCTGATTTTTATGAATTTAATTCCGAATTGTGCAATGTAATCTCTGATGAGATGTATGGCCAGTAGTCCTCAAGGTGCGTGTTGGCCTAATATCCGGGATGCACCTGAAGAAAAGAATCAGACCGCTGACCCTAGTAGCCCTGAGACTCAGGTCGATTCGTAAAATCAGCCCGAGGATCAATTCCCAGCTCGGCAACATACCTAGGAATAAAAATGCGGTGTGCAAAGTCCTCGAGACTCTGGTTGGGTGTGGCCGACCAACCTGAGGATAATAATCTCCTCGAAAACTATATTGCACTTTAAATTTTCTGCATTGGATTGTCAATGCAGTAGCCCCCGAGCCATTGGTCGGGTGGCATTACCAGATCAGGGGATCGATGTACCCCTTTAATATTTGTAAATTATAAGCACGAAGCCCAGTAGCCCCCGAGCCTTAATGTGGGCACGGGTGGCCGAATTAAGGATTGATATCCGTAGTAAAATCACAAATTATGTGTAATGATTCTATGTATCCAAGTACCTTACATCATTAATGCTCAGATCCGCATTGTAAAAAACTTTGTTGACCGACCATCGGCTTCCACCTCCTTGGCCAGCAGCCAAGGAGTGTTTGTCCTACTTTATAAAGCCTTTATGAGGGCAAAGATTTACAGCAAACAAGGCAATCCGGCCATATGGTTTTATAAACAAAGGTACGTGGAGAGATATGTTATATTACTTTTTAACGTAAGAAACATCTTCCAAAGAAAATAGTCCCACTATTGGTTCCTTTCTTTGGGTTGTCATGCTAAGCGTGATCATGGAACCTCAGCTCCGATCAATGTGGGAGGAAAATATTGAGGATTTAGTTCGGGGAAAAGTTCCCAAACTCTATGGTATTAATGAACCAAAATTTTTACTTTCGTCATTGCCGACCAGTGTGATCCTTTAAGATTGCTAGCTTTCGGCTTCACCCAGTCTGAGGTACTAACTCGGATGACCCGGTAGTAACAATCACAGAGGTGCTACCTTTACCGCCTAGCCGAACAATCGGGAACGTAGGGGTAAGCACAGGAGCCAGGCAACCTAGCTTGGCCAAAATCTTAAGTCAAATTGATGCATATTTATGGCTTTATATAACGATAATTATGGAAGGCAACACTTGTATAATGAGTACAAATGTTGATGATATATACTTATTTTGACTCCATTGCGACCGTTTAGCAGTTGAAAGTGGCCCATCGTTGGCTTCTACCCCTTTGTAGATACTACGCAGGGTGTTTCCGCAATAACAAGACAACCCTTAGCCGATGTCTCGGTGTCCGGAGGTGGTTGTGTTAGTGGAAATGAGGCAATCATATATCTTGGCTTTATAACTTTCACTTAGGCATAGGAGCTTTAAACTGGGGAAGCTAGCTACGAGTCCCCAGTTAGTGTTCGGCGACAGCTGAGGTCAAGCCGTAAACACTTCGGCCAATGTTATGAACAACCCATCATTTAACACGGTCATCGGATCGCTAACTAGTGTGCGCTTATTGTGACAGTTAGTTTTCGGCTTTCTCCACTGAGGTGCTTAACCATGCGAGCTGGAAGCACAATCGCAATGGTTCTCCCGTTGCACACCTAGTCGAACAAAGCGGAACATAGGAGGCAAGCACAGGAGCCGGGAAACCCAACTATTGACCGAAGACGCAATTCGAAACCGATGCATATATAGCAACATCCGAGAATGTTTTTGCCGAATCTCTAAAGGTGTCCGGCGTTGCACTGTGAGACTTATGCGAGAAACACACAAATACTTTAAAAGTGCCAAAAGCTTGGAAAACCAAAAAACGTCAGTAAAAACATGACGTCCAAACAAGATCAAGTGTTCGATGCCAATCCGAAAATTGAAAAAAAATTGTGCTTCTGTCGACCAAAAAGAAAACACATTTACAGCTCATATAAATTTTAAGAGCCCCCAAGTGACTTGGGTAAAAGAATTTAATGTATGATGATTGTATGTACCGAAGTACTTATATCACATTTGTGTTCACCCGAACTTTGTACGCATCTTAACCGACCGTCGGCTTCCCCCTCTTCGGTTAAGGACCGAAAAGTGTTATGTACTCCACCTGTCGAGAATATCAACGGTGTTTCCGATAACCAGGCAACCAGGCCATAAGGCTATAACAGACAAAGCACGCTCAGGGAACTTATGCTATATTACCGACGAAGTGTAAGAAGCATCTTCGAAGAAAATAGTACCCCCACTGATACCTTTCTTCGGTTGCTCATTATTACTAGAGACTTGTGCAATAGATTTTTTGTACTCATGAGTTCCGTTGTGTGCCGACCATTGTTGAAAACAGTAAGAGTGCTAGCTTTCGGCTTCACCCAGTCTGAGGTCCGGCTCGGATGACCCGATCGTGACAATCACAGAGGTGCTCCCTTTACTCCCTAGCCGAACAATCGGGAACGTAGGGGTAAACACAAGAGCGAGGCAACCCAGCTGGCAAATCTCTTAAGTCAACATGGCGCATATTGTGGCGTAATACACGAACAAGGAACGAAGCCGTACAAGTATAATCATATGCAAGAGAAAAAGCTCCATCAAGGGAGCCCCCAAATAAACGGGGTATTTGAATATGTGCGTCACAAACAAAGTTTTGACAAGGAATTTTGTCACAAACAACTTTGTGGCAAAAAGTATAATGCTTGGTCGAACCGAACAAAATTTAGAACTGAAAGTTTTTAAGCATGAAAGCAACTTAGCTGGTTAGTGTGTCCGGTGTTGATGACGCAATTCGGGCTTGTGGCGGGACGAAGATGCCCATTGAACCGACAAGATTCGCAGTCCTTGGCATGGCTGAGGTCCCAGCCCCCAGGCCCGAGGTGTCCGAGCAAGGAGTTCGGCATTCCAGAGTAGTGACCATGTAACACGGTCAAAATCGATTACCTGCACAGATAAAACAGTGCGGTCTAGGAAATAATAATATATATAATCCTTGAATAATTGCTTTGCGCAAGAATAATTTATTTAAAGAGCTGTGGCCTGACACCGAAGCCAATGTTGATGCAGGGCGTCGGCGTGACGCGGTGAAGGCGTGACAAAGCCTGAATTTGCAGGGTGGTCTGAGTTTCGGATGCGGTGTTCGCCGAACTATGTACGGAAACTGACCGAACCACCACGCGACCATTTTTAATGTGGCCGCCATTTGATAGACCTATGTACAGATGATGGAACAAACCAGAGTAATAATACTTTAAGAAAAAAAGCCCAACAAGCAAAAATTGTTAGGATTAATAGCACCTGGTTTATTTGTTGTAGTAGTCCGAAGAAAAGCGACTCCCAAAATTGGGAATTGATCCACACACCCATTGCCTGATGGGCGATAACGCAACAGCATGGCGATGCTGGCAAAGGTTGGCTTGCCGAGGCAAAGCCCTCGGTCCAGCTAATGTGACGAAGCTGGTCGGCTGGTGATGCCGAGGTCACCAGAGTATGTTGATGAAGAAATAGCCAAGTCCCGGGTCTAGCCGAGGTGACAGAGCAGGCCGGTGAGGAGTTGTTGCAGCTGCCATGTCAATCGAGGTATTGAAGTAGTTCGGCATGATGGACATTGGCTCGAAGAGGCAACAGTGCGGCCATGCCGACCCAGGTCGTAACTTGTGACGTGGTCAATGCCGGCTTGATGAAGTGACCGTGCGGCGATGCCGGTGTGCCCGCTCCGTGTAATCCGTGTAGCGGCGATGTTGGTGACGATTTATCCTTCGCGATGCCGAACTATTGTTCGGCTGGCCGAGATGATGATCCAAAGAAGTTGATCTCGGCTCAACAAAGCGACAACGTGTCTAGCGCATGTCGGCCGCTGTGGAGTGATGTTGTCGAGCCGGTTTGACACCGGCGCGATGGGGAAGATCGTATTGTAAAAATACTTTTAGTATTAATGGGATGTGTTTGAGAATAAAACACAATACCCCATACAAAAACTTCCTTAAAAAAGGATGTCCGAAATCCCATTCATAAAGAAGATGAACTCGGGTCGGATTTGTTCTCGCGTAGAAAACAGATTCAAAAAGTGATGCACTAATCGGAAGGTTCCCGGGGTTTGGATGGTCGGATCGAGCTGAATTTTTGACAGGTGGTAGATATAGGAATTCCACAGCCGATCAACGATCGGATCTTCCAAAGGACGTCCGAGCTAGATGCTGTACACCATGCTCCAAACTCGTCCGGATTCTCGTCCAGATTCAACAGGGCTCCGGTATATTGGAGATTGCCGGAGATTCCCCCATCGGAACTCGAGAAATTTTGCAGGGTTGTTGTAGACTCAATTCCGCATAATTCCACTGAAGCAATCGTTTAAGCAACACTCGAGGATGCGGTGGCGGCGGATACGAGTTTGTTTTCCAGAAAAACAACACGGTCGCCTGAGGGCAATGTTGACGTCGAGCCCCCGAGCTCCATGGATGATTCCTCCATGATCTTGATAGAGATTGGAGTTGGTGTTGATGAAGGCCCTCGTCCGAACATGACGATCGGAGGCAGGGCACAGTCCTCGGTCAAGCCAAGGTGACCAGTCGAGCCGGTGACGAAGAAGTCGAGGTCGCAATTGATCTGCTGTCGAGCCATTGATCCCCTTGCCGATCACACAGTGGAACTCTCAATGAAAGCACCAATGTCGGTATCAAAACTGGCAGATCTCGGGTAGGGGGTCCCAAGCTGTGCGTCTTAGGATCGATGGTAACATGAACACAGGATTTTACCCAGCTTCGGGCTCTCTTGATGTGATAATACCCTACATACTGCTTGATTGACTTTAATGAGTATAGGGGTTACAAGAGTTGATCTACCCTGAGATCATATGTTGTGGTCTAAACCCTAGAGGTATGATGAGTAATGTCATAATAATCTATCGACTAGCCTAGCCTCAGTTTATATAATGTACCAGAGGCCTAGGATAACAAGAGTCCTAGCCGAATACGCCGGTGGGGAGGAGTCCTTGTCTTGATCACCAAGTCTTGTGGAATCTTCCTTGTATGCGGCAACTATCCGAACTGGCCCATGAGTATACGGCCATGGGGGTCCTCGACCCAATCTAACTGATCGGGGGACGACCTGGTGAGTACCCCTAGTCCAGGACACCGTCACTGGACGCCCGAGGGGCCCATGAGATAGGGGGGCGCACCCAGTAGGGGGGGGGGCGCCCTCCACCCTCGTGGACGCCTTGGCTATTGCTTGACTTCCACTCCAAGTCCTCTGGATCACGTTCGTTCCAAAAAATCACGCTCCTGAAGGTTTCATTCCGTTTGGACTCCGTTTGATATTCCTTTTCTTTGAAACACTAAAATAGGCAAAAAAACAACAATACGGGCTGGGCCTACGGTTAGTAGGTTAGTCCCAAAAATAATATAAAAGTGTAAAGTAAAGCCCATAAACATCCAAAACGGGTAATATAATAGCACGGAACAATACAAAATTATAGATACGTTGGAGACGTATCACCGTTGCTGGCGCTCGGTTCGTCAACAACCTGGAGCCCGGCGGTGGCGAGCGCCTCATTGTCAAACACCTCCCCTTCGGCTGGCGCTCTGGCGCTTGCCATCCTTGGGAGGCAGATGAATAGGTCATCTCCCACCCTCAGGTACTTGCCCGGGGCGGGAGTGGTAGGGGACAAAGGTTGCTCGTTGTCCACCTCCTCCTCAGCAGGCTCCTTGGCGGCCTCCTCGACGGCGGCCTTGCCGGCCTCCCCGGCAGCGGCCTCGCCGGTCTCCCCGGCATCGGACTCGCAGGTCTCCCCGACAAGCCCCTTGGCGGCCTCCTCGGTGGCAGACTTGGCGGCTTCCCCAGCCGCGATCTTGGCGGCCTCGGCTTCGGCATCCCTGGCAACCTCCTCGATGACGGTGTCGATGTCCTCCTGGTCCGTCGAGGGAGGATCTAGAAACCAGAAAGAAGAATGAAGCGAGGCCCAAAATCAAAGCTCAGAACAAAGAAAAGAAAAAAACCAGAAATGGGAGGCAGGTCACTTACCCGTGCCGAGTTGGGAAGAAGTGGCTCCCTCCCTGCCAAGATTCATTGTCGGGACGGAGCCGCCAGCACCCGAGATCACCTTCTCTTCCTCCGTGCGCTTGGGCTCAGCGGAGGGTGCCCTTGACGGGGACGCCCCTCTGGGTGGCGTGCTCAATGGGGGTGGCATGTCGGAGGTGGCTTTCAGTGGCTCCTCCTGTTGCCCCTCTCCCCCTGCAAGCCCAGCAAGGTCAGCGTCAAGGATTCATGCCCCAATGCCCGTAGGAGAAGAGCGAGTAATGAACTCACGCTGGGGGCTTAAGCTGTTGGGGAACGTAGTATTTCAAAAAAAATCCTACGCACACGCAAGATCATGGTGATGCATAGCAATGAGAGGGGAGAGTGTTGCCCACGTACCCTTATAGAACGAAAGCGGAAGCGTTAGCACAACGCGGTTGATGTAGTCGTACGTCTTCACGATCCGACCGATCAAGTACCAAACGCACGGCACCTCCGAGTTCAGCACACGTTTAGCTCAATGACGTCCCTCGAACTCCGATCCAGCCGAGCTTTGAGGGAGAGTTCCATCAACACGACGGTGTGGTGACGATGATGATGTTCCACCGACGCAGGGCTTCGCCTAATCACCACTACGATATTATTGAGGTGGACTATGGTGGAGGGGGGCACCGCACACGGCTAAGAGATCCAAGGGATCAATTGTTGTGTCTAGAGGTGCCCCCTGCCCCCGTATATAAAGGAGGGAGGGAGAGGTCGGCCCTAGAGGGGGCACGCCAAATGTGGGGAGTCCTACTAGGACTCCCAAGTCCTAGTAGGATTCCCCTTTCCTTTCCGGAGTAGGAGAGAAGGAAAGAGGGGGAGAGGGAGAAGGAAAAGGGGGCTGCACCCCTTGTCCAATTAGGGCCAGAGGGGGGGGGGGCGCCTCCTTCCTTTTGGCCTCTCTCCTCTATTCCCGTATGGCCCAATAAGGCCCATATACTCCCCGGCGAATTACCGTAACTCTCCGGTACTCCGAAAAATACCCGAATCACTCGGAACCTTTCCGAAGTCCGAATATAGTCGTCCAATATATCGATCTTTACGTCTCGACCATTTTGAGACTCCTCGTCATGTCCTCGATCTCATCCGGGACTCCGAACTACGTTTGGTACATCAAGACACGTAAACTCATAATATAACCGTCATCGAACTTTAAGCGTGCGGACCCTACGGGTTCGAGAACTATGTAGACATGACCGAGACACGTCTCCGGTCAATAACCAATAGTGGAACATGGATGCTCATATTGGTTCGCACATATTCTACGAAGATCTTTATCGGTCAAACCGCATAATAACATACGTTGTTCCCTTTGTCATCGGTATATTACTTGCCCGAGATTCGATCGTCAGTATCTCAATAACTAGTTTAATCTCGTTACCGGCAAGTCTCTTTACTCGTTCCATACATCATCCTACAACTAACTCATTAGTTATAATGCTTGCAAGGCTTATAGTGATGTGCATTACCGAGTGGGCCCACTGATACCTCTCCGATAATTGGAGTGACAAATCCTAATCTCCAAATACGCCAACCCAACAAGTACCTTCGGAGACACCTGTAGAGCACCTTTATAATCACCCAGTTACGTTGTGACGTTTGGTAGCACACAAAGTGTTCCTCCGGTAAACGGAAGTTGCATAATCTCATAGTTATAGGAACATGTATAAGTCATGAGGAAAGCAATAGCAACATACTAAATGATCAAGTGCTAAGCTAACGGAATGGGTCAAGTCAATCACATCATTCTCCTAATGATGTGATCCCGTTAATCAAATGACAACTCATGTCTATGGTTAGGAAACTTAACCATCTTTGATTAACGAGCTAGTCAAGTAGAGGCATACTAGTGACACTATGTTTGTCTATGTATTCACACATGTATTATGTTTCCGGTTAATACTATTCTAGCATGAATAATAAACATTTATCATGAAATAAGGAAATAAATAATAACTTTATTATTGCCTCTAGGGCATATTTCCTTCAGTCTCCCACTTGCACTAGAGTCAATAATCTAGTTCACATCACCATGTGATTTAACACTAATATTCACATCTGCATATGATTAACACCAATAGTTCACATCGTCATGTGACCAACGCCCAAAGGGTTTACTTGAGTCAATAATCTAGTTCACATTGATATGTGATCAACACCCAAAGAGTACTAAGGTGTGATCATGTTTTGCTCGTGAGAGAATTTTAGTCAACGGGTC
This sequence comes from Triticum aestivum, assembly GCF_018294505.1. Classification (NCBI taxonomy): domain Eukaryota; kingdom Viridiplantae; phylum Streptophyta; class Magnoliopsida; order Poales; family Poaceae; genus Triticum; species Triticum aestivum. The sequence continues at coordinate 398,133,182 of NC_057813.1, forward strand.
TGTCACATTCAGAGCCGTATGTATTTTGCAAATATTCGATGTCTACAATGCTCTGCACGGAGCTACTTTAGCTAATTGCTCCCACTTTCAATATGTATCCAGATTGAGACTTAAAGTCATCTGGATCAGTGTAAAAGCTTGCATCGATGTAACTTTTTATGACGAACTTTTTATTCACCTCCATAATCGAGAAACATCTCCTTAGTCCTCACTAAGGATATTCTTGACCGCTGTCCAGTGATCTACTCCTAGATCAAAATTTTACTCCCTTGCCAAACTCAGAGTAGGGTATACAATAGATCTGGTACACAACATGGCATACTTTATAGAACCTATGACTGAGGCATAGGGAATGACTTCCATTCTCTTTCTATTTTCTGCCGTGGTCGGGATTTGAGTCTTACTCAATTTCATACCTTTGCAACATAGGCAAGAACTCTTTCTTTGACTGTTCCATTTTGAACTACTTCAAAATCTTGTCAAGGTATGTACTCATTGAAAATCTTATCAAGCGTCTTGATCTATCTCAATAGTTCTTGATGCTCAATATGTAAGTAGCTTTACTGAGGTCTTTCTTTTAAAGAACTTTCAAACAATTCTTTATGCTTTCCAGAAAAATTCTACATCATTTCTGATCAACAATATGTCACTCACATATACTTATCAGAAAGGCTGTAGTGCTCCCACTTACTTTATTGTAAATACAGGCTTCACTGCAAGTCCATATAAAAACTATATGCTTTGATCAACTTATCAAAGCATATATTCCAACTCCGAGATGCTTGCACCAGTCCATAGATGGATCGCTGGAGCTTGCACATTTTGTTAGCACCTTTAGGATCAACAAAACCTTCTGGTTGCATCATATACAACTCTTCTTTAAGAAATCCATTAAAGAGTGTAGTTTTGACATCCATTTGCCAAATTTCATAAAATGCGGTAATTACTAACATGATTCAGACAGACTTTTAAGCATCGATACGAGTGAGAAAATCTCATTGTATTCAACATCTTGTATTTGTCGAAAACCTTTTTCGACAATTTGAGATTTGTAGATAGTAACACTATTATCAGTGTCCGTCTTCCTCTTGAAGATCCATTTATTTTCTATGGCTTGCCGATCATCGGGAAGGTCAACCAAAGTCCACACTTTGTTCTCATAGATGGATCTCATCTCAGATTTCATGGCCTCAAGCCATTTTGCGGAATCTGGGCTCACCATCAGTTCTTCATAGTTCGTAGGTTCGTCATGGTATAGTAACATAACCTCCAGAACAGGATTACCGTACCACTCTGGTGCGGATCTTACTCTGGTTGACCTACGAGGTTCAGTAACAACTTGATCTGAAGTTTCATGATCATCATCATTAACTTCCTCACTAATTGGTGTAGGAATCACTGGAACTGATTTCTGTAATGAACTACTTTCCAATTCGGGAGAAGATACAATTACCTTATCAAGCTCTACTTTCCTCCCACTCACTTCTTTTGAGAGAAACTTCTTCTCTAGAAAGGATCCATCTTAGAAACGAATATCTTGCCTTCGGATCTGTGATAGAAGGTGTACCCAACAGTTTCCTTTGGGTATTCTATGAAGACGCACTTCTCCGATTTGTGTTCGAGCTTATCAGGTTGAAACTTTTTCACATAAGCATCGCAGCCCCAAACTTTAAGAAACAACAACTTTGGTTTCTTGCCAAACCATACTTCATAAGGCATCGTCTCAACGGATTTTGATGGTGCCCTATTTAAAGTGAATGCAGCTGTCTCTAATGCATAACCCCAAAATGATAGTGGCAAATCAGTAAGATACATCATAGATCACACCATATCCAATAAAATGCGGTTACGATGTTCGGACACACAATTACGCTGTGGTGTTCCATGTGGCGTGAGCTGTGAAACTATTCCACATTGGTTTTAAATGAAGGCCAAACTCGTAACTCAAATATTATCCTCTACGATCAGATTGTAGAAACTTTATTTTCTTGTTACGATAATTCTCCACTTCACTCTGAAATTCTTTGAACTTTTCAAATGTTTCAGACTTGTGCTTCATTAAGTAGATATACTCACATCTGCTTAAATCATCTGTGAAGGTCAGAAAATAACGATACGCGCCACAAGCATCAACACTCATTGGGCCGCATACATCAGTATGTATTATTTCCAACAAGTCAGTAGCTCATTTCATTGTTCCAGAGAACGGAGTTTTAGTCATCTTGCCCAAAAGGCACGGTTCGCAAGCATCAAATGATTCATAACCAAGTGATTCCAAAAGTCCATCTTTATGGAGTTTCTTCATGCGCTTTACACCGATATGACCCAAACGGTAGTGCCACAAATAAGTTACACTATCATTATCAACTTTGCATCTTTTGGCATCAATATTATGAATATGTGTATCACTATGATCAAGATCCAACAAACTATTTTCATTGGGTGTATGACCATCAAAGGTTTTATTCATGTAAACAGAACAACAATTATTCTCTGACTTTAAATGAATAACCGTATTGCAATAAACATGATCAAATCATATTCATGCTCAACGCAAATGCCAAATAACATTTATTTAGGTTTAACACTAATCCCGAAAGTATAGGGAGTGTGCGATGATGATCATATCAATCTCGGAACCACTTTCAACACACATCATCACTTCACCCTCAACTAGTCTCTGTTTATTCTATCACTCCTGTTTTGAGTTACTAATTTTTTAGCAACCAAACAAGTATCAAATACCCAGGGGCTACTATAAACACTAGTAAGGTAACTTTGCCATCCTTCTTATCTACCAAATATTCAGGGCATTTCCGCTTTCAGTGACCATTTCCTTTGCAGCTGAAGCACTCAGTTTCAGGCTTTGGTCCAGCTTTGGGCTTCTTCACGGGAGTGACAACTTGCTTGTCATTCTACTTGAAGTTCCCTTTCTATCCCTTTGCCCTTTTCTTGAAACTAGTGGTCTTGTTAATCATCAACACTTGATGCTCTTTCTCGATTTCTACCTTCATCGATTTCATCATCATGAAAAGCTCGGGAATCGTTTTCGTCATCCCTTGCATACTATAGTTCATCACGAAGTTCTTCTAACTTGGTAATGGTGACTAGAGAACTCTGTCAATCACTATTTTATCTGGAAGATTAACTCCCACTTGATTCAAGCGATTGTAGTACCCAGACAATCTGAGCACATGCTCACTGCTTGAGCTATTCTCCTCCATCTTTAAGCTATAGAACTTGTTGAAGGTCTCATACCTTTCGACACGGGAATGAGTATAAAATATCAGTTTCAACTCTTGGAACATCTTATATGCTCCGTGGCGCTCAAAACATTTTTAAAGTCCCGGTTCTAAGTCGTAAAGCATGGTGCACTAAACTATTAAGTAGTCATCATACCGAGCTTTGCCAAACGTTCATAACGTCTGCATCTGCTCTTACAATAGGTCCGTCACCTAGTGGTGCATCAAGGAGATAATTGTTCTGTGCAGCAATGAGGACAATCCTCAGATCACGGATCCAATCCGCATCATTGCTACTAACATCTTCCAACGTAGTTTTCTCTAGGAACATATCAAAATAAACATATGAAAGCAACAAAGCGAGCTATTGATCTACAACATAATTTGCAAAATACTACCATGATAAATTTAAGTTCAATTAATCATATTACTTAAGAACTCCCACTTAGATAGACATCTCTCTAATCATCTAAGTGATCACGTGATCCAAATCAACTAAACCATAACCGATCATCACGTGAAATGGAGTAGTTTTCAATGGTGAACATCACTATGTTGATCATATCTACTATATGATTCACGCTCGACCTTTCGGTCTCAGTGTTCCGAGGCCATATTTGCATATGCTAGGCTCGTCAAGTTTAACCTGAGTATTCTGCGTGTGCAAAACTAGCTTGCACCCGTTGTAGATGGACGTAGAGCTTATCACACCCGATCATCACGTGGTGTCTGGGCATGACGAACTTTGGCAACGGTGCATACTCAGGGAGAACACTTTTATCTTGAAATTTAGTGAGACATCATCTTATAATGCTACCGTCAATCAAAGCAAAATAAGATGCATAAAAGATAAACATCACATGCAATCAATATAAGTGATATGATATGGCCATTGTCATCTTGTGCTTGTGATCTCCATCTCCGAAGCACCGTCGTGATCACCATCGTTATCGGCGTGACACCTTGATCTCCATCATAGCATCGTTGTCGTTTCGCCACCTATTGCTTCTACGACTATCACTACCGCTTAGTGATAAAGTAAAGCAATTACAGGGCGATTGCATACAATAAAGCGACAACCATATGGCTCCTGCCAGTTGCCAATAACTCGGTTACAGAACATGATCATATCATACAATAAAATATAGCATCACGTCTTGACCATATCAGATCACAACATGCCCTACAAAAACAAGTTAGACGTCCTCTACTTTGTTGTTGCAAGTTTTACGTGGCTGCTACGGGCTGAGCAAGAATCGTACTTACCTATGCATCAAAACCACAACGATAGTTCGTCAAGTTAGTGCTGCTTTAACCTTCTCAAGGACCGGGCGTAGCCACATTCGGTTCAACTAAAGTTGGAGAAACTGACACCCGCCAGCCACCTATGTGCAAAGCACGTCGGTAGAACCAGTCTCGCGTAAGCGTACGCGTAATGTCCGTCCGGGCCGCTTCATCCAACAATACCGCCGAACCAAAGTATGACATGCTGGTAAGCAGTATGACTTGTATGGCCCACAATTCACTTGTGTTCTACTCGTGCATATAACATCTACGCATAAAACCAGGCTCGGATGCCACTGTTGGGGAACATAGTATTTCAAAAAAGATTTTACGCACACGCAAGATCATGGTGATGCATAGCAACGAGAGGGGAGAGTGTTGTCCACGTACCCTCGTAGACCGAAAGCGGAAGCGTTAGCACAACGCGGTTGATGTAGTCGTACGTCTTCACGATCCGACCGATCAAGTACCGAATGCACGGCACCTCCGAGTTCAGCACACGTTCAGCTCGATGACGTCCCTCGAACTCCGACACAGCCGAGCTTTGAGGGAGAGTTCCATCAGCACGACGGCGTGGTGACTATGATGATGTTCTACCGATGCAGGGCTTCGCCTAATCACCGCTACGATATTATCGAGGTGGACTATGGTGGAGGGGGGCACCGCACATGGCTAAGAGATCCAAGGGATCAATTCTTGTGTCTAGAGGTGCCCCCTGCCCCGTATATAAAGGAGGGAGAGAGAGGCTGGCCCTAGAGGGGCGCGCCAAGTGTTGGAAGTCCTACTAGGACTCCCAAGTCCTAGTAGGATTCCCCTTTCCTTTCCGGAGTAGGGGAGAAGGAAAGAGGGGGAGAGGGAGAAGGAAAAGGGGGCTGCACCCCTTGTCCAATTCGGACCAGAGGGGGGGCGCGCCTCCTTCCTTTTGGCCTCTCTCCTCTATTCCCGTATGGCCCAATAAGGCCCATATACTCCCCGGCGAATTCCCGTAACTCTCCGGTACTCCAAAAAATATCCGAATTACTCAGAACCTTTCCGAAGTCCGAATATAGTCATCCAATATATCGATCTTTACGTCTCGACCATTTCGAGACTCCTCGTCATGTCCCCGATCTCATCCGGGACTCCCAACTACCTTCGGTACATCAAGACACATAAACTCATAATATAACCGTCATCGAACTTTAAGCGTGCGGACCCTACGGGTTCGAGAACTATGTAGACATGACCGAGACACGTCTCCGATCAATAATCAATAGCGGAACCTGGATGCTCATATTGGCTCCTACATATTTTATGAAGATCTTTATCGGTCAAACCGCATAACAACATATGTTGTTCCCTTTCTCATCGGTATGTTACTTGCCCGAGATTCGATCGTCGGTATCTCAATACCTAGTTCAATCTTGTTACCGGCAAGTCTCTTTACTCGTTTCGTAATACATCATCCTGCAACTAACTCATTAATTACAATGCTTGCAAGGCTTATAATGATGTGCATTATCGAGTGGGCCCAGAGATACCTCTTCGATAATCGGAGTGACAAATCCTAATCTCGAAATACGCCAACCCAACAAGTACCTTCGGGGACACCTATGGAGCACCTTTATAATCACCCAGTTACATTGTGACGTTTGGTAGCACACAAAGTGTTCCTCCCATAAACGGGAGTTGCACAATCTCATAGTTATAGGAACATGTATAAGTCATGAAGAAAGCAATAGCAACATACTAATTGATCAAGTGCTAAGCTAACGGAATGGGTTAAGTCAATCACATCATTCTCCTAATGATGTGATCCCATTAATCAAATGACAACTCATGTCTATGGTTAGGAAACTTAACCATCTTTGATTAACGAGCTAGTCAAGTAGAGGCATACTAGTGACACTATGTTTGTCTATGTATTCACACATGTATTATGTTTTCGGTTAATACAATTCTAGCATGAATAATAAACATTTATCATGAAATAAGGAAATAAATAATAACTTTATTATTGCCTCTAGGGCATATTTCCTTCAGAAGCGGGGGCTGCGTCGGGGGCTGCTATCCGGGCTGCTCTCCACCAACACCGACGTGTGCGGAGTGCCCGCCGTGGGCTTGTCGCCCATCGAGGCATTGGATCTCTTTGCCATCCTCTCGGCCAGCGTCTCCGTTTCACTATGAAGATGCTATCAAGTTAAGGAAAATGGCACAAGCAGAGAGTTTGAAATGATGAAAGGGGAAATGCTTACTCCTCCTCTGCTGGCCTCCTCTTCCTCTTCGGGCTGAAGGACCTGAGGTCGAAGTCGACCTCTGGGGCGGCGCCTGTAGGGGGGGGGGAAGGCGAAGGCATCCCGCACCACTTTTATGTGGAAGAAGCGGCCGCCTCGGCCTTCTCTGCTGCCGCGGCCCTCGTCTCGCGCCCGGGCTACGCCTGGGTCTGTTGCCCCTGCGTGGTCGTGCCGGGCCGGACCGGCTCACCGGAGCTAGCCCGCCACAGGACATGTTTTCTCCCCAGGGCCGGGGGGTCATCCGCCTCGGTCTCCTTTTCGGCTGACTCCTCGACCGCATCTTCGACAAGGGGAGCCCCGGCGCTGGCCCCGCTGGCTTCCCCGGCAGACTCCGCCCACTCGGTGAACTCCTTCTCTTCTGTGGCCGTGTCGGCCTCGTCCTCCATGGTGCTGACACTGCCAGCCTCTTTAACGAGTGCCGCCTCCTCTTCCCTGGCGGCGATGTACGCCAGCTCTTCCCGAGTGGTGTCGCGGACGAGTAGTGGCTCGTCGCGAATATACCTCTCTAACAGGTTGTCGAAGAATGCCTGCACCCACTCCGCCTCTGCCTCGGCCCAGGTTGGGTCGAGGCCATTCGCGTTGAAGTCTGGCATCATGGCGATGATGGCGGTCTGGCAAGAGTTGTTGCTCAATGGGACCAATCCCGCTGGCAACCGAAACAGAGACCCGCCAGCCTTGACAACCTTCTTGGCCTTGCCGGTCCTCTCGACCCTGCGGGCCTCGTCCACCTTGAGCTGAAAAAGCCTCTGGCAGAGGTGGGCATGCTGCCGCACCGTGAAATTGTGCTTTAGGCCAGGGCAGAGCCTCATGACATCTGCCGCGTTCCTGAAGTCCCAGGCCGGCCTCCCCTTGTTATGCAGTGGGGCAATCCGGCGACGGATGAAGTCCGCCCCAATCATCTCATGGGTGAGCCTGGCTGAGGCGAAGCGATGGATCCTAGTGGTGGCGACCGTGAGCTTCTTGTCGTCAGCGTCGACATCGCTCTAGTCCTTGCCACGAACCGGTGGCTTCCGATGACCCGGTAGAACTCCTGCGGGTCCAGCTCCTCAATCCCACTCCACCGGCCCCGCCATTCTTCCCACCTCTCCTTCTGGGCGCCCTCCGGGTACATGCCTTTGCTTTGAGTCCTCGAGATCCAGGTGATGCAGCCGGAGATGGCGCCCCTGGCTGGATGCGAGGGGTGAAGTAGTGCTGGAAGAGGGCCGTGCTGGGGTGCACTCCGGCAAAGCCCTCGTAGAGAAGGGCGAAGAAGGCCATGCTCGCCACGGCGTTCGGCATGAAATCCAGAAGATGGAAGCCATAGGTGTGCATGACGTCGTTGAAGAAATCTGAGAAGGGGGGGGGGGGGGGCAGAGCCCGCAGGAGAAATAATCGATGAAGAAAGGGTACCGGTTCGGATCGGCCTCAGCAAAGGAGGCAGGGATGATACGCATGGCAGGGTGCCCCAATGTCTCCCTTCCCCATAGGGGCCTGAACATGTCCCTAAGGGTGAGCGCGTCGACCGTCGAGGCGAAGAGGGCGTGCTGCGTATGAAGCTCGACCAACTCGCTCTCTGGTGCCTCCTTCCCTCCGTCGTCTTTGGGCGCTCCCTTGCCCTTTCTAATCTTAGGCGCCATGGCGGCTGGGATGGGATGAGAGGTCAAGGGCAATGGGGGTGCGGCGGCGGTGAACAGAGGCGAGAGCTTCGATTTGTGCGTGAGGAATAAGAGGGGAACGACAGTTCCAAGATTGGAAAGGGCACAGAGGGTAAATGAGCAGCGCCCCTACAGTTTTCTCTTTTATAGGGAAACCACGGGCCGCCTCTTTACTATTTACCACGACATGACGCGAGCGTGCGGCAGCCACTCCACGCACGACCCCCACGTCACGCACTCAATGCGGGTCGTGGGGAAGCGCAACTGTCGAAGGAATTACTAAAGTTAAAACTCTGCCACGTGTGCCCACACACCGTTCTGGGCCTGGCCCAACAACGCTTCATGCTTATGTGAGGCTCAGGCTCGGGGGGCTCCTGTTGGTGTACAAAAATAGGGGCCTTTTTTGTACCCCTTTTTACTTGTGCACGGGCAGTTGTAGCCGCGCCCATGGCCACGCTTGGCGGAGCAGAGGAAGCAAAGATACTAGACTACCAGAGCAGCATTGAAGCCGGAGGCGCGAAGGGCAAAGGGACAAGATGGGTCTCCCCCGGCAAGAGCCTTGCCGGGGACGACCTACGCTGCCCCGGCAAGAGCCTTGCCGGGGCAACTTGCCCAACACCAGCAAGGCCACCACCCTTGAGCCTGAGAGTTCCAACACCATCAACAATGTCAGAACCACGGCTCGGGAGGTGCCTGCATGGTGGCATGCAGATCTTTGTGAAGACCAGAGGCATGCAAGACTAGATGAGGACCAGAAGACGAAGACCCCCAGCAAGACCCTTGTCGAGGACGCCCACGAGCTCCCGGCAAGGCCCTTGCCGGGCCCCGGCAAGACCCTTGCCGCGAACGTCTGCGGGGCTAAGGCCAGGCCCGCACTCGCCAGTGTTTTGCTGCCCCGCACCCATTCCAATGTGGCTGCCAACCCGCCAACTGGGCAAGCACATGCGTGGCAGCATGCAACTTCTAGGCCAACTAGCCAAGCACCTGCGTGGTGGCATGCAGACCTTCGTGAAGACCCTGCCACCGCAGCAGCTCAGCAGCCAACCAACCAGCGTGGCGCTGCCTGCCTCGTCACCTTGGACGCGCGTCGAAGCAAGGCGAGGCAGCGACGGATGGGATGAGCTTCTTTGCTGTCCCCAATAAAGCAAGAGGGCACATCGACAACGCATTAAATGCGTTTGCCCGACGGTGCCAGGCAATAGACTTGTACACTGTACATACTTTCCACCTCTTTTGTGCCGCTGTGGCAGCCCCTTTGACATATAAAAAGAGGCCCGAGGCATACTGAGGAAGGATTCGTACTTATTGGGTTGGGCATGCACCAAAGCCAGTTCAAGAACTGAAGGACACTAAATACACACAAAGCAGGACTAGGGTATTACACATCGTTTGCGGCCCAAACCTGGGTAAAAATTTCCTCATGTTGATCTTCTCGACCCGCTCTTTGCGTAGCCCCATGCCCCGCCAACCGTAGTAGGGATTCCATGTGATCCCATAGGTGTCGTCCCAGAAGCCCCGACAGGCGCGTTCGCCCCTGATTTCACTAAAGGCCGGATTCCCACCCGCCGCTGCTGCTTCTTTGTCCTCATGTTCCCATATCAGTTTCATGCCGTAGTATCCTGCCACACCCATACGGTGGGGTTGTATGTTCTTCTTCTCAAGTACCGATTGCTTGAAACTCTTCTCAGCAAACTCTTTAGTTGCCCTGACCCTTTTGAATTCTGCGCAGTCTGCCTTTGTAATTTTGGGGTATGCGGGGATTGGGTCCTTGCCTTCACTCAAGTACTTCTTGTACAACACGTGCTTCCAGTTTCTCCAAGCATCCCTAGCCTTCTTCAGTGCAGCGTGTTCCACCTGCATTCTCCACTGCTCTGGAACGTTGAAGTGATCCACGATCTCCCGGACTACCCTTCCCCGTGTTTCCGTGTCAGCCTTCCGAAACCCCTGCAAATTAATGTTGAGCCTTGCCCTGCCAACAAATCCACACACACTCCTGAACCTCATGCATGCTTTATTTGGTTTAGTTGGAGCCCAAGACTTTAAATCAATCTCGGTTACTTCATATAATCCTTTAGGCTAGTGTGTGGGCTTCCTTGGTGCATTCCTCTGTGTCCTGACAGGAAGGGTAATTGCTGCAGATCTATCTCGTTCAAGACTACTTGATCCCTCACAATCTGCTAAAGACCTAGGGTTTTCCGAATCAGATGAAGATACATGGCCTGAAGCATGAGTGATGTCGCTGCTACTCGGCATCTATAGAGAACACATGCGAAACTCAGGAAAGGAGGATAAGCATAAAACTAACAACTTGGTATCAAGCTTTCTAAACATGCCATGCAATAATTTAGAAAATGTATGGCTAATTTTTTAAGTTTGTGTGAATCGGGCGCTCGCGACCTGTAAATAGGTAGTAACTTATTGGAACAAATACATCTTATATGTAGTAAGGAAGGTAGATAATGAACATATATATGCTCTCCGTTATTTTATACCCAATTTGGGAACATATGGAATGAAATTGGAAGAGGGATTGCAAGGAAATATGCCTCACCGCGATGGAGAGTAGTAACTAACAGGCTTCTTAATGCAAACCCGACCGAACCACAGGAGAGGCGAGGGTTACTGCATCGATATGCTCGAGGGTGGCTGGCGAGCAAACAAAGACGACGAGGCACGGGCCGCCGCGTGTTGGGAACAATAGTGGAGGTAGGCTTGACGCCGAAGAGTGGGCACACGGCCAGGGTGAGCACGGCAGCACCGGAGAGGGTTCTGCTGTGGATCTGGGGGAGGGGAGAGCCGGCGAAGGAGATTGGCTGGACTAGTTAAGTGAAATGCGGGCGGGTGATGGGGGGGGGGGGGTTGGGGACTCCGGGTGTTGGTGGCCTAGGTGAAAAGGGTGAAAATGTCCCCGGCCACTGCGCGCATGGAAAGGCCTATGCAAATGGTTGCCTCTAAGTGCTCGTGTGCACAAACAGAATAATTTCGTTTGAAATGAAGATGTACTAATTTTGAAATGAAGACATGAGTTCATCGTTTCGCCTCTAAATTTTTTCCACGTAAACCAATCACAATTTAACCACGGGTTTGATTTGCTAGCGCATTCCAGGTCTTGTGTGCTATATGAAGACATTTTTTGGCATTTACTATGCATGTTGGCATATAAATCAATTCCTAGTCGGACTGCATTTCTTGTCGAAACACTACAAAAAAATACACTTCCGTGATGACACGTGTTTGTCACAGTAGGTCACTTTTTTGTCATGCATGTACATCCATGACGATTTTATGACAGAATCAAAATAGTCATACCTGTGCTGTCGTAGAAGTGTTCCATGACATTACCAAAATTATCATCATGGAAGTGTCCACTTCCATGCCGATAAATCATGCGTCATAGAAGTGTTTTGTCAAGGGTGACCGACATGTGGCATCCACCGTAACGGAACACCGTTAAGCTATCGGGTCTGGTTTTGGATCCTATAACCCATTAATAGCCCCGACCAATGGGGATTTTCCACGTGCAAAATTATCATTGGCTGGAGGAAACACGTGTCGGCTCGCCGTCGGGACAGATGTCATCCACTCATTGGACGGAAGGCGCCTATGATACGTTGACACGTGGCACGGCCCAACAGAGGCCCATTCCTGTGAAAAGGCTGGCCCGTTTGACTTGGTCAAAAGGTGGTGGGCCGGCCCACTGAAAGCTTGTTAACGGCCTGTTTGCATATAACCCATTTACAGCCCGCTACCCCAGGGCCCGTTATGACCTATCCGAATTAGGCCTAGTAGCGTCATTTGGGCCGTCCAATATGATTCCAGCCTGTTTTAACTTCCGGCCCATGTATGGCCCATGACATCTTTCGGTCCATGTGAGGACCCTTGTAACTCTTGGCCCATTAACAGCCCGTGGTGAAACTGGCCTGTAATGAATAGTGTATCACTTTATACCCATTAACGACCCATTATTCCAGTGGGCTGTTTCCAGCCCATGTTATCTTTCGGCCTTCTCAGGGCCCATTTATTCTCGGGCTCATTTCCAGCATTCGGTTACTTACGGCCCATTACTACCATTTTCTGCTTGTCGGCCAAATTCAGCCCGTTGTTGCAGTCGGCCCATTTGTGGCCCGTTAATATGTTGGGCCGTTTTCATTGCGTCATCAGATACGGCCTATTAACGACGACCCGTTATGGTCGGCCCATGAACGAACGATTCCAACTCTAGCCCATTTACGGCCATAATGCGGTCTATTATTGGCCCATGTTTGGCCAATCAATCATACGTCCCATATAAGGCCCATTGATGATACGGCCAGTAGAAGGTCCATTGGTTTTACGGCCGGTAGGAGGCCCAGTGTCACTACAGTAAATACGTAGCCCATGCTTATTGTGGCCTAGTTTTAAAAAAGAGGTTATTGCAGCCACTAGCAAACCGCGGAAAAAGAACTGCACTGACTACAAGCAAACAAATAAACAAGACAATAAGGAAATAAATAAGCAATCAACTTACGCTAGGCTATCACGGCTATTACACATATTACATCCACTGGGCATCAAAGTTCTCCACCAGTGCAAATACAGGAAACAAAGCAGCATATCATATACACTGGTTGTCAAAGTTGGCGACCATCGCAAATAAATGCCGCAACAAAACAAGTCCAGAACTGAAACCACTTCAGAAGATCTCAAGAAACAATATCCTAGGTACCCATAATGCTGGCAAGATGGTTAGCAAGCTTATTAACTTTCTCTTATTTGGCACTTATATCCTCCAACGCTTGTTGTTGCACCGGAAATGCATCTGAATTCTGCAGGGACTTCCTCAGTCCTTCAGTTTCCTGTCGTAGCACATCTAATCGATGTCTTTCAACTTGAAGTTGAGACTCAAGAAGACGAACTGATTTAGGCAGCGAGTTCGAAGAGCTTGTGCCAGCAGTAGTGGCCAGTAACTCGAACACTACATCAAGACAGGACTTTTGGGTCCTCTCACTGTCGTCAAGATAGTTTTTATCAGCTTTCTTGGAGACCAACAGGGATGTCTCACTATATTGAACCTTATCTGCATTACTTCCTTTACCATTGCATAACGGGGTACTGTTCTCCAATATTTTGTCCACATACTAAAAGAGAAACAAGCAGACACATCACAGGTTTACCATGTTGTATATGAAACTCATTTTAGTAAATGAGTTCAGTAGTAAAGGGGACATGATAACAGCATGAAACAAACATATATCTATGTACCATGGTCACTTTATGGTCTATATCATTCTAGTTTTTGTTGCCAATTCAAGATAGAGACATAGTTCAAATATTATTTGTTTAGGACAAAGCAGAATAGACAGAATATAAGTGTGGGAAACTATAGAGCAATAACAACACTTGTAATGTGCATGACATGAGAACATAACTGTTTATTCAGTTGAAACTGAAATCAACATAGAGCAGGTTACAACAGCAAACTAGTTAAAGAAACAGGTTTAAAACATACCTGTTGCGCCATTGGAGTTTCAGTCCCGTCCTTCAAATTCCGTCCTCGTTCTTTGGGCACTGCAGTTCCCTTACTAACTGCTCGTGTTTGGGTGCTCTGTGGTGGATATGGTGCTGTGTCAGCTGGAACTGGGTTACTATCTACCAGGGTTGGGGTTAGAACGGGTGTAGCTGGTTCTCTGTCCAACTGGGTAGGGGTACAATCTGCGATAGTCTGGGTTATGTGTGGTGGAGCTGGTTCTTGGGCAAGTACAACCGTGGTTCTGTCTGCATCAACTGGTAGCACTATCTTTTTTGAAGACCGTGCTGTTACTCCCTTAGATACTGCCATCACCATCTCGAATTCAAATGGCTGATAATCAAGAAAAGTAATTGAAAGTACATACACTGTATGATAGACAGGTGCAATGGATAGTGGGGAATAAAAGACGGCATGAAATAATTCACATTTATGTTGTCTAACCAAACATGATAGCATGATACAATTTCACATATATGATGGCTAACTAAACAGGATAGCATGACACAATTTCACATTATGATGGCTAACTAAAAAGATGGAAAGACATAGTTCAAAATATGATGACTATGTAAACAGGATGACATGATATAACTATATAATGTGTTTATTAAATAGGTTAGCATGCCATAATTAACATACATTCACGGATAGAATGCCATAATTCAAAATATGATGACTGTAAACACTAAATAGGATGAGATGATATAACTATATGATGTCTTTATTAAAAGGGTTGCCATGCCATAATTCAGATAGATGTTGTGTATGTACTATGTAAACATGATGGCATGATATAATTCAAATATATGATTTATATAGTAAGCAAGTAAGTAGATGGCAATCCATATATGATGTAAAAACTAAGCAATGCAAGACAACATGCATGACATGGGTAATATAACCCTGCCAAGTTTGAGCATAGACCTCAGGGGGAAAATAGGATTGGTCATCAGTCTCTGAATCCTCCTCTAAGGAGCTCTCTGTAACCAACAAGATGTCTGCTTCAACAGGTAGCATTGTCTGCTCTAAATACCTTATTTTCACTCCAGATACTTCCATCACCGCTTCAAATGGCCGATGCACAGGAAGAGTAGTTGAATATACAAACGGTGTCGACAAATGGAACACGTAATACAAAAAATGATAGCATGATATAATTCACATACATGATGATTGGCTAAATAACATGGCATTGCATAATTCACATATATAATGCCTTTGCAACAAGATAGCATTGCATAATTCACATATATAAGGTCTTGCAACAAGATGGCAATGCATAATTCACATATATGGTAGTTGGACACTCAATAGGTGGCATTCACACAAAACATGTCTAAACTAATCAAATGACATAGCAATGCAAGACACCATATGCACGATATGAGCAACATAACCCTGCCAAGTTAGAGCATACACCTCGGGGGGGGGGGGGATAGGACTGGTCATCTGTCTCTGAATCCTTCTCTGAGGAGCTATCCGTAACCAGCGAGATATGCGCTTCGTCAGATAGCATAGTCTACTCTAAAGACCTTGTTTTAACTCCAGAATTTTCCATCACCGTGTCAAATGGCTGATGCACACGAAGAGAAGTTGAATGTACTAACATTGTTGACAAATGTAATACGTAAAAAAAAGGATGGCCTGATATAATTAACATATAAGATGACTGACTAAGCAGGATGGCATTGGAAAATTCACATATATGATGCCTGGCTAAACAAGATGGCGTTGCATAATTCTCATAAACGATGAATAAACTAAACAGATGATATTGACACAAAGGATGTCTAAACTAAGCCGATGATATATTTGATGTATAAAGTAAGCAATGCAAGGCACCATATGCATGATATAACCAACATTAGCATGCCAAGTTAGAGCGAAGACCTCAGGGGGTAAATAGGAGTGGTCTTCTCCTTTTGAATCCCCATCAGAATAGATATCTTCCTCTTGATTACAATCCAAAATGGGTGGAGGGGGGGGGGGGCTGCCTTTGCGCCTACCATGGAGCGACGTCTGCATGAAATTTTATTGCCACGCAAGGCTCGTCTCTTTTGCTCTACATGTTCAGTTCCATTGTTTACAATAACTGTCATGCATAGGAATAAAACATAGTGAGATTATGTAAGGAGTGCATGCAGAAATCCAGAGTGATGGTAGCAACCTGTGGATAGACCCAAAACTAATAATAGCAGGCAGATAATGGCTTTAGTTAAAAAATACAGATAATGGCTTCTTTACTGTTTGTTTCCCACCCAACATGAAACTCATAGTAGACACCGGAGATTAACCAGATAGTAGATAGATACCATTGATTGCGGCCCCGATATGTACCACACAACCATTTAGAAACTCAAGTTTGACCATTAGTTTGGAGCTGACTCAGAGTCTAATCGGTGAACATGACGATAAAGTAGCATGTAATATTAAGCGATGCATAACGTAAGCAGACACGAAAGAGTGCGACCTCTCTTGCGGACCCGTGTAGTCCTCGAGGTCATCTGCTTGGTTGATGATGGTAATGCAGTTTTCATGGCTGCCAGCAGCGGGGAAGAAGATCTGAGGCTGCAAAAGACAGTCTAGAGGCCGGATCCCTGCTGTGCTGGACCCTTCTATCGTTGGAGTAGCTGAGCTGGGTTGGACGACGATGCAGCAGGAGCGGGACAAACCACGCAACGTTTTCTTTGACAGCTATCTGTAAGAGAAGTAATTCTGTAAGGGCTTGTTTGAATTGGAGGATTCCAACAATGCAGGGGTAGGAAATTGACAGGAATAGGATAGGAATGCACGTGCAAAACAGAGAATTTAAAAACACAGGATTTCTGCCAATCTGGGTGTTTGATTCACAAGAATTGGAAGATCACATGATGCAAAGAAGCATGGTGAGATTAAGTCAAACCACAAGAAAATGTACGGTTATAATGCTATTATGCTACTATCTCTTAGTATTGTGCTTCATGAATAGGAATTTGAAAAGGAGGACAAGTGAAAATTAAAATTCCTATGGTTTTTCTTTCAAGGAGACACTAAAGGAACAAATCCTACAGTTTTCCTTTGCTCCATTCCTTTGAACCAAATTCATGAATAGTAGTACCATAGGAAACTTTCCAATTCTGATGTTTTTCATTCACTTTTCCTTTCAAGCACCGGTGATTCTAGTAGGCAAGCTTGAGCAAGGAAAAGCCTATACTAAAAAAATGTTTTTGTGCTACTTCTATTACTTTGGACCCAGGCCACTGCCCTACTAGCTCAACTCCCAGGACCATCGACAAATGCACAGCTCAAACGCGCAGAGATAAATAATGATGGCGTTCAAGAGAGTCCATCACGGATAGCTAAGTTGCCTGGTACCTCACTGCTTGTCATATAGTAGGATAAAATAATCGTATTTCCCGTTACCCCGTGTGCTCAGTGGACAATATATATAACATGCAGAGTAAAAAAGAGATGCAACAAGTGTACAACCTCTTTGGCAAAGCTATGTCGAGCCAGCGTGATTGGATTGGCCGGTGAGGATGCTCCGGCTGACTTGGCTGTCAGAGGAGGGGAAGAAGATCTTAGGCGTCTGGAGATGGAGCCCGAGGTACTGCTCCGCTGTGATGGAGGGTTTCATCGTTGGAGCAGCTCCGGTGAGTTGTACGACGCCGAGGCTGAAGCAGGACAATAGAGACAACGTTAACCTGAGTGGAATTCTAATAGCATCTCCAATAGATGATGTAAAATACATAACCACAAAGTGCTAGATGTAAAATACATCAGCTGCTCATCTCTAAACTTAACTGT
The DNA here is from genome assembly GCF_018294505.1 of Triticum aestivum. Taxonomy (NCBI): domain Eukaryota; kingdom Viridiplantae; phylum Streptophyta; class Magnoliopsida; order Poales; family Poaceae; genus Triticum; species Triticum aestivum. The sequence continues at coordinate 398,150,910 of NC_057813.1, forward strand.
CGAAACTGAATTTAACTATCAAAACTGAACTTAACTATCGAAACTAAATTTTACTGTCGAAACTGAACACACTAGAGGTGAGGCTACATGTCGGTCGACTGCCTTTTTCATCTCTGGTCAGTCGATTTTGCAGCCGTTGGATACAAAATCAAGGGCCTGCAGTTCATCTTCAACCTCCACCCCCGCTGAGCCACCAGCCCCCACTGGCCAAACAACCGCCCCCACTGCTTGCGGCCGGCGATGCGCCGCCCCGCCCGCCCCGAAAACACTCCCCACCGCCAGTCCGCCGCCGCCCCGGCCATCCCTCTAGGGCCCGCCGTGCCGAGCTTTTTCTCCGGCGATCCCCACGCCACCACCGGCGACGACCGCCCCCACCCTGAACCCTAAGATAGATAGTGGGGTACCTCTCCGGCGAGCCCCCTTCCCCACTGCGGCTGGTTCTTCCTTAACTCCGGCGAGCCCCCCACCCCCTGAAAATCGGCTGACCCAAAAGTCGATTCAGTCGACTGAAGTCTAGCTAAATCGGAGCAGCATCGCAAGCAAGAGCAAGAGCGAGAGCAACAACACGAGCAAGAGCAATAGCAAGAGCAGACCAGGCAGGGGACCAAGAGCAAGAGCAGAGCAGCAGCGCGAGCGAGAGCTAAAGTAGCAGCAACTCCTGCTGATGTGAACGTCGCCGCTGAGGGAGCGACACCATGGAGGAAGTGGTCGGCGATGCTGCCGTGGATGGAGCCGTGCCGTGTCGGCTCAGGACCGAGCGTCGGCAGCACCATGATATCGAATCAAGAAGAAAATGCGGCGATTAGTGTACAACCTCTTTGGTGGCGCCGATTAGGCCGCAACTTCATCCGAGGAAATGGTGATGATGATGCTCTTCCGGTGGTGCAGGTGAAGACGACAGTGTGGGAATGGAGGTGGCGTGAAAGACGAGGGGAACATCGGTGCAGCTCCTTGGAGGTGGAGGACGGGGTAGCTGAACCGGCGGGACGACCAGATCGACGACGGATCCTCATCCGATACGGTGAATGAGGGACGTGGAGGTGTTGCTGTGGATGACATCATCGGGGAAGAGGCTCCGGCTGGGTGGCGGACGGAGGAGGGTGTGGGGCTTCACGGGTTTTCGTGGCCTTGGTGTACGAATGGGTGGGCATATGGGATGGGAGTGGGGAACCATGGCTTAGGGACGCGCTTGTCCGAAATGTGGGGTAAGTTACGAAAGTACCCCCACTGATTTGAGGCGGTTCTTTCGGTTCAGGGGTACCACTGGCATTTCACGTGTCAGGATTTCACAGGAGGTGGGAGTTTTTGCGCGCGTTGTAATTTTGGAATAGCAAGGCGCCGGTTGAGATGGAGGGAGTTGTCGGAGCACAACAAGACAAAGATATATCTTAAATATTTCTGGCTAACGAGGCGCGGATTGAAATTTCCGGACAAGCCTAACGTGTACTGTACCAAATCAATTCGCACTACAAATGTCATTCAAAACTTTGAATTCATGTTATGTTCAATTAAAATATTTCACTACGTGTATAATGCATGCAACCTACTACTCAAATGAATGTTTTAGTGCATTCCAAACGTATATACTACCGCTTCAATATGAACTAAATTTGAATTCGTTTCTCTATTTGAATAAGATCTACAATAATGATTGTTGTGAAGTCAAAGCATTTGAATTCATTTCTCTGTATTAATAATATATACAATCATCATTATTGTCAAGTTAAACCATTGTTTGTGTATTATCTTCACAGCACACCACATGATTAGTCTCGAGTTACATATGAACTATGTGTACTATATGAACTCGAACTCGATTTTTTGAATCCTCTTTATGTTGATTTCAAATCACAGTACATTTCAAGCTCTAGCTAGATCTTCATAATCTAAACCATGTCTCATATGTATAATGTGTTTATCACATTATGTATGGTGCTCCGCCCCCTGCGCCTACAAGTATTTAGATGTGAGTCGCAAACACCGCACATTACCACAAATTCAAATAAAATGTGAGGATGTTCGATATATAGTATTGTTTAGATTTTTTGAAATTTAGTTGTAAGCTGCAAACGCCACACATTATCACAAATTCAAATAAAATGTCAGATTGTTCGATGTATAGTATGGCTTAGATTGTTCGACATTTAGCTGTGAGTTGCAAACGCCATGCATTATCACATTATGGTATAACATGTGCAAAACCACAACACGCGTATCAGCACTATATTCATGCATACATATGTTTAAAACACTATGATCTCCTATTCAAATATATGAATCCACTTTCATATCAAATTATGATCTTTGTTAGTCTCTTACACCCACACAATCCTCTAACCTTTGTAGCTACCACTAACTTTCTATCGTGCATGCACACGCCCTCCTCGCCCTCCCCCTCCCTCAACATTCTATCCATCACGCACATTCATTTTTTTTTCTTTAGGTCATTCTCCCATAGTCTCCACAACTCCTTTCCGACACACACCGATCAATAAATCTCTCCAGCGATGTCTGCCTACAACATACACACGCACCTTCAATCTCCTCCTTTATGCGTCCTTGCCTCGTGTCTCTCATACGGTCCCACACGTGTAAACTCTCGCCCCTCTTTTCATCAATCTCACAACCGCACACTCCTCCCCCTATCTAGCTAGTAGCTGGGCCTCTCGCACCACCTCCTAGCTCCATTCTCTCTGTCTATCCGTCTCGCTGGGCCTTATTTGCCTCTAACAAATGGATGTACACCGACCGATCTCCCGCTATACATATAGCTAGCTAGGTCCTTATAACTCGTTTTTTCCCATGCGTTGATCGATCTACCTCATCAGTTATGTCTCTCCCTTCCTCCGACGAACAACAATTGATCTACCGATCTAGTTAGGTTTACTTACCAAACACATGGTTCCCCTTCATCATCCATGGATGCGTCCCGACAGATCTATCACGCACAGGCACATACAGAAATACATCCCCACTCTTATTGATAATATTGCAGTTCCACCCTCAGTTTGTCTAGTAGGCCTCTCCCACCATCATCGAGAAGCAACTCCATCACCCATCCAACACTCTACCCTCTCCCTCCCTCTCTCTCTCCTCTCTCTCTCTCTCTGTCCCATCCTATTTCCCGTCCTTCAGTTATGTATGGATGTCGACCGATCTCCCTCAAGACATAGCTGGGTCTCTCCTTCTCAACACATATACGAGTCGTTCTACCTCTATAGTTAGGACTCTGCCTACCCCTCCCCCACCCTCTCCCACAGACACACACACTGATACATCGAGCGCTTTAGTCATGTTTGCCTGCCACACACAAACTTGACCTGTGCCCTCTGATGTTCTGGTAGGTCAGTCGCCCTATATCTTTGACTTGCACACACACACACACAATTTCGACGGCTCTCTTCATTGATCTCTCACCCACCCACTTGATCCTCTCTTCGACTCTATCAATATCTATGACCCCTCCCTCTCTTCTCGTGGATCACCCGGCCCTCTATATATGATATGGATAGGCCTCCATTTCACACACATTGCATGCAAAATTTTGTTTGAGATGTCATCGACACATATTCCCACAAATACATTCATGAAATCACTCATGAACGCACATGCCATCTGTCTAGGTATGTATCTCTCTCACACGCCCACGTAGGTGGGGGGCGTGCACGAAGGGAAGAGGTGCATGCACGGTGTACGTACTCTCGTCTCTTTCCCAACCACACCTGCGCGGGTACACGATGGAGCTCATTTCTGTAAGAAAAGGCAGCCCACGTGGTAATTTGACACGTGTACTGCTTGTCCACTTGATGGAGGGAGTATCGTCTATCACGGGTGAACAAACAAATTGCGACTTGATGCGTTATGTTAAAAAAGAGGCAAACCATGTGTGGCCTACCTTAGAGGCAAGGCTCTATACACTGGAGTACTTTTGATGTGTCCCGCCAACTCGCAGAACGAGGAGAAGCTTGCTTAGTACACTATCTCCCCCGCCCATGGGCGCGGTGGCTCGCAGGACGAGGTGAAGCTTGCTTAGTAGTACTACTACTATACGCCTTACGCCCGCTCCCTCGCCCACGCGCACGGCGGCTCACAGGACGAGGAGAAAATTTTACTACTCCTCGTCCCTACTGCCTTGGTTAGAGAGATTATCATATTGTTTGGAATATATACGTCCTTTAGTAGATTTCAATATGAACTACTAGTACATACTCCAAACACTGATGTATATAGACGTATTTTATAGTGTAGATTCACTCATTTCGCTCCGTATGTAGTCCATATTGTGAAACGAACGTAATAGTACGCACTCTCCCTCGCCCCTCGAACCTCGCCCATGTGGTGGACGTGCAACAATTCATCCGGTCTCATATAGCCAGAACGATATATACTGCAATACCATTATTGCTCGACTTCCTGAAGAGGCGAAGAGCCAATTGCAAGGTTAATATTTTGGAGATGCCAAGCACAAGGTTTATAGGAGAACGAGTAGTAGGAGCTGCGTCATTTATAAATAAAGTTTTTTTCTTCAGTGGCACGTACGCAATATGATAGGTTCATATGGAGAGAAAACGAAACCGCTCCACTATAGACATAGTCAGGACGGGCCAGCCTACACGGTTGCTTGCTGGGGTTGCTCTCTTCAGACTCTCTCGCACAAAACGACTATGGCCACATCTCTAACATCCCGACGGATCACGTACGCCGGGGGAAGGGGTGGATGCTTAGTGTAGATGCGGTCGCTGTCGCCGATGGCGAAAACCCACTGTCGGCACATCCCGATCAGGGGTCCCCGCTGTCGGTGTCAAAACCGACGGATCTCGGGTAGGGGGTCCCGAACTGTGCGTCTAAGGCTAATGGTAATAGGAGGCTGGGGACACGATGTTTACCCAGGTTCGGGCCCTCTCGATGGAGGTAATACCCTACTTCCTGCTTGATTGATCCTGATGATATGAGTATTACAAGAGTTGATCTACCACGAGATCAGAGAGGCTAAACCCTAGAAGCTAGCCTATGGTATGATTGTCGTTGTTGTTGTTGTTGAGTCCTACAGACTAAACCCTCTGGTTTATATAGTCTAGGGTTACATAGAGTCGGTTTACAGAGAAGGAGATCTACATCCAAATCGCCAAGCTTGCCTTCCACGCCAAGGAGAGTCCCATCTGGACACGGGACGAAGTCTTCAACCTTGTATCTTCATAGTCCAACAGCCGGGCCAAAGTATATAGTCCAGCTGTCCGGATACCCCCTTATCCAGGACTCCCTCAGTAGCCCCTGAACCAGGCTTCAATGACGATGAGTCCGGCGCGCAGATTGTCTTCGGCATTGCAAGGCGGGTTCTTCTCCATATCCGGCATACTCGTCGTAGCGAACAGTGCCCGACCTCCCAGTAAGGTTGTACTCCTCGGCTTCTGTGCTTCAATAATGGCCATCTCCATGTGTCGAGCGAAGACGAGAGGCCGGGGCATTTTTACATTCGCCACCCTAATCTCATAGGCAAGCCGTCTATTTGAAGAGACGGGGATCCTCAGATCCAAATCACGCCATCTTCTCCCCAGCAAGCATTCCACAGAGCGCGTCCAAAAGAGGCCATCCCATCATGACCGGTCGCTGCAGCCCTGCTCGTTGCTCCCCTAGCTCGAAACCAGGGGATTGGGAAAAGTGTTCCATCCCTCACAGCCGCCTAATAGAGCTTCAGACCAAAGGGTTCCTCCTGCCCACATACATGGTCCCCGTCTGATCCGGACTAGCCACCTATAATGGCGGGGAGCAAGCGGAGAGATTCCCCAACCCCTCTCGGGGGGAGCGGGTATGCTTTGTCCCATATCTCCTAAGAGGCGTCGGGTTTCCAATCCACTCATTCCTCCGCGGGCTCCTGGAGTTCTATGGTCTCCAGCTGCATAATCTTACCCCCACATCCATACTGCACATCGCGGGTTATGTTGCCCTCTGCGAGCTGTTCCTGGGCTGTGAAGCTCATTTCGAGTTATGGAAGAGGCTATTGTGCCTCGTCCCCCGCAACCAGGAGGGATCTATATATCAAGTGGGTGGAGCCGAAATATGGCGCATCGCCCAGACCGGATACCTGCCCAATACTCGAAACAAGGCATCCGAAGACTGGCCCTCGGAGTGGTTTTATGTCGATGACGTTCCCCTTCCGGACCCAGTCTGGATGGGCCTTCCTGAGTTTACCAACACTCCGCTGAAGAAACGCCAAAGCTGGCGCCCTCGGAGCCCCCAGGAGGTAGATAGCAGAGAAGTCCTCTATCTGATGAGCCAGATAAAAACCCGGGCCAAATCAGGATTGACAATAATCAAAGTTATGTCAATATGCGTAATAAGGGGAGTTTAGCCACTTCAATATAGGGGAAAACCCATGTGGCACTTCAATGGAGAAGACGATGCCTCCCACTGTGGTCGCAAAGGTCCGGACTCCGCGACATCTTTGGCGAGGATACTGTCCGATTTGTACAAAGGAGAAGAAGAGGAGTTCCTCCGCATTAAACCGCATGATGGATTTTCCATGTATAACCCTCGAAGCTGGGTAAGCTGCCATTTTTACCCGACTCTGTCCATTCTTATCTTCATTGTTACAATTATTTACCTTACAGTTTCAAAACAGGAACAAAGGAAGGCCATGAAAGAGTTCAACAGCCCCTCTCCGCAGCTAGAGGATCCCGGTCGGGCTCTCGATCCCGGACTTGAAGAAGATCCAGACATATCCGTGGAATTTGCCAACGGGACTTTCTACCAGGCAAGCAGTGGTGGCTCTTTAGTGGCCATCATCGCGGATTATCCCGAACTACTTCCTGTGTCACATGTAAGTAATGTCGGGTTCCCAACTTCTCGAAAGGATTCCTTCGGTATGCCGTACCTTATGCTCGCACGCCATATTTTTATAGAAACGACCATCAGGACGCCATGCAGAACCCGCGGGGGCCTCTCAGAAAGAGGCGCCTAGGCAAGGTAGGCTTAAAAGGAAGGTGGTTAGGACTGAGACGCAGGCGCAGAGGTATTCATTAAACTTGCCTGTGGTTTGTCTGGTCTTTTTGTCGAGACGTGACGGCTTTAATTATGTCCTGACAGGAAATGCCGGACTATGTCCGGGGACCCTACCGGCCACACCTCCAGCAGCCGGATTCCTGGACTGGATTCACGGGCAGAGGCTGATGTAGGGACTGTGCCGAACTGTCCTCCTGCGGAAGATACGGATATGCTTTCCGCCATGAATTCTGAAGTGGAGAGCGCCATGAATCACCGGCGCCAACGGTCCGTACTCCGCGATGGTATTTTTCCCGAAGAGGCGTTTAATGCCTTCAATTCCGGACACGCATATATCCGCGCTGCTCAAGATGGACTTGCCAGAGCAACGGACCAGTATATGAAGGATATACGGGTAAGAGAATTTAATAAGTATGTGTAGTGGTAGCCCCTGAGACTTGAAACAGTTGGCACAACTGATTTAAGGGTCATTAAATACATAGGTTCTTGTAGAGAAGAATGCCCAGTTGTCTCAAGAGCTGGAGGGATGTAAGGCCCGAATGAAGGCCGATGTAGCCGAACAAGAGGAATCCAAAAAGGCGTCTTCTGGTAATATTTTCCTTCTACTAGTTTGTTTGTTCGACATGGTTTATAAATCTGACGAAAGATTCGGTAGACAGTCCTGGAGGAAATCCGAAGAATGTGGGAGATGATGAGCTGCATCTGTGAAGTCAGCTGAAGGCGGGCGAGCGCGTGCTGACGCAGTCTATTCAGGAGAAGAATAAGCTGCAAGATGCTAATATCCAACAGAGCATCGAATTAAAAGATGTTCGGGCTCAGCTTGCGGACTCCGTGAAGGAGAACCGAAGGCTTCGACGCAGCATTTATAGTAAGTGCTTGAACGAACTGTAGTATAGTTCGGCGAGGAAGCGTATTGATAGAGTTATGTCTGCAGGTATGTTGATGGGCTGTCCTGAAGAGGAGATGCCCGGTTCCGTAGGTGATATGCTGCAAGAGCTTTCACAGCTACACGATCGAGCTCGACAGGTGATGCAGGGTATTGCCCAAGCCTTGTGGCCGTCCGCTTCCCTGCCAGGAGGCATGAGCAAACTTATAGAGATGCTCAAAGGAGCACGGCGGCGCTTCCGATTATGGAAGATATCAGCTTGCCGTCAAGGTGCGAGAGAAGCTTGGGCCATGGTGAAGACGCGATATGCGAAGGCTGACCCGAACCATATGGCCGAAGTCGGACCGGTGGGGTCAGATGGACAAGAGATACCCGTTAGTCTGGTATATGACCAAGTAGCGTTAGCTGCAAAGTATTCCCAACAGGATTGTAAGCTAGATAGCCTGTTGGATGGTATAGAGGAAGAGTACAGCCAGTCTAAATGACTATGTAATTTGAATGGGCTCATGTACTCCCTAGCCGGATTGAAAATCATTTGTCATGGCGGACCTTTTTGCTTCAGCCCCTGGGTCCGACAGTCGGGGTGTATCTGAATACCCACACAGTTATGAAAAACCGGGGTATACGTGGAAACCAGGCGTAGGGGTCATAAGTGCTTGAACAGACAAGTACCCAACTAGTTATGTTATATTACATGGATAGTAAGAAACATCTTCCAGAGAGAATAGTTCCATTAGGGGTTCCTTTCTCTGGGTGCGCATGCATCGATGTGCATGTCCGAACTGCGAACAGAAGCGCAGGAAACAAAACATCTGGGTATTTTCTTTGTTATGAACGAGGACATCTTTTGTTCACCGACCGAATATTCCCTTAAGAACGCTAGCTTTCGGCTTCACCCAGTCCGAGGTACACATCTGGCTCAACCGGCAGTAACAATCGCAGAGGTGCTCCTCTTATGCCCTAACCGAATTAATGGGAACATAGGGCATAAATACAAGAGCCAGGCAACCCAGCATGGCCAAAACTTAAGTCATATCGATGCATATAATGGTGAAGAAAAGGCACATATGGAAAGAAAAATTCATATGTGGCTGGCAAGGAGCCATTAAAGAAGTTGTATTTAGCTTCCGAATAGGAAGCCCCCAGGTATATTGTGCACGCATAATGCGGCCGGAGTGCTAAGGGCCTCCGTACAGTTTTAAGGTTGTATTGTAAAAAAGGAAAAAGGGGCGAGAATGGAAGAAAGAGAACATAATTGAAGAGGCGGAGTTAAGGAGACGAACACTGAGTTCGGCGCTTAGGCGTAGAATCTCCGGAGTCTGGCCGCGTTCCATGGGTTTGGCTCGAGTCTGTTATCAGATGCACTGCGCAGACGATATGCTCCTCCGGTGAGAACTTTATCAATGATGAAGGGACCCTCCCACTTGGGTTTGAGCTTGTCCTTCTTCTTCTCAGGGAGGCGTAGAACGAGTTCGCCAATGTTATAAGTTTTGGCCCGTACTTCTCTGCTTTGATACCTTCGAGCCTGTTGCTGATAGAATGCGGAACGGGCTTTAGCGACATCACGCTCCTCCTCCAAAGCATCTAAGTTGTCCTGCCGATCTAGCTCGGCTTCCTTCTCTTCATACATGCGCACACGAGGTGAGTCATGGATTATATCGCAGGGCAGCACTGCTTCTACGCCGTACACCATAAAAAATGGTGTGTATCCAGTGGTACGATTCGGTGTGGTCCGTAGCTCCCGGAGTACGAAGTCGAGTTCTTCGACCCAATGCGTGTCTGATTTCGTCAAGGATCGCACTAGTCTGGGTTTGATGCTGCTCATTATGAGGCCATTTGCACGTTTGACTTGACCATTTGTTTGGGGGTGATAGACAGAGGTATAGTCAAGCTTAATGCCCATTTTGCCGCACCAGTTTTTTACCTCATCGGCTGTAAAATTAGAGCCATTATCGGTGATGATGCTTTGGGGGACGCCGTAATGATGTACAACCCCTGAAATGAAGTCTATCACTGGTTCGGATTCGGCCGTTTTAACTAGTTTGGCTTCTATCCATTTGGTGAACTTGTCTACCATGACCAATAAGTATTTTTTCTTGTGGCTTCCCCCTTTAAGGGGTCCCACCATATCTAGCCCCCAGACCGCGAAGGGCCAAGTTATGGGGATTGTTTGGAGAGTGGTAGGGGGCATATGGGTCTGATTGGCAAATAGTTGACAACCAACGCAATGTTGGACAAGGTCCTGTGCGTCCGCCCGGGTTGTCGGCCAGTAAAATCCTGTCCGAAAGGCCTTGCTTACGAGAGCTCGGGCTGCCGCTGTCGGTGTCAAAACTGGCGGATCTCGGGTAGGGGGTCCCGATCTGTGCATCTTAAGGCTGATGGTAACAGGAAGCAAGGGATGCAATGTTTACCCAGGTTCGGGCCCTCTAGATGGAGGTAAAACCCTACTTCTTGCTTGATTAATATTGAAGATATGTGTAGTACAAGAGTAGATCTACCACGAGATCGTAGAGGCTAAACCCTAAGAGCTAGCCTATGATGGTATGATTGTAATTGTGATCGGCCTTCTAAGGACCATCCTCTCCGGTTTATATAGACACCGAAGAGGGCTAGGGCTTACATGGAGTCGGTTACAAGGAAGGAAATATGATATCTGAATCGCCAAGCTTGTCTTCCACACAAAGGACAGTCCCATCCGGACACGGGCCAAAGTCTTGAGTCTTGTATCTTCTCGCTTCAATAGTCTGGACGATGTATACATTCCGGCTATCCGGATTCCCCCTAATCCAGGACTCCCTCAATAGCCCCTGAACCAGGCTTCAATGACGATGAGTCTGGCGCACAGTCTTGTCTTCGGCATTGCAAGGCGGGTTCCTCCTTCCGAATACTCCAAGGTTATTATCGAACACGTAGGCCGTGTCCGGATCTGCAAAATGATCTTCACATACCATCATAGAGAGAACGATACTTCAGTTGACAACTTTTTAAATGACGTGACATGTCCTTACGGTCGGGTCATTATTCGAACCTTTTTTTGCAACCAGCCACAACGCGCATTGCGAGGCGGTTTCCTTGACACGTCTTGTCAAAGCAGAGATCGTGTCCCCTTATCACAGGATTCTCATCAATACGGGTATGGGTAATCCCCCCCGTGCCATCAATCGTGGCGCTTGGGAAGTAAGCGATTCTCAACAGGCTAGTGGGGAGGCGCACCGCTTCCATCGCCTCTATAAAGGGATAAGAGTTCCCCATTTTTACCCACGCCTTCTTCCTCCTTTGTCCACTCTTGCCTCCTCGAGCTCGAGCGCCCTAGTCCAAGTCTTCTCCGCACAGTTAAACATGTCCGGAGTAGGAGGCAAATGGGTGGCTTCCACCGTGAAGGAGAAGAATATCGCAAGTCTTCAGGCAGCCGGATACTTGGCCGCAGACATAGCACACCGGCTACCAGACGGCGGGCAGGTCATCCCAACTCTAGGACCCCACGAGAGGGTCGTGTTTCTTGCCCACTTCGTGCGTGGACTGGGGTTTCCACTCCACCGCTTCGTCCGCGGGCTCATGTTCTACTACGGGCTAGATTTCCATGATCTAGCCCCGAACTTGGTCCTCAACATCTTGGCGTTTATCGTCGTATGCGAAGCTTTCCTTCGCATCAAGCCTCATTTCGGCTTGTGGCTGCAAATCTTCTGCGTGAAGCCGAAGATCGTGAGCGGCCAGCAAGCGGAGTGCGGAGGAGCCATGGTGGGCAAAATGCCTAACGTCACCTGGCTTGACGGCTCCTTTGCGGAAATCGTGAAGGGGTGGCAGTCGGGGTGGTTCTACATCACCGAGCCGCGCGACGCCAACTGGGCGGCGGCCCCCGAGTTCTGATCCGGAACCCCCATGCGGCTCACCTCCTAGGAACAGAAGGGCCTGTCCTGGGGCGAATCTACAAAGCTGACCGGACTCATAAACTGCATCAAGGGCATGAAGGACAAGAACATCAAGCTTGTTAACGTGATCTAGGTCATGCTCATTCGCCGGATTTTGCTATGCCAAAGGAGGGCATTCAATCTGTGGGAGTTCATCCCGGCCGAACACCAGACGCTTTAGAGGCTCTACGGCATGAAGCACAAAAACGCGTGGAAGGCGTTCTTCAAGGCCTCTAAAGTACCTCCTCCCATATGCGAGGACCATGGGCTCCACGCCGCGCGGCGTCCTATTCAGGTGAGTTCTCAGATTGCCACCGGATTCGGTTCTTCCCAATACATTCATGGGGGAGCCTTAAGTAATTGTGCATACTTATTCAGGATTATGTGGAGACAGCGGAGCAGATTGACTGTCTGGCTCCGCTGCCGGAAGGCCCAGCTAATGATCTTCTGACGAAGATGCTGGTCCCGGCGCCCTACAAGGGGCCAGAGAAGAAGGCTGATAAGAAGGCCCCGGGGACCCAAAAGTGTCCCCGACGTATGGTTGCACAAGACTCGTCCGAAGACGATGAGGCGCACTCCTCCCCCAAGGGGAAGAAGAAGAAGAAGAGGAGGCCGCCCCATCCGGAAAGGATGGGGGGCCTGAGAGGGCGGACCAGGGGACCAGGAGAGGTCCCCGACGCAAGGCCGTCATATCCTCATCGTTTGATGACGATGAGGCAGATTCCTCCCGCAGAGGCGGGGGAAAACAAGAAGAAACTCCACCTCCCCGTACTGGGGGGCGGGGGGGGGGGGGGGAGAAAAAGAGGAAGGCCGCCCCGGTGGGGGAGACTGGGACGTCCAAGAAGGGAAAGGTGTCCCTTCCATACTACTCCGCCACCGCCGCCGATAGCGAGGAAGGGTGGCTGCCCAGGGAGAAGCCCCTAGTGCGAACGTAAGTATCCGCACTCCATTGTAATTTTGCTTCATAGTTTTGTTATAACGCCGAACTTGTATGCAGTCCGGCCTGGGCCCATCCCGAGGTATCATCTTCGGACGGGTCCTTGAGTGAGTCAGCAATGAACTCACTCCCGACGTCCACTTATCCTCGGCCTATGGACGACACGGAGGTGTTGTCCCAAAGGCTCCCCGAGCGGGGGGAGGTGGATCTGGAGGCGCCCAAGGCGGCATTCCAAACATCGAACACGCGGGGTTCAAGGTCCCCACGGATCATGTTGGTGAGAGCCGTGGTAAGCCGGACTTTCAGCCGAACACTGTTCCGGAGCCTTTAGTGGTTCCGGATTCAGGCAGACAACCCCTCGTTAAGGAGGGTGAGCCGTCTGTGCCGAGTACTTCCTCTACGCCCAAGGCATTAGATCGTCTGCTGGAAGCGCTTCGCGGAGCTTCCATAGATGAAGAGCACCGTACTCTCATGAGTGCGGTGATTCAGAAGGTCTCGTCCACCAAGAGCGGACTAACCGAAGCCTGCACCAGCCTCCTAACAGGCATTGAGGTAAGTAGTGAAAATGTGTGAAATTACCACCCGATAGGTAGTAGCCCCTGATACTCTGTTTGGTGTTCGGAAGGAAAAACCAAGCGGAGGGTCAATTATAATCCGCAGGAGTTTTAACAATAAGTTTGAATTTGAATAAGCAGGCTGTGCTGCTTGCCGCTGCGGTCCGTACGGCCGAGATCGTCGGACTGAAACAGGACCTGGAGCAGGCGCATGGAGAGCTCGACCTCACGAGGAGGCAGCTCCAAGAGAGCAAAGGTGAATGATTCCCCTCTCTTATATAATGAATGGTAGATAAAATTTGATTATGCTAATGATGAAGCGTTGTGATTTGGAACAGAGACCACCACCGAAGTGGCGTCTCTCAAGAAAGCACTGTCCGAGGCTGAACACAAGGCAGCCTTGGAACGCAAGGAGCGTAAAAAGCAAGAAGCCCGCGTGGGCGAGGTACAAGCAGAGCTCCAGGAGCTCGGCAAAAGGTTCGAGTCCGTGGAGCATGATCTTAAAGCAAAAGAGGCCGAGCTTGCGAAGGCCCTTACAAGTATAAAATACGCCTAGGCCGAAGCCGAGAGGGAACAACATGAAATCCAGGAGGCCAAAAAGATAACGACGGGTAAGAAATTTTTTATGCAAAGCAAACATGTGGAGGAGGCGTTTCTTTTACTTACCCGAATCCGGAGCTCTCCAGGGGTATTCGCAGATCTGCCATGCAGCGTATCAGATGCTGCGGAGTTCTACCGTGCCCAGGAGGGCAGCTCAACAGAGAAGCTGTTCTGGTCCCAGTATGCTAGGGCCAAACATTCAACGCCTCTGAGTGACCAACTGAAGCAGTTGGTCGAACTCCACAAGGCGGCCGAAGTGGCTATGAAGGATTTCATAGTCTGGATGTGGCCTGGTGAGCCCCTGCCCACCAGCTACTTCGGCTTTATCAAGCGGATGGTGAATGCCTGTCTGCGACTGGAAGTCATCAAGCGATCCGTTTGCATTGAGGGTGCCCGCCGGGCACTTGCCCGTGCGAAGGTGCATTGGGGCAAGCTGGATGCGGAGAAGCTGGTGAAGGACGGGCCACTAGAGGGCAAGCCGCATCGCATTCCCGAGAAGTATTATGATGGCGTTATGAAGGGTGCTTGCCTCGTGGTTGATGAATGTACCTAGGACATAATTTTTGAATGAATTCATTTCTGTCATGTTTGTAATTTAAAGACGAAGTTACTTGCGCTATGTAGCGCTTTTGTTATTTAAAATATTACCTTCTGTGCGACTGTTTATCAAATTCTGAAAGTAGGCTAGTCGTAGGCTTCCGCCCCCATGTAACTAGTACTGGGGTGTTCGTGGAAAACCCGGACACTCTTTATCCAAATGTTTGGTCCCTTAAGGAGGTGTCCAGCGCAGTGAACAAGGCAATCGGACTATGCGGCTTTATAACCTTCACTTAGCCATAGAAGTCTACAATTTCAAATTTCGGCGAAGCCCCTAGAATCCGGAAGGCCGAATTGGGGTGCTCTATACGCCTAGATCGGACGAAGCTGAATTATCGCCTAAAGTGGAAAAATCTTTAAGGATTTTAAGACCTCTCGAACAGCGACCAACTCTCGCCACATCATGCTGGTCAGTTTTCGGCTTTCTCTACCGAGGTGCTCGTCCGGAAGAACCGGGGCACAATCACAGTAGTTCTCCCTGTGCTACCTTAGCCGATATAACGAAACGTAAGGCACCAAAACAAGGGAGCCAGGCTATCCCAACTGTAGACCCAAGACATGATTCAGAGCTGATGCATATAATGCTATAAGTTCGGGGTGCCGCACTGTTGAAAGTGTTCGGACTTGTCGTGCCGTATTATGGGGTGCCATAAGAAGCCCCTGGCAAACTCAACGTACCAAAGTGTACGGATGCAATATTAAAAGACATTTGTAAGAAAAAAAATGCTCAAATAAGAATAATAAGCTGACGCTGTATATGATCTCCCATTGATGAATAATACATTTAGGCATATGTTTACAATGAATGCATTAAGCGGAGATAAATAGGATTATTTGACATACTCTATCCAGAGGCAGGCTACGTACAGATAGATAAAACGGGTATAACAATCGTAAATAGATTCCACCTGGGTATTTCCTTCTGTGCGCAAAGCCTGTTGCCTCCTTGGTTTTCTCTCCGATGTAAGTCCGACAATCCGGCTCTTCTGGAGAAGATGCACTAAAGCAATGTCCTTAAAGGTAAAAAGAAGGGTTACGGAGCAATACCGTACTGTTGTCTGAGCCACTGCTACGCCTCCGCTTGTTCCCATGGTATTTTGAGTGCGTAATTGTGTACGCGTGGCACGAATGCTGCTTTGATGGGATTTGAGCGGAGGCCGGACTGCTAGTCGTGCTCTTGGCGTGCCTGGTGATCCTGTTGCGGGGTGTTCCGCCCTCGCTTGACGGAGCTTGAGGTTGTCGTCGCCGGATTGGTGGTTTGCCAGAGGAGGCCGCATTGTACTTCTGCCACAAGGGCTGCAGTATGCTCTTCTGTACGGAGAGAGCGGTTGAGGGAGTCCTGGACTAGGGGGTGTCTGGATAGCCGAACTATCATCATCGGCCGGACTCCAAGACTATGAAGATACAAGATTGAAGACTTCGTCCCGTGTCCGGATGGGACTTTCCTTGGCGTGGAAGGCAAGCTTGGCGATACGGATATGTAGATCTCCTACCATTGTAACCGACTCTGTGTAACCCTAGCCCTCTCCGGTGTCTATATAAACTGGATGGCTTTAGTCCGTAGGACGAACAACAATCAGACCATAGGCTAGCTTCTAGGGTTTAGCCTCCTTGATCTCGTGGTAGATCTACTCTTGTAACACACATCATCAATATTAATCAAGAAGGACTTAGGGTTTTACCTTCATCAAGAGGGCCCGAACCTGGGTAAAACATCGTGTCCCTTGTCTCCGGTTACCATCCGCCTAGACGCACAGTTCGGGACCCCCTACCCGAGATCCGCCGGTTTTGATAACGACATTGGTGCTTTCATTGAGAGTTCCTCTGTGTCGTCACCGATAGGCTCGATGGCTTCTTCGATCATCAATAATGACGTAGTCCAGGGTGAGACCTTCCTCCCCGGACAGATCTTCGTATTCGGCGGGTTTGCACTGCGGGCCAATTTGCTTGGCCATCTGGAGCAGATCGAAAGCTACGCCCCTGGCCGTTAGGTCAGATTTGGAAGTTTGAACTTCATGACAGACATCCGCGGGGACTTGATCTTCGATGGATTCGAGCCATAGCCAAGCACGCCGCACTGTCATGACGGGCATGATTTAGCTCTGCAGCCCGACAGTACCCTGGAGGCCGCACTCGAGCCTGCTCCGATCCTCAATTCGGAGCCGGCTGCATAGATCGAGGACGGATGGCTAGACACCACCTCGGGGGCTGCAACCTCTACAGTGATAGAGCCGAACACTGACCTTGTCCCTCATGAAGCTCGTGACTCCGAGGTGCCGGACTCCTTGCCGGACTCCGAACCTCCCGCGCCCCCTCCAATCGAATCCGATTGGGCGCCGGTCATGGAGTTCACCACTGCGGACATCTTTCAACACTCACCTTTCGGCGGCATCTTGAGTTCACTAAAGTATCTCTCGTTATCAGGAGAGCCCTGGCCGGACTGCGACCAGGATGGTTGGGACGCGGACGACGAAGAAATTCAAAGCCCACCCACCACCCACTTACTAGCCACTGTCGACGATCTAACCGACATGCTAGACTTCGACTCCGAAGACATCGACGGTATGGACGACGATGCCGGAGACGACCAAGAACCAGCGCCTACTGGGCACTTGAAAGCCACCTCATCATATGACATATACATGGTGGATATCCCAAAGGATGGGAATGGCGAAGGAACAACGAAGGATGACCCCTCCAAGAAACAGCCCAAGCGCCGGCGTCAGCGGCGCCGCTCTAAATCCCGCCACAACAAGAATGAAGATTCCGACACCGGAGATAATAACACCCCAGACAATGCCGAAGACAACCCACTCCAGCAAGCTTCAGCACAGGAGGATGGGGACGCCAGCCCTCATGAGAGAGCGGCAGAAGAAGAGGTAGAGGATTATATGCCTCCCTCCGGAGACGAGGCAAGCCTCGACGATGACGAATTCGTCGTGCCTGAGGATCCCGTTGAACAAGAGCGTTTTAAACGCAGGCTTATGGCCACGGCAAACATCCTCAAGAAAAAGCAGCAACAACTTAGAGCTGACCAAGATCTGCTAGCTGATAGATGGACTGAAGTCCTCGCGGCCGAAGAGCATGAGCTCGAACGCCCCTCCAAAAGCTACCCTAAACGCAAGCTGCTCCCCCGATTATAGGAGGAGGCGTATGAACCTGCATCACCAGCAGACAATACGGCTGACCGAGCACCCCGTGGTCGCGACAGAGAGGCCCCTAGGCCCTTCACTAGAACCATACCCCGGCATCGCTCGAAAAGCACAAGGCCATAGGGGAACGCTCCAGACTTGCGGGATATATTGGAGGACAAGGCAAGACAATCAAGATCGATCTATGGATCGTGGGGGCGCCCCATGATACGTGACGACAACCGTCGCGCCGGACACAGTAAGTCCGGCCGGGCCGAACAAAATAGACAAAGCTCTTTTGAGCTCCGCCGTGATATCGCCTAGTACAGAGGCGCCGCACACCCACTATGCTTCACAAATGTAATGGATCATCAAATCCCCGAAGGGTTTAAACCCGTGAATATTGAATCTTATGATGGCACAACAGACCCCGCGGTTTGGATCGAAGACTATCTCCTCCACATCCACATGGCCCGCGGTGACGATCTTCACGCCATCAAATATCTCCCACTCAAACTTAAAGGACCAGCCCGGCATTGGCTTAACAGCTTGCCAGCAGAGTCAATCGGGAGTTGGGAAGACTTGGAAGCCGCATTCCTCGATAACTTCCAAGGCACGTATGTGCGACCACCAGACGCCGATGACCTAAGCCACATAATTCAGCAGCCAAATGAATCGGCCGGACAATTCAGGACACGGTTCTTAACCAAGAAAAACCAAATCGTTGACTGTCCGGATGCGGAGGCCCTCGCGGCCTTCAAATATAACATCCGCGATGAGTGGCTGGCCCTGGCACCTGGGACAGGAAAAGCCGAAATCCATGGCAGCCCTCACATCACTCATGACCCGCTTCTGCACGGGTGAGGGCAGCTGGCTAGCACGCAGCAACAACCTCAGCAAAAATTCTGGCAGTCCGGATATCAAGGACCGTAATGGCAGGTCGCGTCGCAACAAAAACAAACGCTGCATTAATGGCGATAATAGTAAAGATACGGTAGTCAATGCCGGATTCAGAGGCTCTAAACCCGGTTAGCGGAAAAAGCCATTCAAAAGAACTACTCCGGGTCCGTCCAATTTGGACCGAATACTCGACCGCTCGTGCCAGATACACGGCACCCCCGAAAAACCAACCAACCACACCAACAGGGACTGTTGGGTATTCAAGCAGGCAGGCAAGTTAATTGCCGAAAACAATGACAAGGGGCTGCATAGCGATGACGAGGAAGAGACCCGACCGCTGAACAATAGAGGACAGAAGGGTTTCCCCCCACAGGTGCGGATGGTGAACATGATATACGCAACACACGTACCCAAAAGAGAGCGGAAGCATGCACTCAGGGACGTATACGCGATGGAGCCAGTTGCCCCGAAGTTCAATCCATGGTCCTCCTGCCCGATCACTTTCGACCGAAGGGACGACCCCACCAGCATCCGCCATGGCGGATTCGCCGCATTGGTTTTAGATCCAATCGTCGATGGATTTCACCTCACCAGAGTCCTGATGGACGGCGGCAGCAGCCTGAACCTGCTTTATCAGGATACAGTGCACAAAATGGGCATAGACCCCTCAAGGATTAAACCTACCAAGACAACCTTTAAAGGCGTCATACCAGGTGTAGAAGCCAATTGTACAGGCTCAGTTACACTGGAAGTGGTCTTCGGATCCCCGGATAACTTCCGAAGCGAGGAGTTAATCTTCGACATAGTTCCCTTCCGCAGCGGCTATCATGCTCTGCTTGGACGTACCGTGTTTGCAAAGTTCAACGCGGTGCCGCACTATGCATACCTCAAGCTCAAGATGCCAGGCCCTCGAGGAGTCATCACGGTCAACGGAAACACTGAACGCTCTCTCCGAACGGAGGAACATATAGCGGCTCTCGCGGTAGAAGTACAATACAGCCTCTTAAGGCAATTCTCGAGTCCGGCCGTTAAGTGACCGGACACGGCTAAACGCGCCCAGAGTAACATACAACAAGACCACCTGGCACATTCCGAGCACGCGTAGCAGTGCGGCCCAACCCCAGCCCCTGCCAAATGTCAAGACATGTCCTTCGCGTACACCATTACGCTCTGAAGATACCATGGGCATGGGGAGAGGGGCTCGACCACGATAGGCCCAGAATGCGGCTCAACCACACCAGGGGCTCTCAAGTGTGTCTTTCTTTTTTTTTTCTTTTTCCTTTTTTTTACCCACAGGACTCCGTTCGTCAGAGGCCCTGTCCGGCAGCAGACCTGCTGAACTCACGATGCAACAACCAGGGAAGGAGAAAGGCTACAACGAATATCCAGGTGGTCTCCATTACGAGCATTAAATCTGTTTTATGCACCATTCCGCAGCCTACCCCTGGAGGGGGGCATGTTTAACAGTCCCATCCCTTGCTTATCGCACCATTTGTATCGTTCTGCACTTACAACAGGTTTTCTTGAATAAGTAATGCAGCACCCTTTTGCTTCCAATTGCATTTCTTTCTTATACATATGTTCATTTATGACATGTTGCATCCGTACATTTTGGTACGGCTAAATACACCAGGGGCTTATGTTTCCCGCATCATGGTGTGATAAGTCCGAACACTTTCACAAGTGCGACACCCGAACTTATAGCATTATATGCATCGGCTCCGAATCATGTCTTGGGTCAATAGTTGGGTTTGCCCGGCTCCCATGTTTTGGCACCTTACATTCTGTTGTATCGGCTAAGGTAGCACTGGGAGAACCACTGCGATTGCGCCCCAGTTGAGCTGGGCGAGCGCCTTAGTGGAGAAAGCTAAAACTGACCGTCATGATGAGGCGAGAGCTGGTCGCTGCTCAAGAGGTTTTTTGCGAGTCCTTAAAGACTTATGCCGCTTAGAGTGAGGAGCCGACTTTGTCCGGCCCAGGCGTGGATAGCGCCCCAAATTCGGCCTTCCGAATACTAGGGGCTTCGCCGAAATTTAAAATTATAGAATTCTATGGCTAAGTGAGAGTGTTCAAGCATTATAAGTCCGGTTGCCTTGTTCGTTGTGTTTAGCGCCTCCCTAGATGGACCCAAATATGGGAACAAGAGTGCTCAAATTTATCCCGAACACCCCAGCACTCGTGGCATGGGGGCTGAAGCCAACGACTTGCCATCTCTCAGATTTAGTAAACAACCGCATAGAAGGTAATACTTTAAATTAAAAAGCGTTGCTTAGCGCATATGAACTAAGTTTTCAAGCGCACAGGATAACAAAATGCGAGTCTACTCAAATATTACATCTTTGGAGCACTCACCCACAATAGTGCGGGCACCCTTCAACACACTCTTATAATACATCTCGGGCGTGCGAGGCTCCTTGCCCTGCGGTGGCGCGTCCGTCACAAGCTTCTGGGCATCCATCTTGCCCCAGTGCACCTTTGCGCGGGCAAGGGCCCGACGGGCACCTTCAATACAGGCGGAGTGCTTGATGACTTCAACCCAAGGACACACATCCACCAGCCGCCGCACCAGGCCGAAGTAGCTCCCAGGCATGGCCTCCTTCGTCCACAGCCGAACTGTGAGGCCCTTCATGGCCTGTTCGGCCGCCTTGTGGAGCTCGACCAGCTGCTTCAGCTGGTCGCTAAGGGGCACCGGATGTCCGGCCTCAGCATACAGAGACCAGAAGACCTTCTCCATCGAGCTCCCCTCCTCGGCCCGGTAGAACACGGCAGCATCGGACACGCTACGAGGAAGATCTGCGAATGCTCCTGGAGAGCTCCGAATTCGGGTAAGCAATAGGTAATTAACACTCACATGCTTACTTTGCATGAAAAATGCCTTACCCGCTGCTATTTTCTTCAACGCCTCGATTTCTTGGAGGGCCTTGTAGGCTTCGGCCTTAGCGGCATTGGCACTCTCAAGAGCCATTGCAAGCTTAGACTCTCGAGTCTTCGAGTCACGCTCCAGGCTCTCATGTTTTTTCATGAGATCCTGGAGCTCTTGCTGTACCTCCGCCACCCGTGCCTCCTGCTTCTCTCGCTCGGTGCGCTCCGCGGCCGCATTACGTTTGGCCGCGGCCACCGCCTCCTTCAGGGTAGCCACCTTGTTAGTGGCCCCTGCAATACCCATGTTATCCTTGTCATTCTTTTTTGCAACCAAAATCCTTTTCTGTAAGGTACAATTTTAATAAGGTCTTACTCACCTTCCTTGTCCTTGAGCTGCTTCTTGGCACGGCCGAGCTCGTTCTCGGACCGCTCGAGGCTTTGCTTCAAAGTATTGACCTCCATAGTCAGTGCGGCAGAGGTCAGCAGCGCAGCCTGCAATCCCATATTGACATATTTTTTATGACTCCTGCGTATATCTTTTTAGATCCTCAGTCCGGCTTTTCTTTCCGAACACCGAACCAAGCATCAGAGGCTACTGTCTATGCGGTACTATTTTACGTATATCAAAATTCTTACCTCAAAGCCTGTTAGAAGGCTGCTGCAGGCTTCGGTCAGCCCGCTCTTGGCGAGCTGAACCTTTTGAATCACCGCACTCATAACAGTGCGGTGTTCCTCTTCGATGGAGGCGCCATTGAGCGCCTCCGGCAAGCTATCCGGCGCCTCCGGTTGGACAGAGGCTGCCGGCGTCAGGGTCTTGCCCTTCTTACGAAGGGGCCGCCCGCCGGACTCTGGAGCCACTATGCGTTCCGGGGCCGAGTCCGGTGCAAAGTCCGGGAGGTTGTCCTGCGACACCTCCGGGGCCTCCTCCTCCTGGTGGGTCCCTTCCCGGGATCCCACCTCGGCTTCGTCCGCATCACGAGGGGTGGAGGCGGTCGGAAGAGAATCCATATCCGACGCACCTAAGGACCCGCTCGACGAAGCGGGAAGATCATCCTTGGGCGGACTGCAGGGTTGTATGCGGCATTAGAAAGACATTACGTGGCGCAAAGAAAAACCATGAAGTTATTCGGAAGTCCGGATACTTACGATCTCGCTGGGGGCTTGGCCCTTGGAGGCCAGTCCTTGTCGTCGTCACTGGCGTTGGCAGAGCAGTCCGGGGAAAGAGTTTTTCCCTTCTTGGACCCTTCGGCCTCCCTCGTTGGGGAGGCCTTCCTTTTCTTCCCTCCCCCCACTGGGGGAGAGGCTTTCTTCTTCTCCTCCTCACCTTTGTGAGAGGAGTCGGCCTCGGAGTCGTCATTCAATAACACCTGAAAACGGGAACTCTTCCGAGTCCCTGTGGCCTTCTTCTTGGCCTTCTTCTCTGGCACCACGTGGGGTGCCGGAGCCAGCAGCCCCGTTAGGCGGGCGTAAAGGACAAAATCACTTACCTCGTCAGCCGGACGCTGCGAGTTGAATCCGCGGTCTTTGGTAGCGGATGCGGGAGCCTCGGCGCCCTTGAACATCACCTTCCAGACATCTTCGTACGTAGTGTCGAAGAGCCCGCTCAAAGTCTGGTGCTGCGCCGGATCGAACTCCCACATGGTGAAGCCCCGTCGTTGGCACGGGAGGATCCGACGGATGAGCATGACCTGGACTACGTTGACAAGCTTGAGCTTCTTGTCCACTAGCTTTTGGATGCAGGCTTGGAGTCCGGTCAGCTCCTCCGAATCACCCCATGTCCGGCCGCTCTCTTTCCAGGAGGTGAGCCGTGTGGGGATGCCAGATCTGAATTCGGGGGCCGCTGCCCATTCGGGGTCACGCGGCTCGGTGATGTAGAACCACCCCGATTGCCACCCCTTAATGGTTTCCACAAAAGTGCCCTCAAGCCAAGTAACGTTGGACATCCTGCCCACCATGGCGCCTCCGCACTCCGCTTGGCTGCCCTTCACAACCTTCGGCTTGACATTGAAGGTCTTGAGCCACAAGCCGAAGTGGGGCTGGATGCAGAGGAAGGCCTCACACACGACGATAAACGCCGAGATGTTGAGGATGAAATTCGGGGCCAGATCATGGAAATCCAGGCCGTAGTAGAACATGAGCCCCCGGACAAAGGGATGGAGTGGGAAACCCAGTCCGCGAAGGAAATGGGTAAGAAATACTACCCTCTCATGGGGCCTGGGGGTGGGGATGAGCTCTCCCTCATCGGGGAGCCGATGCGCGATGTTGCTGGATAAATATCCGGCGCTGCACAGCTTCTGGATGTGCCCCTCCGTGACGGAGGAGGCCATCCACTTGCCTCCCGCTCCGGACATAGTTGGAGGAGGTTGAGGTGAGATGTGCGGACTAGGGCGCTGGAGCTCGAGTTCGCGGAGAAGGAGGAAGAAGGCGCAGGTAAAAGGGTTGGATCTTTATCCCCTTATATGGGCGGACAGAAACATGCGTCCCCACCGGCCTGATAAAACTCGCTTATCCCCCAAGCGCCACAATCAATGGCGCGGTTGGGTTACCCACGTCCGTATTGATGGGAATCCTGGAATAAGGGGAACACGATCTCTGCTTCGACAAGACGTGCCAAGGAAACCGCTTC
Organism: Triticum aestivum; assembly: GCF_018294505.1. Taxonomy (NCBI): domain Eukaryota; kingdom Viridiplantae; phylum Streptophyta; class Magnoliopsida; order Poales; family Poaceae; genus Triticum; species Triticum aestivum. The sequence goes on from NC_057813.1 coordinate 398,174,910, forward strand.
GCTAAACGTGCTGAGGTGGTACAATAAAAACAATTCGAGTAAAGGCTTGGTAGTGGTGTGACGTCACGCCACGAAATATGTCAGCAGATTGAACTTGTGTAAATATTATTCTCTCTACGGTGGTGCGTGGAATTTATTTTGCAGAGCCGGACACTATCCTGATGTTCACAATCTTCTATAAATTATTCGGAGGAGGAACCCGCCTTGCAATGCCGAAGACAATATGCACGCCGGACTCGTCGTCATTGAAGCCTGGTTCAGGGGCTACTGAGGGAGTGTCCGGATAGCCGAACTATCATCATCAGCCGGACTCCAAGACTATGAAGATACAAGATTGAAGACTTCGTCCCGTGTCCAGATGGGACTTTCCTTGGTGTGGAAGCCAAGCTTGGCGATATGGATATGTAGATCTCCTACCATTGTAACCGACTCTGTGTAACCCTAGCCCTCTCCGGTGTCTATATAAACCGGATGGCTTTAGTCCGTAGGACGAACAACAATCAGACCATAGGCTAGCTTCTAGGGTTTAGCCTCCTTGATCTCGTGGTAGATCTACTCTTGTAACACACATCATCAATATTAATCAAGCAGGACGTAGGGTTTTACCTCCATCAAGAGGGCCCGAACCTGGGTAAAACATCGTGTCCCTTGTCTCCTGTTACCATCCGCCTAGACGCACAGTTCGGGACCCCCTACCCGAGATCCGCCGGTTTTGACACCGACAGCGGTCCATATTTCCGTTGACTGTTATGACCCCGCGCGGGCCTGGCATCTTGAGCTGGAGATATGCATAGTGTGGTACCGCATTGAATCTAGCGAATGCGGTTCATCCGAGCAGTGCGTGGTAACCACTGCGGAAAGGGACGATATCGAAGAGTAGCTCTTCGCTTCAGAAGTTATCCAGAGATCCGAAGACCACTTCCAATGTTATAGAGCCCGTGCAACGGGCCTCTACTCCAGGAATTACACCTTTAAAGGTGGTTTTGGTGGGCTTAATCCTTGAAGGATCGATGCCCATTTTGCACACTGTGTCCTGGTAAAGCAGGTTTAGGCTGCTGCCGCCGTCCATGAGGACTCGAGTGAGGTGGAATTCGTCGATGATTGGGTCTAAGACCAATGCGGCCGAACCGCCGTGACGGATGCTAGTAGGATGATCCCTACGATCAAAGGTGATCGGACAAGCTGACCATGGGTTGAATTTTGGGACGACTGGCTCCATCGCGTAGACGTCCCGTAGTGCTCGCTTCCGTTCCCGCTTGGGGATGTGGGTGGCGTAGATCATGTTGACCATTTTCACCTGGGGGGGGGGGATTTCTTCTGTCCCCCCATGTTCGGACGCCGGGGCTCTTCGTCATCGTCGCCGTGCAGCCCCTTGTCTTTGTTTTCAGCATTTATTTTGCCGGCCTGTTTAAATACCCAGCTGTCTCTATTGGTGTGGTTGGTTGGCTTGTCCGGGGTGCCATGAATTTGGCACGAGCGCTCCAGTATACGGTCTAGACTGGACAGTCCGTGATTGTTGCGTTTGAATGGCTTCTTCCGCTGACCAGATTTTTATCTGCTAAATCCGGCATTGACTGCCGTGTCTTCGGTGTTGTCGCCGTTGTTCCGTTGCTTGTGTCTATTGCACCGTTGCGTGCGATTATTGTCCCGGACATCTGAAGTGCCAGAATGTGGCGTAGTGCTACTGCGAGCCAACCAGCTATCCTCTCGCCCGCGCAAAAGCGGGTCATTAGTGTCGTGAGAGCTGCCATGGACTTGGGTTTCTCCTGGCCGAGGTGTCGGGCGAGCCACTCGTCACGGATATTATGCTTGAAGGACGCCAGGGCTTCGGTGTGCGGACAGTCGACTATTTGGTTCTTTTTAGTTAGGAACCGAGTCCAGAATTTCCTAGCTGATTCTCTGGGCTGTTGAGTAATGTGGCTCAAGTCATCGGCATCCGGAGGTCACACATATGTGCCTTGGAAGTTTTCAAGAAATGCGTCTTCCAGATTTTCCCAACTACCAATGGAATTTGCGGGCAGGCTGTTTAGCTAGTGCCGGGCGGGTCCTTTGAGCTTAAGGGGAAGATACTTGATGGCATGTAGATCATCTCCGCGGGCCATGTGAATGTGGAGAAGGAAATCTTCGATCCATACCGCGAGGTCTGTTGTGCCGTTGTATGATTCGATGTTTATGGGTTTGAACCCTTCTGGGAATTCATGATCCATCACTTCATCGGTGAAGCAGAGGGGGTGTGTGGTGCCTCTGTGCCGGGCTATGTCGCGACGCTGTCCGGCTACGTTTGACTGGTTATATTCGGCCCGACCGGATTTGCTGTTAGTGTATTCGATATGACGATCATCGTTATGTGCTGCGGTGTGCCCCCCTGATCTGTAGATCGATCTTGGTTGTCCTGCGGTGTTATCCAGTTTATCGCGCAGGTCTTGAGTATTGCCCCGGGCCGTAGTAAACTGGCACGGGGGTGCAGGGTATTCGGGCTGATACGCCATTTTATCCCGACCTCGAGGCGGCCGGTCAACCATGTGGCGCTCGAGTCCATATTCCTCGGCTGCTAGGACTTCTGTCCACCTATCTATGAGCAGGTCTTGATTAGCTTGAAGCTGCTGCTGCTTCTTCTTCAGGCTTCTCGCAGTGGCAATAAGCCGGCGCTTGAAGCGCTCCTGCTCCGCGGGGTCCTCGGGCACGCCGAACTCATCGTCGCCGAGGCTAATCTCATCTTCGGAGGAAGGCATGTAGTTGTCCTCCTCCGGATACCTGTCAGTCGCCTGTTCATCAGGGCTGTCATGCCCATCTTCCTGCTCGGCCTGCTCGAAGGCGGGCTGTTCGGGGTTGTATTCATCGTCGGCACCATCCGAATTGTTGTCGTCTCCAGTGCCGGTATTGCCTTGGCGGGGCTTGGAGCAGCGCTGGTGACGCCCATGGTTTGCTTTTTTCTTAGAGGGGTTATCCTTCATTGCCTCATCACCATTAGTTTCTTTTGGAGTGTCCACCATATATATATCGTATGAGGAGGTGGCTATCCACCGCCCTGTGAGTGGTGGCTCCTGTACGTCTCCGGCATCGTCGTCCACACCGTCGATGTCTTCGAAGTCGAAGTCAAGCACTCGACCGTGGCAATTAAGTGGGTGGTGGGTGGGCAGCGAATTCCTTCGTCACCTGCTTCCCACTCAAGCCGTACATAGTTCGGTCCAGAGTCTCCTAACAAAGAGAGAGACTTCAATGAGTTCAGCATGTCGCCAAAGGGTGAGTGCTGAAAGATGTCCGCAGCGGTAAACTCCATTACCGGAGCCCAACCTGGCTCGACTGGCTCTAGAGTGTGCGGACCTGAACCAACAACCGGATATGAGTCCGGGGGCCCAGGGTTACAGGCCTCCACAGAGGTGAGACCTGTGTTCGGCTCCACCGCCGAGGAGTATGCGGCCTGCGGGGCGGGGTCTACCCCTCCGTCCTTGGGCAGCGCAACCTGTTCCGGATTTAGATCAGGGGCTATTGCAGGGATGATGTTCTGAGCATTGTCCGACAGCAGGTCTAGGCCGTGCTCGTCGTGACAGTCCGCCGCTCCTGGCACAGGGCTGAATCCGTCGAAGATCAAGTCTCCGCGAATATCCGCCGTGTAGTTCAAGTTTCTGAACCTGATCTGGTGGCCAGGGGCGTAGCTGTCGATCTGCTCTAGACGACTAAGCGAATTGGCCTGCAGTGCGAAGCCGCCGAACACAAAGATCTATCCGGGGAGAAAAGTCTCGCCCTGGACGGTGTCGTTGGCGATTGAAGACGCCATCAAGCCTCAAAGCGACGACACAGAGGAACTCTCAATGAAAGCACCAATGTCGGTGTCAAAACCGGCGGATCTCGGGTAGGGGGTCCCGATCTATGCGTCTTAGGCTGATGGTAACGGGAAGTAGGGGACACAATGTTTACCTAGGTTCGGGCCCTCTCAATGGAGTTACAACCCTACTTCCTGCTTGATTAATATTGAAGATATGTGTAGTACAAGAGTAGATCTACCACGAGGTCAGAGAGGCTAAACCCTAAGAGCTAGCCTATGATGGTATGATTGTAATTGTGATCGGCCTTCTAAGGACCATCCTCTCCGGTTTATATAGACACCGGAGTGGGCTAGGGTTTACATGGAGTCGGTTACAAGGAAGGAAATATAATATCCAAATCGCCAAGCTTGCCTTCCATGCAAAGGAGAGTCCCATCCGGACACGGGCCGAAGTCTTTAGTCTTGTATCTTCTCGCTTCAATAGTCCGGACGATGTATACAGTCGGGCTGTCCGGATACCCCCTAATCCAGGACTCCCTCAGCCGCGTGGTGCCCGCCTAGTCCGGAATGGATTTCGGCTAAGAGATGCCGCGCTTCCTCTTCGGAGATGCATCGCTGGAGCACTCCGGTGGCGCTCTTCTTGTAGAGCTCTCCTTCATGGACTTTGTAGGCCTTAGAGCGTCGCACAATACAACATGCCTCATTTTGATCCTCGGGGAGCTCTTGCTTATTTAGGTAAGCCAAGAAGGGTTCGGTCCACGGGGCGATGACAACCATTATTTCGTGGGCTGACGGTGTTATTTCAGTGGTAGAGCCTCCGATTACGTCCGATGGTTCAGAATCTGGATTGTGTTTGGAGCCGGACTAGTAGTACCAGACTCCCCCTCCCATGCCACGGATGGCTTGAACAATTTTTCTAAGAAGATATTAGGTGGGACGGGGTCGCGTTTAGCGCCGATGCGGGAGAGTATATCGGCCGCTTGATTATTTTCTCTGACCACATGGTGGAATTCGAGCCCCTCGAATCGAGCTGACATTTTGAGAATGGCATTGCGATAGGCCACCATTTTTGGTCCCTTGGCATCAAAGTCTCCATTTACCTGAGATATTGCAAGGTTCGAGTCCCCGCACACTTCGAGGCATTGGATGCCCATGGAGACTGCCATCCGAAGACCATGCAACAGAGCCTCATATTCGGCTGCATTGTTGGAGTCTTTGTATAATATTTGGAGTACGTACTGGACCGTGTCTCCGGTGGGGGATGTCAGGACGACACCCGCTCCCAAACCAGTCAGCATTTTAGAGCCGTCGAAATGCATGATCCAATTTGAGTATGCGCCGTACTCTTTAGTTCGGCTATTGTCCATTCGTCGACAAAGTCATCAGTTGTGAGGACCCCGACTCAATGCCACATCGATCTAGCATGTAACACCTCATATCACTTTGCGGCCTCACGCACGGTATTCCCACGGGTGTCGCCTTACCTTAGCCCGGGACCGTTTGCGCCTTTTGGCACACGTATATGACGGTGTCGCTAGCATCCATATGATAAGGAGCCCGGGCTGACATGGCTAGTCGTAAACCCAAAGTGGCACAGACTTACAGGGACAGGCATCCATGACCCAGCATCGAACGTGTCGGTCATCAGCGAGTGAATCCAGGCTGTAGCACTGGGCTAGCAGGACTCCGGTGAACCGGGCAGTAGCGGGCTAACAGGACTCCTGTATTCATCGCGTGACATTTCCCCGAAGGGACAGACACAGGAACGAAGAAGGACACATGCCAGCCAGCCTAAGTGTTCCGGAGCAGTAGCAAGCTACCATGGCTCAGTGGAAACACTAGGAGACATTTCCCGGTAAGAGAGGCTACTAAGGATAAAGAACTAGATAGCCAGATCCCACACATACCAAGCATTTCAATAACATACACACAATATGCTCGATATGTGCAAATACAACATGGCATCACAACATGACTCTACGACTCAAGTAATTTATCAATAGGCTCCGAGGAGCGAGATATTACAAACATGGGTCTCATGACCCAACATTCAGAGCATACAAATCAAAGCACAAGCGGAAGCTATCATGTCTGAGTACAGACATCTACAAATGAAAAAGGCTGAGAAGCCTGACTATCTACCAAATCCTGCCGAGGCACAAGATCGTAGCTGAGGTAACAAGCTAAACATCGAAGACCACGCGGAAATACTAGTGAGACTGAAGTCTCTCTGCAAAAACATAAAATAGGCAAACGTGAGTACAAATGTACCCAGCAAGACTTACATCAGAACTATCTACATATGCATCATTATCAACAAAGGGATGGTGGGGTTTAACTGCAGCAAGCCAGCTTTGACTCGGTGGCTATCCTGAACTACGACTGCAGGTAACTCTTTTGAGGTGGCGCACACGAGTCCACATATTCACCATATCAATACACCACTATGGATCCGCTCCCGTCTCCCTACGAGAACGCCATCCATAGCACTCACGCTTATCTTGCGTATTTTAGAGTATCCACTTTCACTTGTCTATGAACTGATATAAGCAACCCAGAAGTCCTTTTCCGCGGACACGGCTATTCGAATAGATGATATTAACCCTGCAGGGGTGTACTTCTTCATACATGTTTCCACCACTTAGCGTCTGCACACGACATGTGCTCGGCAGACTTCAAGCGAAAGCCGACGTGGGTGTAGACCACGACCTACCTAAACACCTAAGTCTCTAGTCCAGGTTTATCGCCTATTCGGGTTCCATCCATGAGGAGATTCGGCCGAAGTTTCGCTCACAGCCCCAAACGATGTGAACAGGGTTCCCGAGATACCAAACGGGCATCCGGTACACCGTGCCACGTACCTACCGCATCACAGCCCACCCCTATGGTCAGCGCTGTCCACGGCCTCCAGTAAGCTACAAACACCAGAAACTACTTGCAACTCCTGGACAGAGGACTAGGGTGAATAAGAAGTCGAGCGGGGTCATATTTCAGGGCCCAATGTATGGTAGTAGCTGAATCATGGATCACAAACACAGAACTCAGTTCCTGAGGACGGCTTCAATGAGACAACCCACCATGTACTCCTACATGGCCTCTCACCGCTACCTTTACCAAATCGTGTTCACACACTTAGCTCACACACAGTAGGACATGTTCACACGCCTCTGATTCATCCCCGATGAATCAGACCTGACTCAACTCTAAGCAGTAGCAGGCATGACAAACAAGCATGAATGAGTAGGCACATCAGGGCTCAAACAACTCCTACTCATGCTAGTGGGTTTCATCTATTTACTGTGGCAATGTCAGGTCATGCAAAGGATAAAGGGTTTCAGCTACCGCAGCAAGTAACAGATGAATCGATGTTGTCCTAATGCAGTACAAGAGAGCAGGAGCGAGAGAGTGGGATTTTATCGGAATGAACAAGGGGGTTTTGCTTGCCTGGCACTTCTGAAGATAGCATTGAGTCTTCATCAGTGTCAACGATCACATCATCGGTATCACGTCTATCGAGAGGGGACAAATACCGGCAACACAGCAGGAAACACAATCAATGCAATGCACAATATGATGCATGATCATGACATGGCAAAACAACAGATTAAATGAAGTTGGTTTGAATACAAGATTCAAATTCAAACTCCATATGTGATTATTCAAATGCCATTTAATTGATTTGTGCTAAACAGCACCTATAAGTTGTTCTAACATGCATGAAAATGGTACAGATGGATTCCTTGAATTTTTCTGATAATTTTTCATATATAATTTATTTAATTTGGATTTACGGTTAATTTTCTATGATTTATTGAAGTTTTAGCTATTTTCTGGAATTTCCTGATTATTTTTAAATCCAGAAAATACTTATTACGTCAGCCTGATGTCATGATGACGTCAGCAGGTCAACGTGGCACAGTCCGGTCAACCCCTGACCGGTGGGTCCCGAGTGTCAGCGTCTAACTAAACTAATTTAGCTTAGTTAAACTAACCTAGCCTAATTAGCCGGGCGGGGCCCGCAGGTCAGTGAGAGAGAGGGGGTCAAACCCGGGTCAAACTCGCCGGAGTTGACCCGAGGCTCGTCGCCGGCGAGGTCAGGGACGGCGGAGAGCGTCGGGATTCGCCCTCCGATGACCAAAAGAGCGGCGGAGGGGCTCTACGGGATGCCCAGGCCCGCGCGCATCTAACAGGGCCAACGGAAGAAGCTAGGGTGGCCGGAGGCGACGGCAATCATGACGACGGCGGCGGCCGGAGTTTGGGTGGTGGCGGGTTTGGCGCTACGAGCGGTGGTTTGGCGCGCTGAGGGCACCGGGGAGAAGCTCTTGCTCCTACGCATCCAAAGGAACGGACGGAAGGCCGCGAGGTGGCCGGAGTTGAGCACGGCGTTGGCCTCGGCGGCGGCCGGAGCTCGGGCGAGCTCGGGGTCGGGGTTAGGGAGCACGGCAGGAGGAGCTGGGGCGTGCTACGGACTCCTGAGATCGCGGTGAGCACGTTAGTGGGCTCGGATACGAGCTGGGGTGGCTGTGGCCACGGCCACGCCATGGCCGGCGGCGAGGAGCAATCGGCTCTGGTGAAAAGGCGGCTAGGGTACGGGGACGAGTGCGAGGAGGAGGGGAATGGAAGAGTAGCTCACAGGGGTTGCGACGGTGGCCTCGGGGAGCTCGGGGAGGCACCGGAGCCGACGAATTTGACGAAGATGGCCGGCGGTCCCGAGGTTGAAGAAGACGGCGGTGGCGACGTTGCAGGGGCTCCTGCGGTGCGCTTCTCGGCGAGGAGGAAGAGGTGGTCGAGGCGGATCTCCTGGGTACTTCGGGTGGCAGTGAGGAGCACGGTGGCTACGGCGAACGGCGTCGGCGACGACGAGCTCCGCTCGGGCGCGTGCAGGGAGAGAGAGCAAAGGAGAGGGAGGAGCGAGGGAGAGCTACGGGAGAGTGAGAGAGGTCGTGGGGAACGAGGGGGGGAGTGTGTGGCTCCCTCGGGTGCCTCCAGCGGCAAGCAGGTAAGCAGGAGGTGGCCGGAGCTCTTCGGGCGCGCGCCACGCCTCGCCTCTGCCTACTGGCAGAGGAAGAAGAGGACAAGGGGGAGGAGGAGGTGGGCTGGGCCGGCCAGGTGGGGAAGCTGGGCCGGCTGGTGGGCTGCACGGGTGAGGCCAGGTAGGCTTTGCTTTTTTTATTTTTGTTCTGTTTTCTTATTTTCTGTAGTTTGTTTTGATTTAGTTTTAGACACTAAATCATTTTAATAAATTCTGTAGGGTTTTATGTGGCTTGCTAAAATATATACAAAGCCACTCACAACTTCCAGAATTATTTGGAGTCATATTTAATATATATTAAATATAAATCCAAAGCAAATAGTTATTGGATTAATTCAAATGGCCCAAAATAATTAACTCTGAGATACCAAAAATATTGTTTTGAGTTTTACCTCTTTGCAATATTTTCAGAGACTAAGAGGAACATTTTTTTGGACTTCTTTGAGGAGATTTTAATGTTGATCATTTTTAGAAGGTTTCTGAGGCTTTGAAAATTCCTCAATTCAAATTTCATTTGAAATAAAACATGATGCTCACATGAGGTCTAGCCTAGTGCATTACCAGAAGCTAGGGATGTGACAACTCACCCCCACTAAACAAGAATCTCGTCTCGAGATTCAAGCGTAGGGTAAGGTGAAGGGGTAACGCAGACTAGTATAATCTTCACGATCCAGTTGCACTTCAAATGGACGTTGATTCGTCCACCATCATTGTCTCGAAGTCTTGCTCTGAGAACTCCAGCTAACATGACAACGAGAGGAAAGGAAAGACCCTAAAAGAATTGTTCCTCTCGAAGGTCGAACAACTCAGGATTAACCCACGGAATGAGACATAACAACATCTCTCGAGCTGAGAGACGAAGCACACCTCTAGAGGAATGGAGTGGAACAGATGACGAAGGTTCACTAGGTAGACAACGATTCCACACCTAAGAAGGTGGTAATCGATTGTCAACGTAGCGAGGAGTTGAGTTGCCATGAAACCACAACGAGGCACCTTAGGGAAGGTGACTCGTAGAAATATCCCCTTAAGTGGCAAAAAGAATTACCTTTGATTCAGAGATCATTGAGACTCTTTAAACCAGCCTAAGGCAATTCTCGAGCAATCGTTTGGAGGGGTTCGGTGGAATGGTATACTCGGACTTGGATGATGTGGATTACCTTGTTGAAGACAACGTAATGGATGAATTTGCTTATCACCGGAAATGGAAGAGACCCATGGTAGAATGGCACAATGGCGGTGCAAGCTGGGAACAGAATGCAAATGCTGGAAATGATTCTGGTAACTGGGAAAGAACCCAACACTAGAGAGTTAATTCACTGTTTGAATAGGTCATAGCATTGCCGAGAAAACTGAGAGCAAACCCAGTTAGTGTCGATGATAACACGTAGCGCTTGTGCGTGCTCTCAAGAACTTGAGTATTTCCACAATCATCAAGATTCTACCAATATCCGTGTCAAGGATCTTGGCAACACAACTTACTACCATGATGAATGGTGATGGAGGATGCAGATGCAAAGGAAGATAACACCTTCTCAGATTTCACCTTAGCGAGGCCAAGGAAATAAAATCTGGATGATCGACCGAGAGACATTTAGCACTCCGCTTCTAATGTTCTCCTTGATGTGCTAATGTATCCCATTCAGAGATATGGTTTGATAACTAGAACATCAAGTAAAAGGTCGGACTTCGGGAGCAATAGAATCCATAAGGAACAGTTACGGAGGTAAATCCTACGAAATCCTTATGGGGAGGTGGCCAACTTCCTCAATCAAGATATTATAATAACAGGTCTTCCGGCTGGGTGTGTTGGCCACGACATCCACTTTACCGGTTTCCGAGGGACCGATATTATAGTTCTTGGGGAAATGTTCCAACCATCATATCTGCCTGAGATTCAGATCTGGTTGGTGTCAGAATATTCCAGACCCATCGAGTCTAGGAAGAAAAATGAAAGTTTGCAACATAAATCGACGAGATGACGTTGCGGGATTCTCGGGAGATGAACTACGATAGCAAGCTCCAAAACATGAGCTGGTTCTGCTACAAACATGTGAACACGTTGTCCCAGACAAGCATGCCCACATGGTAGTCTTACAATAAAACACTACCGAGTTCAGGAGGGGGAACCATCAACGAGGGTATCGAAGTCCTTACATAAGTCCGGATTAGCTCTTATGAAGGAACTTCTTCTCCTTGAACAAATCAATCAGTGGCTTGGTGTGCTAGGGATACATATAGATTGAAGGTTGCAAGTCTTCAAACCACAGCATTCTTCGCACGTGTGCATGACTGATTTGGAATGATTCCAAAGAAAGCAACATTGACTTTCTCGAATCCACGGTGGCAACTTGCATCAGATGCACATGAATTAAAGGAAGTCACTACCTTCATCCAAACATATGCTTCATGAGCTAGCATGAACAAATGCTTTCAAAAATTTCCAACACTAGCTTAATGCTCAACAAAATCATGGAGGAGATAAGGATGTTGTCAATGGGCTCAACAACAATTCATCCGGGTTTCCTTTTAAAAGGAATTCCATAGTTAAGTGAACAAGTGATAGCATTGGTCAGACCAAAAAGATATAATGGTGTATGCTCGAGGGATCAACCACGGTAAGACAACATTACGAGCATCGTTGGTACTGATTTGATTTGACGATAGCCCACACTCAAATCAAAGGTTTGGGTAAGATAATAGATCCAACAATTGTTCACGAGGACCAATTGATGAAGATATCATCTTTCTTCAACACACACGCACACACAAAAAGATATCCCTTATCATGAACTAAGTCGGGCAAGCTTTTATCTTCCAACTCTCCAAGTTGTTGTCTAGCTTAACCAACTAGCTCAGGGATATCTAACACCGATTCTTGGAGAAGGGGTGGTTTACAGGAATAAACCAACTTGATCACGAACTCAACATAGCGGTCAGGTGACAACCTGGTAATACTTCTGAGAAGATATTCAGAAAATCACGAACCACCGGTATGTTACTAAGCTCGAGAACAATCTTGCTTTTCAGGGCAAGACGATATGATCAATAGAGCAAGGATTTGAAATAATCCTAACTCATCGATCGAGGAGTGAACCAGGAGAATGGACTAGGTAGCACGATCAATCTTAGAATGATGATTCAATAACCAACACACTAAGAATGAAATTATTGTCCTTTAACTACCCAGCAACGAGGTTGCTAGGCGTATTGATTTCACACATCACAATTCACTTGTCGGTATTCCGGTTGCATCAACACGAAGACCGAGGAATGACTAATGATGGCAAGAAGTATCACTGTACCAAGAGTTCATAGGATGGTGTGCAATTCCTATAACAATCCCGATATAAAGATGGTAATACTCCAAGGTAGAACAGAACAAAAGCTGGATTAGCAATTTGATCTGCGGAGCACAACTTCTTTGACCCAATCCTGGATATGGAAGAGGTACTGGAGTTTGTTTCTCCTAGTCATTCTGCGATAGAATGGCTTGACGGACCACAAGAGTAATAGGCATCGATAAACGAACGCACGCATACTCTTGACTATCAATTGATAGATGAAGGTCAGTATGCAACTAAAGAGAACAACTCAAAGGAACATATAATTTTCTGAGTTGTGGATGCATGGTTTGGCATGTCGAACGAATTCAACATTTCTGCCAGATAACCCATGCAGAGAGGTAGGACTGGCAGAGTCACGATTTATGAATGGAGATCTCCTCAAGAGTACTCTAATTGTGATCTTTTGATCCAATAAACATCTGCCATAAGCGGTTCATAGTATTTGGAAGAAGGAAATACCACGGACCTCGAGGACTATCGCAAAGTTACTAATATCCTGAAGGAACTAGCAAACACTATCAACATGAAGTAAGTAGAGTGAATCTCGGGTTCAAGAACCCAGGAACAGAATACCTATTACTAAGTAGCATCACGGGATGCTTTCGAGAATGATGGCCAGAATCATCACACTGGGAACACAAATCATGGCTAAATTACTAGATGATCCCCTGAGACACCTAGGGTCATAATAATTATTCCAACATAAAGGTCGAGGTAGTAGAATACCTCAACTCAACAATTAGTGTGATTGAGCTGGCATAAAGGAGCATCGAAACCAGAGGGAAAGGATTTTGCAAATGCATCAGACTATTTAGAAACCTGGAATGACTCGGACAGCATAACGGCTGTAAATGCTCAGAAAAGACTTGAGACATTCACAAAAATGGTGGCATAACCACTCAGAAGCACAATATCAAGATTTCGATATCAACAATAATCATACAGAAGTAGTAGGAACTAGAACGAGGCTTAAGTCCAACAATCTATAAGTCTACGGATTAGAAACACGTGATCCTGATAGAAAGAAGAGATAGCCTAGTTCTTAATCCCCGTAGAAGAGATGATGATGACTCAGATCAGAAGGCATAAGGTGTAAGGAGTAAAAAGAGCCTTACGTTCCATCCCACAATCAATTCCCTTATATAACTAAGAATTTCTAGACTCAACTTCGACCAGTTTGGCTTGGTAATCCTGCAGGCAGTCAAGCTCTGATACCAACGCTGTCAGGATCCCGACTCAATGCCACATCGATCTAGCATCTAACACCTGATATCACTTTGCGGCCTCACGCACGGTATTCCCACGGGTATCGCCTTACCTTAGCCCGGGACCGTTTGCGCCTTTTGGCACACGTATATGACGGTGTCGCTAGCATCCATATGATAAGGAGCCCGGGCTAACATGGCTAGTCGTAAACCCAAAGTGGCACAGACTTACAGGGACAGGCATCCATGACCCAGCATCGAACGTGTCGGTCATCAGCGAGTGAATCCAGGCTGTAGCACTGGGCTAGCAGGACTCCGGTGAACCGGGCTGTAGCGGGCTAACAGGACTCCGGTATTCATCGCGTGACATTTCCCCGAAGGGACAGACACAGGAACGAAGAAGGACACATGCCGGCCAGCCTAAGTGTTCCGGAGCAGTAGCAAGCTACCATGGCTCAGTGGAAACACGAGGAGACATTTCCCGGTAAGAGAGGCTACTAAGGATAAACAACTATATAGCCAGATCCCACACATACCAAGCATTTCAATAACATACACACAATATGCTCGATATGTGCAAATACAACATGGCATCACAACATGACTCTACGACTCAAGTAATTTATCAATAGGCTCCGAGGAGCGAGATATTACAAACATGGGTCTCATGACCCAACATTCAGAGCATACAAATCAAAGCACAAGCGGAAGCTATCATGTCTGAGTACAGACATCTACAAATGAAAAAGGCTGAGAAGCCTGACTATCTACCAAATCCTGCCGAGGCACAAGATCGTAGCTGAGGTAACAAGCTAAACGTCGAAGACCACGCGGAAATACTAGTGAGACTGAAGTCTCTCTGCAAAAACATAAAATAGGCAAACGTGAGTACAAATGTACCCAGCAAGACTTACATCAGAACTATCTACATATGCATCATTATCAACAAAGGGATGGTGGGGTTTAACTGCAGCAAGCCAGCTTTGACTCGGTGGCTATCCTGAACTACGACTGCAGGTAACTCTTTTGAGGTGGCGCACACGAGTCCACATATTCACCATATCAATACACCACTATGGATCCGCTCCCGTCTCCCTACGAGAACGCCATCCATAGCACTCACGCTTATCTTGCGTATTTTAGAGTATCCACTTTCACTTGTCTATGAACTGATATAAGCAACCCAGAAGTCCTTTTCTGCGGACACGGCTATTCGAATAGATGATATTAACCCTGCAGGGGTGTACTTCTTCATACATGTTTCCACCACTTAGCGTCTGCACACGACATGTGCTCGGCAGACTTCAAGCGAAAGCCGACGTGGGTGTAGACCACGACCTACCTAAACACCTAAGTCTCTAGTCCAGGTTTATCGCCTATTCGGGTTCCATCCATGAGGAGATTCGGCCGAAGTTTCGCTCACAGCCCCAAACGATGTGAACAGGGTTCCCGAGATACCAAACGGGCATCCGGTACACCGTGCCACGTACCTACCGCATCACAGCCCACCCCTACGGTCAGCGCTGTCCACGGCCTCCAGTAAGCTACAAACACCAGAAACTACTTGCAACTCCTGGACAGAGGACTAGGGTGAATAAGAAGTCGAGCGGGGTCATATTTCAGGGCCCAATGTATGGTAGTAGCTGAATCATGGATCACAAACACAGAACTCAGTTCCTGAGGACGGCTTCAATGAGACAACCCACCATGTACTCCTACATGGCCTCTCACCGCTACCTTTACCAAATCGTGTTCACACACTTAGCTCACACACAGTAGGACATGTTCACATGCCTCTGATTCATCCCCGATGAATCAGACCTGACTCAACTCTAAGCAGTAGCAGGCATGACAAACAAGCATGAATGAGTAGGCACATCAGGGCTCAAACAACTCCTACTCATGCTAGTGGGTTTCATCTATTTACTGTGGCAATGACAGGTCATGCAAAGGATAAAGGGTTTCAGCTACCGCAGCAAGTAACAGATGAATCGATGTTGTCCTAATGCAGTAAAAGAGAGTAGGAGCGAGAGAGTGGGATTTTATCGGAATGAACAAGGGGGTTTTGCTTGCCTGGCACTTCTGAAGATAGCATTGAGTCTTCATCAGTGTCAACGATCACATCATCGGTATCACGTCTATCGAGAGGGGACAAATACCGGCAACACAGCAGGAAACACAATCAATGCAATGCACAATATGATGCATGATCATGACATGGCAAAATGAATGTGTTTTGGGCTAATGCAACTAGCAACAGATTAAATGAAGTTGGTTTGAATACAAGATTCAAATTCAAACTCCATATGTGATTATTCAAATGCCATTTAATTGATTTGTGCTAAACAGCACCTATAAGTTGTTCTAACATGCATGAAAATGGTACAGATGGATTCCTTGAATTTTTCTGATAATTTTTCATATATAATTTATTTAATTTGGAGTTACGGTTAATTTTCTATGATTTATTGAAGTTTTAGCTATTTTCTGGAATTTCCTGATTATTTTTAAATCCAGAAAATACTTATTGTGTCAGCCTGATGTCATGATGACGTCAGCAGGTCAACGTGGCACAGTCCGGTCAACCCCTGACCGGTGGGTCCCGAGTGTCAGCGTCTAACTAAACTAATTTAGCTTAGTTAAACTAACCTAGCCTAATTAGCCGGGCGGGGCCCGCAGGTCAGTGAGAGAGAGGGGGTCAAACCCGGGTCAAACTCGCCGGAGTTGACCCGAGGCTCGTCGCCGGCGAGGTTAGGGACGGCGGAGAGCGTCGGGATTCGCCCTCCGATGACCAAAAGAGCGGCGGAGGGGCTCTACGGGATGCCCAGGCCCGCGCGCATCTAACAGGGCCAACGGAAGAAGCTAGGGTGGCCGGAGGCGACGGCAATCATGACGACGGCGGCGGCCGGAGTTCGGGTGGTGGCGGGTTTGGCGCTACGAGCGGTGGTTTGGCGCGCTGAGGGCACCGGGGAGAAGCTCTTGCTCCTACGCATCCAAAGGAACGGACGGAAGGCTGCGAGGTGGCCGGAGTTGAGCACGGCGTTGGCCTCGGCGGCGGCCGGAGCTCGGGCGAGCTCGGGGTCGGGGTTAGGGAGCACGACAGGAGGAGCTGGGGCGTGCTACGGACTCCTGAGATCGCGGTGAGCACGTTAGTGGGCTCGGATACGAGCTGGGGTGGCTGTGGCCACGGCCACGCCATGGCCGGCGGCGAGGAGCAATCGGCTCCGGTGAAAAGGCGGCTAGGGTACGGGAACGAGTGCGAGGAGGAGGGGAATGGAAGAGTAGCTCACAGGGGTTGCGACGGTGGCCTCGGGGAGCTCGGGGAGGCACCGGAGCCGACGAATTTGATGAAGATGGCCGGCGGTCCCGAGGTTGAAGAAGACGGCGGTGGCGACGTTGCAGGGGCTCCCGCGGTGCGCTTCTCGGCGAGGAGGAAGAGGTGGTCGAGGCGGATCTCCTGGGTACTTCGGGTGGCAGTGAGGAGCACGGTGGCTACGGCGAACGGCGTCGGCGACGACGAGCTCCGCTCGGGCGCGTGCAGGGAGAGAGAGCAGAGGAGAGGGAGGAGCGAGGGAGAGCTACGGGAGAGTGAGAGAGGTCGTGGGGAACGAGGGGGGGAGTGCGTGGCTCCCTCGGGTGCCTCCAGCGGCGAGGAGGTAAGCAGGAGGTGGCCGGAGCTCTTCGAGCGCGCGCCACGCCTCGCCTCTGCCTACTGGCAGAGGAAGAAGAGGACAAGGGGGAGGAGGAGGTGGGCTGGGCCGGCCAGGTGGGGAAGCTGGGCCGGCTGGTGGGCTGCACGGGTGAGGCCAGGTAGGCTTTGCTTTTTTTTATTTTTGTTCTGTTTTCTTATTTTCTGTAGTTTGTTTTGATTTAGTTTTAGACACTAAATCATTTTAATAAATTCTGTAGGGTTTTATGTGGCTTGCTAAAATATATACAAAGCCACTCACAACTTCCAGAATTATTTGGAGTCATATTTAATATATATTAAATATAAATCCAAAGCAAATAGTTATTGGATTAATTCAAATGGCCCAAAATAATTAACTCTGAGATACCAAAAATATTGTTTTGAGTTTTACCTCTTTGCAATATTTTCAGAGACTAAGAGGAACATTTTTTTGGACTTCTTTGAGGAGATTTTAATGTTGATCATTTTTAGAAGGTTTCTGAGGCTTTGAAAATTCCTCAATTCAAATTTCATTTGAAATAAAACATGATGCTCACATGAGGTCTAGCCTAGTGCATTACCAGAAGCTAGGGATGTGACATCAGTACTTGCGACTTAATGGCCCGCCGTGGTTTGTATGTTATGTGGAATGGAAGGAGCTCAATAGCCCATTTGGCAATTCGGCCCGTTGCGTCGCGGTTATTTATTATGTCATTGAGTGGTACTTCGGAGGCCACCGTGATCGAACACTCTTGAAAGTAGTGTCATAGTTTCTGGGATGCCATGAAGACCGCGTACGCTATCTTTTGATAGTGTGGGTACGGGATTTGCATGGAGTGAGGACAGTGGACACGTAATATACCGGCTTTTGGAGCGGGAACTTGTGTCCGTCTGCCTCTCGTTCGACGACGAGCACTGCGCTCACAACTTGGTTTGTTGCGGCTATGTATAATAACATGGGTTCACCAATGTTTGGCGCGGTCAGGACTGGGTTTGTAGCCAATAGTGCCTTTATTTCTTCTAGTCCGGCCGTGGCCGCATCCGTCCACTCGAAGTGTTCGGTGCATCGAAGAAGGCGATATAGAGGTAGTGCCTTTTCTCCTAAATGGGAGATAAAGCGGCTTAAGGAAGCCACACATCCGGTTAGTTTCTGGATCTGCTTGAGGTCTGTTGGGATAACCAACTGTGACAGAGCTCGGATTTTTGCCGGGTTTGCTTTGATTCCTCTATTGGAAACGATGAAGACGAGCAGTTTCCCGGAGAGTACCCCGAAGACACACTTCTCCGGGTTGAGCTTGATGTCGTATGTTCGGAGGTTGTCGAACGTAAGCCTCAAGTCATCTATTAAAGTTTCAACATGTCTTGTTTTGATGACCACATCGTCTACATAGGCCTCTACTGTCTTGCCAATTTGTTTTTCCAGGCATGTCTGAATCATGCGTTGATAGGTTGCACCAGCATTTTTGAGCCCGAAAGGCACGGAGTTAAAACAGAAGGGGCCATATGGCGTAATGAAGGCCGTTGCGGCTTGGTCGGACTCCGCCATCTTCATCTGATGGTATTCGGAGTATGCGTCGAGGAAGCACAATGAGTCGTGTCCTGCGGTGGCGTCGATGATTTGGTCAATGCGGGGGAGGGGGAGGGATCCTTAGGGCAGGCTTTGTTGAGGTCCTTGAAGTCGACACATAAGCGCCAGGATTTGTCCTTCTTTGGTACCATTACCAAGTTTGCTAGCCAATCCGGATGTTTGATGTCTCTGATGAATCCGGCCTCCAGTAGATTGGCTCCTCTCCCATGGCTTGCCGCTTAGGTTCTGAGAAGCGCGTAAGAGTCTATTTGACTGGCTTGTATCCTTTCAGTATATTGAGGCTGTGTTCGGCCAGCCTGCGCGGGATGCCTGACATGTCTGAGGGGTGCAAGGCGAAGATATCCCAATTCTCACGCAGGAATTCTCGCAATGCGGCGTCTATTGTGGTGTTCAGCTGTGTCCCAATGGAAGCTGTCTTTTTGGGGTCCGTTGGGTGGACCTGGAATTTGACTATCTCGACCGCGGGTTTGAAGGAGTGGATTTAGGTCGCTTGTCAAGTATCACGTTGTCTCTGTCCACTGTTCCTCGCAGCGTTGTCAGCTCTTCGGCCGCGAGGGCTTCTGATAATGCCTCCAGGGCGAGGGCGGCGGTTTTATTTTTGGCGCGGAGTGTGACGTCTGGATCACTGGCTAGAGTGATGATTCCGTTGGGCCTGGGCATTTTGAGCTTCATGTACCCGTAATGTGGTATAGCCTGGAAACTCATGAATGCGTCCCGCCCCAAAAAGGCGTGGTATCTGCTGCTGAACGGGGCCACTTGGAATGTAATTTCTTCGGACCTGTAGTTCTCCGGTGTGCCGAATACCACATCCAGTGCGATTTTTCCCATGCATCACGCCTCCCGACTAGGGATGATTCCCCTGAAGGTCGTGATGCTTTGCTCAATGCGGCTCCTGTCAATTTCCATCTTTTTAAGGGTTTCCTCGTAGATGAGGATTAGCTCGCTTCCGCCGTCCATGAGCTCTTTAGTGAGCCTGAAGCCATCCACAATTGGACTAAGGACCAAAGCGGCTGGTGCTCGGACTGTTCGGAATTTAGGTTCGTCACTGGCATTGTAAGTTATAGCCGTGTCGTTCCATGGGTTTATTGTTGCCACGTGGCAGACATCGGCAAGGCTGCGCTGAGCTCGCTTGCGCCTATTATTTGAGGCGAAAGTCTCGAAGACTGTCAATACTGTATTGTTGTTTCCGGCGGGATGTGGCTCCACTGTATGGTTTATGAGGAGATCCTTGCTGCTTTTTGCTACCTGCCGGAGTATCCAACATGCTCTAAGGCTATGCATTGGTGCGGTATCCGGTGTGCTGTGAATTTTGCACGGCCCGTTTAGCCATTCTTCCAATATAGTTCCACGCCTTACGGCGGGCTTTGGTTTTTTGGTACTTGAATCGGGTGACTTACGAGAGTTTACCCTTTTAGTCCGGACAGAGGATTTGGTGAGAGCAGGATTGTCCCAAAAGCTTGTTTGGGTTTTCCAGGCGCTTTCCATCGCGCAATATTTTTGCACTATGGCCGCTAAGTCAGTGAAGTGTGCTATGTCACGGCGACTTATAGCATTGAGAATCCCTTTGTCTGTGCAATTTTTGCAAAAGAGGGAGATTGCGTCTACCTCGCGACAGTCCTTGACCCTGTTTATCACAAGGAGGAATCTGGCCCAGTAATGATGTACTGTTTCTTGGGGCTCTTGTCTGATATGTGAAAGATTGAATAAATCTGGGTGGGTGGGTGGTTTTGAATCCGAATCCTGACCCAATCTGAGACCCAGGAGAAAGGAAGTCCCCGAGCTTAACGGCTCGGGCTCTGGGATGCTGCCCAATTTGTTTGACCCGTCGCCCGATCCTAAGTTCGGGGTTTGGGTCATGTCCTCCCACGAGCGGGTGTCCGGCTCAGAGAGCTCGGCAATCCGGACACAGTTCGTCCTCAAAATAGAGGGAGAATTCACATGGTGCTCCTCCACTACCGCGATCTCATGGGTGACCGACGGAGAATAAATCTCCCTTTGGTCAGGTTTAAGCCCAATCCGATCATAGTCCGTAGCGACGCCCAGGGCGGTGATGCGATCCGAGAGCTCATTAAGGGAGGAGAGATCCATTGGATCCATCTGTTCGACGAGTTCCGAACTGACGTGGGGGCAGTTTTTGATGACCTAAGAAGTTATTGTCGGCGCGACAGCCGATCGGGCGGTCATGACGAAGCCGCCCAGACGGAGAGTTTGGCCTTGGGCTAGTGCTCCTTCAGAGGTGATGTTGTCCCTGACAACGAGGCGGGCCATCAAGCCATACGGTGACGACATAGAGGAACTCTGAATGGAAGCACCAACGTCGGTGTCAAAACCAGCGGATCTCGGGTAGGGGGTCCCGAACTGTGCGTCTAAGGCTAATGGTAATAGGAGGCTGGGGAGACGATGTTTACCCAGGTTCGGGCCCTCTTGATGGAGGTAATACCCTACTTCCTGCTTGATTGATCTTGATGATATGAGTATTACAAGAGTTGATCTACCACGAGATCAGAGAGGCTAAACCCTAGAAGCTAGCCTATGGTATGATTGTCGTTGATGTTGTTGTTGAGTCCTACGGACTAAACCCTCCGGTTTATATAGACACCGGAGAGGGCTAGGGTTACATAGAGTCGGTTTACAGAGAAGGAGATCTACAACCAGATCGCCAAGCTTGCCTTCCACGCCAAGGAGAGTCCCATCCGGACACGGGACGAAGTCTTCAATCTTGTATCTTCATAGTCCAACAGTCCGGCCAATGTATATAGTCCGGCTGTCTGGATGCCCCCTTATCCAGGACTCCCTCACCCGCCGTTCTCTCTCACAAAGCCGGTGAGGCTGCCTTCATCCCTTGCTCACTGCCGCGACGTGGGCAGTTGCCGCCTCCCGCCACCGTTCTCAAGGTTGAGCTACGTCATGACTTCCCTCAGGTACAACTCCCTTTGCAGCCAGCTTGCACCACTCCAGCTGCCCACATCACTCCATGTGGATATTTCTCTACTTCTTTGCCCCACACATAACTCTACTGGCTTCTATGTACTGTATTTGTGATGAGTTTATGTCTCATCAACTAGTCCCAGTAATCTTACTCTAATCACGCTTCTTCAATTTCTTTGCCACAAGGATGCTCATCTCGATTTTGGTGAAACTGCACAAAATGATCCGATGGTCAAAAGGTTGCAAACTTCATTTCTTAGGAAGCTCGAACGTTGCCAGAAAATTAAAGCCTGGTTAGGGTTTACGGTTCAAGGTCTAGGGACTGCATGGATCGTTTTTTTCCTTTAGCTACCTATGTTCCAAAATAAGTGTCAACTTTAGTAGTAGTACAACTTTGTACTAAAGTTTGCATAAAGTTGAGAGACTTATTTTGGAAAGAAGGGAGTACATATTTGCTATGATCTGTCAATCATTGAGATGCAATAGCATGCATGTTAGTCTCCTTTGTATTTGATGAAATGTGGCAACGGGCAACCTTGGACGAAAGATACATGTAACAGAAGCCGGAAGCTTCATAGCATTGCACAAATTTATCTCGCTGATAAATTACAGTACATACTATACTAGTACTTCCTCCTAACTATAAGTCTTTGTAGAGATTTCACCATGAACCACATACGGATGTATATAGATGCATTTTAAGTGTAGATTCATTCATTTTGTTCCGTATGTAGTCCACCTAGTGGAATCTCTACAAAGACTTATATTTAACAACGGAGGGAGTACCATGTAAAGAATTAGGTGTCGCACGGTGTCCAGAAAATATGGTGATAGTGTGAAGTGGGCCATGTAATCACTGAGCCTGCGTGTTTTCACTGCTCTTGCACTCCTCCGCTGTAAAAATGGAGAAAATTGTAATCTAGTAGTACCTCCTTTCGCCAAAAGCGTGGGACATCCAAGAGTCCTACCACCTCAGTAATAATGACCAATGAGCCATCAAATCACATAGACCCAGCAGTAAGTTGGATGGACGAAGCAACCATCACTCTTGAAACCGCTTCTCCCATCAACGCAGGCGCCAGTGAAAGGTCGCGTCCGCTCTGCCCAGGCATGAATGCGGCACCGATTCTTTGAAGCGGCACGGAACGTTTCGGGCAGGAAGCATGCACGGGCGATGGAGGGGCTTTGGGTGGGCCAGGCTAGTCAGGAGCGGGCGTGGCAGCTGTCCGCATATCCCTATTGGACGCCCAGAAACGAGAGGATGCACCGACTCTCGCGGCTAAAATCGTACACTACACACTATCTCTCTGTAGGAGTAGGTCGATCTGTCGCTCTCTCTAACACACACATGCTGTTAAACACACACACACACACACACACGCACACGCACACACAGGTTCATAGAGTAGGAAAATCGTGCGAGTGCGATGCCACAAGAAGTGAGATACAAATGGAGTACATACAAGAAGAGAAGAGGTGACGAATATTCCATCAAACCTGGACTGAGGAGTAGTACTCCCACCGTCTAGGTGTTAAGTCATCTTACGGAAATCAGATATTCCCAAAATGTTTAGGCGTCATCCATTAACTTCGCATCTCAATCCCCTCCTGGCCTCGTTGCTAGCGAGCGATATTACTTAGGGAGCATTTGGATCCTTAGCAAGAACAACTTATAACATAGCCGGGCAAGGCTAGGCATTTGGAACTGTTAAAATATGTTAGCTTTTGTGGGCCATCTAGCTTGGGTGGGCTAGAAAAAACTTGCTAGCTCAGGAGAGCCAGATCGGCTCGCTTCCGACGGCAAACTTCGCGTAGTAGGAACATAGACTAGTAACATATGCATGTTACTAGTCCAAGTTACTCACCACTATGACCAGCCTAGCTAAGCAATGAAACCAAACGCTCCTTACTATGCCTTGTTATCTCCCCCGGAAACCCAATGCATCGAGCACAACTACGCGTTGATCAGTCAAGAAATCAAAGTCGGCTCGCATGCGAGTTAATACGTGGCCCTGCATGGTAGCTAAAAACGGCATCTCTTATTTGTTGGGATTAATTGTTGCATTTAGAGACAGAAATCAGGGCTTTGATTGGAGGAAGGACCGGTCAAGTTTCTCATTCTCCTCCAATCTGCTTGCACCTTGGTCCAGCTCCACCTTCTAACGTGACTTATTACACCTAGACGGAGGGAGTAGTATGAGATACGGTGGCACACTGACTTAGGTCGAATACAAGTGCCCAAAATTGTGTGCATGTTATAATAAGGATTCACTTAAAATAGTACGTGAGCGAACAGAGGGATCAATTGGACAGTGTTCCCGAGCAGTAGCGAGATGTGTGAGGTAAGATACACCGCTGGTGCTTTTAAATTTTCTTATTAATTTGTTTGTTTCACCCTCTGACTGGTGGGACCCAACCTACTACGTGGAGAGAGGTAAGGTGACTAAGGCTGCATTATTTCTGCACCACTGTGGATAGTCTTATCACCAAAGCCACATGACACGATTATGATTTAAATCCCAATGACTCCCACAAAAAAAACACGGCATGCTCGTCACACGAATGCAGCAATGTATAAAAGGTTATTTTTCTCTCGTTGAACATAACGGGAGGGTTGTGTAGCTTGTTAGCCTGTTCGCTCATCAAACTTGAGGTCTCGGGTTCGATAACTACACTTGAGCATAATTCGTGCCAGGAGGATTCTTTGGCTGGTCAAAATGGATGGATACGGAGCTATAAGATCTCGTAGTGACCGTATAATCACCTCATCACGTATAAGCTGCAGCCTCGATGCTTGTTTTCTAGGGTTTGCACTCTTCACACTCTCTCTCCAGTATATATATACACGCTGGAGCCTCAGAGCTTGTAGTTGCTCTCTTCATACTCTCTCACCCTCTCCAGATCTAAACAAGACTTCGTTGGCCTCTCTCTCTCAGTGCTTGTAGTTGCTCTCTTCACACTCTCTCACCCTCTCCAGATCTAAACAAGACTTCGTTGGCCTCTCTCTCTCCCCTCACTGCTTGTCAAAGAGCCGGCTGGATCCGTCCGCCGGGAAGGGAAGGAGGATTAACGCTGTCGCCGTCGGCGAGGGAGGGAATCCACTACCGGTGCAGCTGTTCACTTTCACCCAGCGGTGGTGTTGTGGTTCTAAGTCTGACAGTAGTGTAGGGGGGTACTAATGGAGAGGCAAGATCCTAGCTATGGAGTAGTTGTATACGCAAGAGATTTACGAGTTCAGGCCCTTCTCGGAGGAAGTAACAACCCTACGTCTTGGAGCCTGGAGGCGGTCGACTGGATTATATGCGTATGAGTTACAGGGGTGCGAACCCTTTACACTGAGGAGGGGGTGGCTTATATAGAGTTTGCCAGACCCCTCCAGCCCTCAGTTATGCAGGGTTTAAAGTACATTAAGACAGGGTGTTACTGGTAACGCTCACATAAAGTGCTATGAAGACCATAAAGGCTACTTAATGACAGACCCTTACACGCAGAGTGACTTTAGATCTCCTAGCTATCGAGTGGTTGCTTCACGGTCGAGTGGATGGTATAATGGCCGAGTGTCCTTGAGTCCGTCGAGTGGAACACTTCTGAGTCGATCAACAGGTGGTTTCTTCTAGAGATGTCCTTGGGTGGGGTAGTTTGGATAGGTCCATGACCCTACCCTAGGTACATATCTTCATCATTAGCCCCCGAATGGATCGAGGTTTGAGTGGGGAAGGAGTTGAGAACTCTTCCGACCCATTTCTTGTGCTATGAGCATGTCTTTGTTTTGGATCAGTGAACTTTAGGTGACGGCGCCAACTTCTTTTTCAGTCGCCTTGATCCATTCTTTGTATCTGTCGAGTGAAGTTTTCGCTTAGAGAGCTCCGAGTGACAGAGTGGAGGAGATCTTCCATATGACGAGTTGTTCTGCAACCCGCGGATTTTGTGGGATTCGAATTTTGGGAAGCGCGCGGGATGGGGCGAGGCCGCAGCAATCGGACGGGATAAGGCAGGGATGCCTCGATCTCTGCGCCACCTTTTTCGCCACGTATCGCGCACGCGACTATTGCGGGATTTGACAGGATCGCCCGGGCCTACGTGTCAGCCACTCGGAAGCGGCCTTATGTAAGGCGTCGGGCGGGGGTTTTGAACAGTGCATCCTCATTTCCTTCCCTCTTCTCCAGATTCATCCGCCGCGCTCGCCTCCGCCCTAGCGCCGCTGCTTCGTGCATGCTACACCGGCAACGATGGTGAAGGAGAAGACGGCGGCTTTGGAGCGAGTGAAGAAGGCGACGACGAAGGCGAAAGGAAGGGCGACTAGTTAGGGAAGCTCTTCGTCAAGGACCGGCCTGCCGCGGGGCTGGATCCAGGGCGACTGGATCCGCTCGACGATCCGTCAGAAGGACCTTGACAACCTGGCCAATGAAGGACTGATCCCCCATGGATCAGCGAGGCTTCCGGGGAACGAGTGGGAGCCGCAGCCTCAGGAGGGTGACTGTGTCCTCTTGGCCACCCACGTCGTCCGTGGATTTTCTTTGCCTCCTCATCCTTTCTTTCGAGGATTTCTGAACTTCTTTGGGGCACAACTCCACCTTTCACACCCAACTCTATCGTGTATCTTGCCACTTTCGTGTCGTTGTGCGAGAACTTCCTGGGTTGTCGGCCTCATTGGGGTCTCTTCAAGCACATTTTCACCTGTCGCTCACAGACGGTGAAGAAGGCCAATCCGAGTGATGAGAGAACCCAAGTGATTCAGATGTGCGGGGGCCTCGGAGTTCAGATGAGGGGTAAAAGCGCCTTTCCGGCCATGGTCCTTCCCGACTCGGTTCGTGGATGACAGTCGACCTGGTTTTACTGCAAAGACCAGCCGATGCCAGGGCAGTCGACTGGACTTCCTCCTTTTTCTATGGACCGAGTGGGAAAGCCTTCTTCTTTGAAGGTGATCCCGGAAGAGAAAGCGCAAGTTAAAGTGTTGGTCGAGCGTGTAGTTCAGCTTATCCGTGATGGGGTGACCGGCATGGATCTCCTGGAAGTCTTCCTTCGATGATGCATCCAGCCTCTTCAATACCGAGACCATCCGATGTGGATGTATTCTGGCACCGAAGACACCACTCGGGTCCACCCGGAGGAGGTCGAGGATGCCACACTGGAGAGGTGGATGACTGCCATCACAGGGAATAAAGACAACCCCCGAAGGGCCAGGAGGATTCCTCCAATCGACCAATCATACGAGCCAGACAAGGTACAGTTCTGTTTCTCCGACTTCTGATCCTGCTTCCTTCATTCCGTTTTTGTTAGGATTCAGTTGACTGACTTTTGCTTTTCTTGTTGTTTTCCAGGTCACCACTGAGATGTACTCGATGCCCAACGGGGCGCAAGAACCGGTCGAAGAGGAGGAGGCGAGCAGAGGCGAAAGCCAGGAGGAGTGACAGTCTGACGCCGAGGGGGACGAAGATGACGACGACTCTGGTGGAGAGGAGGAGGAACCGGAGGAGGAAGAGGAGGAGGGAGCCAACCTTTCTCGCACGGAAAGGCGATCCAAGCTCTCCCATGACCCCTCGGTCGAGCGTGGCAAAGCAACTGTGCCTGCGGGACAGTCGACAAAGCGCCCTCGGACGTCTTCCCCTGCTCCGACTGAAAAAGCTCCAAAGCATCCCCGAGCGGCATCGTTGAAGCCGTCGAAGGCCCCGCCCAAGATGAAGGTGGCCATTCCCACGATTTCCGGGTAACAACAGAACTCTTGTTTCCTCGTCTAGCATGGGTAGACTCTTGGTCAACTCGTTGGTTAACCGACCGATTTCCAAAATCTGCAGTGCCGCTACCTCCGAGACCTCCACCAAGAACGACGATCAAGAGATGGAAGATGCAGCCACCTCCAATCCTGGTACGCTCTCTATGGTTTCACTTCTGGTCGATTGGATTTTCGTTTCTAACTCTGGATTTATTCTACAGCTCCTCCTCACGTCATTGATCTCCCTGATGACGACGACGAGGTGCCACTGAGGGGGAGGAAGAACAAGAAGGCGCTGTCTGGCAAGACCATTCGGACTGCGTCAATGCCTGAGGCATTGGTCCAAGAAGTTGGTGAAGTCACTCGGCATTCAGTGTCCTTCGCTGTGCCGCTGACGAGTGCCCGACCTTCATCATCGACTGCTGATCCGCCCTCCCTTTTCACCATGCACCACGTCCCAGAGGACCAAGCGGGTGCTGCTAGGGAGGCTATACGCCAGGCGGGGATCATGATGGAGCAGGTGAAGGCGATCCGGGAAGCCAGCCAAGCGGCTTACGATGCTAGCTCAGCCCTCCAGAGCAATGTCTAGGTTAGTTGATCACCACTTGTTCTATTAGGGTATGCAATCTAAAAATTTCCTTTCCGAAGATCTTTGAATCTGTACACCCACTGGGTGCGTCGATTGATTTTTTGAACTTTTTGAACTGGTGGGGGCACTCTGAGTGCACCCATTGGGTGTAGTCCCCGAGACTATGGTCGACTGCTAGTAGTCGACCGTAGTCTGTGTATTTTGAATCTCCTCATTCCAACTTCGGCAGTCGGTCTGGTCAGACCATGTCGAACAGAATCTTGGAACCGGTGGGGGCACGCTGAGTGCACCCACTGGGTGTAGTCCCCGAGACTATGGTGGACTGCTGGCACTCGACTGTAGTCTGAAGATCCTGGTTTTTTTGGTAGATCGTGATGAGACCATGACTGACTGCTGGCAGTTAGCTATGGTTTTGGAACCACAATCTCTTTGTTCCTTTTGGTCGACTAATCGGATCAAGTCAAATAAACTAGTGGGGGCACGCTGAGTGCACCCACTGGGTGTAGTCCCCGAGACTACTGTTGAATATTTTGATTCGACTGTAGTCTTAGAAATGCTACCGTTTTTCTCTTAGTTACTCGGAAGTAACCTATCTTTGATATCTGTCGACTGACTCTTTGCAGAAATCTTGCGAGCTTGTGGCTCGTTATACTGAGTTGGAAAAGAAACATATCCAGCTCGATCTTGATCTGAAACTTGTTCAGGAGAACTTTTAGAAGGTGAAGGACGAGGCAAAAGGTACGATTGGTGAGAACTTGACGACTATCTTCATCCTTCTGCCCACTATTGATTCTGACCTCCTTGTCATTTTGCAGAAAAAATGAAGGTGGCTCTGAGCAAGAAGGACCAGGAACTTGCTGAGGCGCAGAAGGCGGCTTTGGACAAAATGAAGCTTGCGGAAGAGAAGCTGGCTTCAGTCGGCAAACTTGAAGAAGAGAACGCCAACCTAAAAGCTGCTCTCGACGCGGCCAACAAGGAAGTCAGCCGTCTGAAGAACGACAAGATTGCTCTGAGTGACAAGGCTATTGAGCTGGTGGGGAAGAAGAATGATCTGGAAGCTTATCTGGGTGGACTCACCAAGAAGTTGTTCCTCATGCTTGAAGGTAACCTCTCTCACCCGACTGACTTGTTATCATCGACTCGTCGCAGAACTGCTGGTTTATCTTTGACTTGTGTGTATAGAATTCTGCCAAAATTTTGAGGAGGAGACCAGTCGAGTGGAGACAGGTTTGGATCCGATCAACTCTCCTGTGAAGGATGAAGCTGCCATGAACATGCTCCGACTGGAGTCTCGTGTCGCTGGTGTGGTCGACTATCTTGCTCGACTGAAGGTTGCTGCGTCGCGGATCGACACGACACTCTGGCCGAGAGAGACGCTTCAACCTGACCTCGAGTCTCTGATGACTCGACTGAATGAAGTTCCAGGTCGAGTGCAAGAATGGAAGAAGTCCTCTGCCAGGTGTGGTGCTGATGTTGCTCTATCTCTGGTCCGTGTTCACTGCAAGGATGCACGAGAGGAAAAGCTGGCGTCCCTCAAGGTGGCCAATACCAAGAAGCATGACTTCCAATCTTTCATGGAGACCTTCATCGCCGCTGCCACTCGGATTGCAGATGGAATCGACCTGGATCAGTTCGTCGCGCCTTCTAGTCCTCCACCGGAGGAGTAAAAAACTTCTATGCTTGATGCCTTAAATTTTCCTCGGAATGCCGAGTGATTTTGTAACCGATAAACTTTAACAGGCTTCACGCCTGAGAACTTCTGGACCCGTAGGGTGTTATCTGAACTTGTCTTTGCCGTTGAATATGCTTGTGTTTGTCTTCGAGCGAACCTTGTTCTCCACTCGGAGTATATTTTAGTGCTTGGTACGTACTCTTGCAGGCTGGAGCACAGATTGCAGTCGACTTGCGTCCTTGCGGGTCGGGATGGAGCGCACATTGTATTTGTGCCAGAGCTTGAAGGAGAAGGTAGCAGTCGACCTGCACCTCGTCGTCCTTGCAGAGCGCATGTTGTATTTGTGCCATAGCTTGAAGGAGGAGGTAGCAGTCGACTTGCACCTCGTTGTCTTTGCAGAGCGCACGTTGTATTTGTGCCATAGCTCGAAGGAGGAGGTAGCAGTCAACCTGCACCTCATCGTCCTTGCGGATCAGAATGAATTTTGTACGTAGGCGAGTGCTGGACTGTAGCTAAGCCCCCGAGTGAGAGGCAGAATCGTCACTCGGTAGGATTTCAAACACTTAGGCGAGTACTGGAATGCAGCTAAGCCCCCGAGTGAGAGGCAGACTCACCACTCGGTAGGATTTCAAACACTGAGGCGAGTACTGGACTGCAGCTAAGCCCCCGAGTGGGAGGTTTGCTCTCAACTTGGTAGGATTTTAAACACTTAGGCGAGTATAGGACTGCAGCTAAGCCTCCGAGTGAGAGGCAGACTCACCACACGGTAGGATTTCAAACACTAAGGCGAGTACAGGACTGCAGCTAAGCCTCCGAGTGAGAGGCAGACTCACCACTCGGTAGGATTTCAAATAGTTAGGCGAGTACAGGACTGCAGCTAAGCCTCCGAGTGAGAGGTAGACTCACCACTCGGTAGGATTTCAAACACTTAGGCTAGTACTGGACTGCAACTAAGCCCCCGAGTGGGAGGTTTGCTCTCCACTCGGTAGGATTTTTATTACTTCACATTGTATTTGTGCCATAACTCGAAGGACAAGGTAGCAGTCGACCTGCACCTCGTCGTCCTTGCGGATCGGAACTAATTTCATACTTAGGTGAGTACTGGACTGCAGCTAAGCCCCCAAGTGGGATGTTTGCTCTCCACTCGGTAGGATTTCAAACACTTAGGCGAGTACTGGACTGTAGCTAAGCCCCCGAGTGAGAGGCGGACTCACCACTCGGTAGGATTTCAAACACTTAGGCGAAACAGATTCGTAGCTAAGCCCCCGAGTGGGAGGTTTGCTCTCCACTCGGTAGGATTTCAAACACTTAGGCGAAACGGATTCACAGCTAAGTCTCCGAGTGAGAGGCTTGCTCGTCACTCGGTAGGATTTTTTCTACAAACTTAGGCGAAATGGATTCGCAGCTAAGCTACCCACTGGGGGATTTCTTACATAAGAAAAAGCAACAACAATTAATGGGAAAATTATAACACTTTTGTCTTTGATAAACAAACTACAGGAGTACTTTTATTACATCTCATCCGAGTGAGTACTTAAGTATAAAAGGGGTGGAGTAGATCCGCGTTCCAGGCTCGTGGCTCATCAATCTGGCGATCGACATTGTAAAGACGATACGCTCCATTGTGGAGAACTTTGGTGACGATGAAGGGGCCTTCCCAAGTAGGGGCGAGTTTGTGTGGCTTCTGTTGGTCCACTCGGAGGACCAAGTCTCCTTCTTGGAAGGCTTGACTCTTCACGTTTCTGGCATGGAATCGATGCAAGTCTTGCTGATAGGTCGATCGGATCATGGCCATCTCTCTTTCTTCTTCCAGAAGGTCGACTACGTCCTGCCGGGCTTGTTCTCCTTCAACTTCAGAGTAGAGCTCAACTCACGGTGCATTGTGAAGCATATCACTCGGCAGAACCACTTCAGCTCCATAGACCAGAAAGAATAGAGTTCTCCCAGTCGACCGATTTGGAGTAGTCCTCAATCCCCAAAGAACTGATGGAAGTTCGTCGACCCACGCGCCTGCTGCGTGTTTGAGATCACGCATCAACCGGGGTTTCAGTCCTTTGAGAATTAGGCCGTTGGCTCTTTCTGCTTGTCCATTCGACTCGGGATGGGCGACTGAAGCGTAGTCGACTCGTGTGCCTTGAGAAGCGCAGAAGGCTTTGAATTGGTCGGAATCAAAGTTTGACCCATTATCAGTGATGATACTATGCGGAACTCCATATATGAATATCAACTCTCTGATGAAGCTGATAGCAGTGCCGGCATCAAGATTCTTGATAGGCTTGGCTTCGATCCACTTGGTGAACTTGTCGACTGCCACCAGTACATGGGTGAAGCCGCTCCTGCCAGTTCTCAGTGGTCCAACCAGATCAAATCCCCAAACAGCGAAGGGCCAGACGATTGGAATGGTCTTCAGGGCTGAGGCGGGCTTGTGCGACATATTGGAGTAGAACTGACATCCTTCACACTTGTCGACTATCGCTTTTACCATTTCATTTGCTCTGGGCCAGTAAAAACCCGCTCGGTATGCTTTAGCCACAATAGTCCGAGAGGACGCATGATGGCCACAGGTCCCTGAGTGGATGTCGTTAAGAATTATCCAACCCTCTTCTGGTGTTATGCATTTCTGGCTGGCTCCAGTCGCGCTTTCTCTATACAACTGTCCCTTCATCACAGTAAAGGCTTTGGATCGACGGACGATCTGTCGAGCCTCTTCTTCATTCTCTGGGAGCTCTTTCCTTAGGATATACGCGATGTATGGCACTGTCCAGTCGGGAGTGATAACCAAAACTTCCATGATCAGGTCGACCACGGCTGGGACCTCGACTTCATCGGATCCGCGGCACTTTTTGGCTGTGGGGCTTCTTCAGTGAAAGGATCCTCTTGAACTGACGGTGCGTGGATATGTTCCAAAAACACACCACTGGGAATGGCTTCTCTCTTGGAACCTATCTTTGCCAAGTCATCAGCTGCTTGATTTTTCAGTCGGGGGATATGATGAAGCTCTAACCCCTCGAATTTCTTCTCCAGCTTTCTTACTGCGTTGCAGTAACCAGTCATGGCTGGGCTTCTGACATCCCACTCCTTCATCACTTGGTTAACCACCAAATCCGAGTCACCATAGACCATGAGGCGACGGACGCCGAGTGAAATGGCCATACACAACCCATACAAAAGTGCTTCGTATTCCGCTTCGTTATTGGAGGAATCAAAGTGAATCTGGAGTACATATCTGAGCTTATCTCCTCAGGGGTAAACCAACACTACCCCAGCACCGGAACCATTCAGCATCTTAGAGCCATCAAAGAACATGGTCCAGTGCTCCGAGTGAACTTGAGTCTGCAGTTGCTGTTCAGTCCACTCGGCGAGGAAATCTGCTATTGCTTGGGACTTGATAGCTTTCTTTGCCTCAAATCTGATATCCAGGGCAAGGAGTTCAATCGCCCATTTTGCCACTTAACCAGTTGCATCTCTGTTGTGCAGAATCTCTGATAATGGGGCGTCGCTGACGACTGTAATGGTATGGTCAGAGAAGTAGTGAGCAACTTTCTTCATGGTCATATAAATCCCATATACAAGCTTCTGATAATGAGGGTATCTTTGTTTTGATGGGGTCAGGACTTCAGAAATATAATATACTGGGCGCTGAACTTTGAAGGCTTTCCCTTCTTCTTCCCGCTCGACCGTAAGTACTGTACTGACGACTTGTCCTGTGGCTGCAATGTAAAGCAGCAAAGGCTCTTTGCTGATCGGGGCAGCAAGCACCGGTTGGGTGCAAAGCAGGGCTTTTAGCTCTACAAACGCTGCATCAGCTTCAGGAGTCCACTCGAACTTGTCTGACTTCTTCATCAGTCGGTAAAGAGGCAATGCCTTTTCACCGAGACGAGAGATGAATCGACTTAAAGCGGCCAAGCAACTAGTAAGCTTCTGAACATCATGCACACGCACAGGTCTTTTCATTCGGAGTATAGGGCCCACTTTCTCTGGATTTGCGTCGATTCCTCATTCGGAAACGAGAAAACCGAGTAATTTTCCGCCAGGAACTCCGAATGTGCACTTTGATGGATTAAGCTTATTATCATACCTCCTGAGGTTGGCAAATGTTTCAGCAAGGTCAGTCAGCAGGTCGGAACCTTTCCGTGACTTGACCACAATATCATCCATGTATGCTTCCACATTCCGACTGATTTGAGTGAGCAAACACTTCTGAATCATCCTCATGAACGTGGCTCCAGCATTCTTGAGGCCGAATGGCATGGTGACATAACAGAAGCACCCGAATGGGGTGATGAAAGCTGTTTTGATCTCATCGGGTCCATACAGACGGATCTGATGGTACCCGGAATAGGCGTCTAAGAAAGACAGTCGCTCACATCCCGCAGTCGAGTCGACTATTTGGTCGATGCGGGGGAGAGGAAAATGATCTTTCGGGCAGGCCCGATTGATATGTTTAAAGTCAATGCACATGCGAAGTGACTTGTCCTTCTTAGGGACCATGACAACATTGGCGAGCCACTCGGAGTGGTAAATTTCTCAGATAAACTATGCTACTAAGAGCCGAGCCACCTCTTCGCCAATGGCCTTACTTTTCTGGACGGCGGACCGTCGCAGATGTTCCTTGACAGGTTTCGCCTTTGAGTCGACTCGTAGACGCTGCTCAGCCAGCTCCCTGGGTACACCTGGCATGTCAGAAGGTTTCGATGCAAAGATGTCCCAGTTCTCACAAAGGAACTGGATGAGCGCTTCTTCCTATTTGGGGCCGAGTGTTGTGGAGATATTAGTCGGAGCAGCGTTGGGGTCGATCGGGTGGATGTGCATTGGCTTTGTCTCACCGGACGACTGAAACGCTGATTCTGTGGCGGGCTTCTTAGCTCGCAACAAATCACTCGGGTCCGCATTTTTCTGGTGTTCTATCCATTCTTCCGCTACCATCTGAGCATCAACAATCTTTGAGCCCTTCTGAAAGTACTCTTCCGCCTTCTTGTGATTGCCAGTAACAGTGATCACACCCTTAGGGCCAGGCGTCTCTTCAATTTGAGGTACACGTAACATGGTCGAGCCATAAAACGTGCATAAGCTGGCCTGCCCAAAATAGCGTGATGGGCACTCTGGAAATCCACGACTTCAAATGTCAACTTTTCTTTGCGGAAATTTTTGGAATCACCAAAAACTACATTAAGAGCAATCTGGCCGAGTGACGCGGCCTTCTTGCCAGGAATGACTCCATAGAAACTCATGTTGCTTGTACTGAGTCTGGACATCGGAATGCCCATCCCTTTCAGTGTCTCTGCATACAATATATTCAAACTACTTCCACCATCCATCAACACTTTAGTCAGTCGAGTACCTTCGATGACTGGGTCGACCACCAGAGCTTGCCTCCCAGGGGTGGCTATGTGCGTCGGGTGATCAGACTGGTGGAATGTGATGGCCGTCTAAGACCACTTCAGATAATTGGGTGTCGCCGGACCAACCATATTCACCTCTCGGTTTATAACTTTTAGTCGAATTTTGCTTTCAACGTGAGCAAAAATCATCAGGGTGGAATGGACCTGGGGATATCCATCATCACTATCCTCTTTGTCATCAACTTTGTCCGACTCCTTTTCCTTGTCCTTGGGCTGTTTCCCCTGGAACTGCTGGATCAAGAGCCGACACTATCGAGTGGTATGTTTCGGGTAAATGAAATTACCCTCTTCATCTTTCTTCGTGTGGATGTGGCATGGCAAATCCATCACGTCATTTCCCTCCTTGTCTTTCACTTTCTTGGGGTTCCAAGGCCCTTTGGGCTTCCCTTTGAACTTTCCTTGAGTCACGGCCAAGGCTTCTCCAGGAGGAGCTGGCTCGGCTTTCCGTTTCTGCTTCCGACTGGAGTTCCCTCCTCCGGTTTCGTGGGCGACTGACTTGTGCTTGCCACTCCGGAGCCGATCCTCTTCTTCACCATTGGCATACTTGGTGGCTATCTCCATCATTCGACTCAGAGACATGTCTCCGGTTCGACCGAATTTCAGGTTCAGCTCTCTGTACTTAACGCCTTCCTTGAAGGCACAGACTGCCTGGTGATTTGATACATTCTCTACCGTGTGATGCAACGTGATCCATCTCTGGATGTAATCTCTCAAAGTCTCATTCGGCTTCTGTACACAAGTTCGCAGCTCTGTCAGTCCTGCTGGTCGCTTGCAAATTCCTTCAAACATTCTGACAAACACTCGGGAAAGATCTTCCCAAGTGTAAATGCTGCTGGGTGCTAACTGATTCAGCCACGCTCTGGCCGAGCCCTCCAACATAAGAGGCAGATGCTTCATGGCCACCTCATCATTACCGCCACCAATCTGAACAGCCACTTGGTAGTCCTCAAGCCAAGTATCAGGCTTGGACTCACCAGTGAACTTGCTGACTCCAGTCGCCAACCTGAAGTTGGGAGGAATCACCGCGGCCCTAATGGCTCTGCTGACGCACTCTGGTCCTGAGACGTGCACTCTGCTGCTGGTGGGTACATCTCTATCGTTACCCTCTTGCCGAGCTCTATTCCTGTCGACCAGACCTTGAACAATAATGGATCTCACATCAAAGCCTGGTTCCCTGGGGTCGACTGGAATCCTTCGCCCAACACTGTGCTGGCGCCTATCATCCTACTGTCGAGGCACGTACAATCCACCCCTTGGGGGAGGGGTGGGCACTCGACGTCGATCATCACGATCGAATCGGTGATCATACTGCTCACGGTTCTTGTACTGATCGTGCCGGTCTCCACACATCTCATGCCTTGGGGTCGATCTGGGCTGTGAGCCGACTGAACTGTATTTGCAGCTACAGTTCTGCTATGAATCCTGTTCCGCGACTGCGATACAGCTGAATTTTGATCTCCTGGTGCCCGGAGTAAATCCCTGATCTGCATCAAGCCTTTGCCAGCCTCTGACTGGGGAGGCTGAATTGACTCTGCTATATGGGCCACAGCTGCTAAATTCTGAATCGGAGTTCGATATACCTGAGTCGGTGGTGGAAAGAGCTGGCGTCGACTGGAGTCCGGAACCCATTGCCGTGCACGCTCGTCGAGTGCTCACTGAAGGTTCTCCAGTCGAGTGCACTCAGCCAGGTTGGGCAAACGCGCGTCCTCTAAGGCACGAGCCTCAAGGGTTTCTCCAACGATAGGAGTGTGAAGTGCATCCATGTTCCGGCGGCAAAGTTCTTCCATCTGCAGCGAACTGAGGGGCTCGGGGAGGTACTCTTCATGGGCATGCGATGGATCGCCTCCACCATCGCCTCTTTCGGCACCAGGAAAACCGGGAGGACCGCGTGGTCCATCGACCATCAAAATCTCCGCCGCTGGATCACTGCTGTCGCACTCGGATGCAGTCTCTGCGGAGCCAGCCGACAGGTCGAATAGGCCATAGAGAGATTCGTCGGGCTCGATTACCACGACTTGCGGGGTGGGCGACTGGCGGGCCACCGTGTGCCTCACCCACCGCTGAAGCCTCGACCGACCAGAGCTCCTGCGCCGGCGGGAAGCGGGGAGGAAGGATGACACAACGACCGACCGATATTGGGTCGACGGTTGCCGCAGGAGGACGCCACGGACGCACGCGCGAAAGTGCGTCGCTCCACGGACTAGGAGCGTGTCGATGTCGAGCGGAGCCTCCTTAAGCCAAGAAGAGTCGTCGGCAATGAACGTGAGCGCGCCGAGACGGATCTCGCGGCCCTCGACCAAAACTCCGCCTGAAACCATGATGAAGGAGATCAGAAAAATTGCAACTTCTCCAATAAGTCGGTAAGACACCGACCCCATGGTGGGCGCCAACTGTCGTGGTTCTATGTCTGACAGTAGTGTAGGGGGGTACTAATGGAGAGGCAAGATCCTAGCTATGGAGTAGTTGTATACGCAAGAGATTTACGAGTTCAGGCCCTTCTCGGAGGAAGTAACAACCCTACGTCTCGAAGGCCGGAGGCGGTCGGCTGGATTATATGCGTATGAGTTACAGGGGTGCAAACCCTTTACACTAAGGAGGGGGGGTGGCTTATATAGAGTTCGCCAGACCTCTCCAGCCCTCAGTTATGCAGGGTTTAAAGTACATTAAGACACGGGGTTACTGGCAACGCCCACATAAAGTGCTATGAAGACCATAAAGGCTACTTTATGACAGACCGTTACACGCAGAGTGACTTTAGATCTCCTGGCTGTCGAGTGGTTGGCTTCACGGTCGAGTGGATGGTATCATGGTTGAGTGTCCTCGAGTCTGTCGAGTGGAACACTTCTGAGTCAATCGACAAGTGGTTTCTTCTAGAGATGTCCTTGGTTGGGGTAGTTTGGACAGGTCCATGACCCTACCCTAGGTACTTAGCTTCATCAGGTGGCGCGGGAGGGCCTCCGACCCCTTCTGCTTTGCCATCGTACATAGTGTGTGCCGAACGGCCTCCGGTCGCCCACCGAACCACACCCCAAGAACCTTAAGGTATAACTTACTTATTCCACATGCATTGCTCTAGCTGCATGTGGGCTTTTTCCGCTTCTGCACTCGAATCTAGGTGTTGGATCAAACAGGAAAGTAGTGGGGAAAGCTGTATACATGAATCTAGGACGTGGTTCAAAGAGGAAAGGAATGGAGGAAAGTAGTGGGAAAAGTTGTATAGCATGAATCTAGGACATGGTTCAAAAAGGAAAGGAAGGGGGAAAGTAGTGGGGAAAGTTGTATCGCATGAATCTAAGACGTGGTTCAAAGAGGAAAGGAATGGGGGAAAGTAGTGGCGAAAGTTGTATAGAATAAATCTAGGACGTGGTTCAAAGAGGAAAGGAAGGGGGAAAGTACTAGTACAGACTGGCCATCCAGCACCTATGTTGGTCGAAAAGGGAAAACAATGACAAACGCAGTACACACATCTGTAATGAACTGATCTTTTGTTTTGGGGGACAAGGCTGTAGAGTTTGAGCAGGACTAGATTTACTGCGCTCACATAGGGAAAGGTGTCTAAAGATAACAAAACTGGGACCAACACAAATATGCTCCTTTGTTGTTTTTTCTTTGTTGCAACAGACTGTGCATCACCCCAGTACATCGGTAGATGCACATGGTGCTGGTGCGTCCACTGTCCCGTGCAACTCTTTAACTGTTGTTAATCTAAGGCCCTGTTTGGTTAAAACCTCCCTAGTCCCTACCTGCTTGGTTCCAGGGACTAAACATGGACTAGAGGTTATTAAATGACATGCTAAAAGACCATGTTACCCCTAGTAATGAACTAATAGAGACAAGGTGCGATGCGTGGCAGGGGCAACTATTGGAAAAAGTCCCAAAAAGGCTCTCCCTCGGGGTCTTCTTTCTTTAGTCCCAAATGCCCACTTTTAGTCCCCAAAAGTCCCTCTTGTTTGGTTTAGATGGGACTGACACAGAGTTTTTTAGTCCCTACACCAAAATGTCCCTGTAAACAAACACCCTCTAATAATGCCGCTGGAAAATTGATGCAGTGCCATAGTTAAAAGCCAATTACATGTTTAATGAATTTTATTGTTAACATAATCTCTCTGTTAATATTAATCAATGCCACTGTTTGAGAAATGCTACTGTCTTGCTTTCTTTCCCATTTAGATAAGTCAGATGCTTCTTTTTGTTGGCTTCTGTGTCATCCACCATTATTGACCACTAGTTGTTTCCTTTGCACCTCTGTGTAAACAGGGTTATCTACTTCACCTCGTTGCCATTGTGACCTTTTGTTGCACTGCACAAAACACTTTTGTTTTAAGAGTGTTTTGTGCAGTTCAAACAAAATGTCACACCGACAATGTTGCTTGATTGCTTGATCTTAGTGGAACTGCACAAGAGGAGATCTTACTTCCTATCCGTGTTGGCAAATTTGGTTCAGATCTTCTTCTTGTGAGTTGTTTGAATTCCGCGGCATGAGAGGTCAGTACTAGCCTTCTTTCACATGATTCTGCAGTGTGCTTTCATATGTTGTGCTACTTGTACGGTAATGTTGCTTGATTTTAGTGAACTACACAAATGGAGACAAGACTTCGAATCTGTATGTGCACCGTAATATCCCATTGAGGTAAGATAAGGATATTTCACAACTGTTGGCCTGTATTTTTCCACTTTCATCAGAAAATTAATGTCATTGTTTAGTGCTATACTTGTGCTCCCTAATTGACATGCCAAATCTTACATTGAAGGCGAAGCTTGTCTATTATTGAACCAAGTGATGAAGGGGAAGAACAAGCGGAAGAAAAACAAAAATCAACTATCGGTGCTGTAATGAAGCGCTGGAATTGTGATGACACAAGTAATGATATAGTTTTGCATCTTAATTTATTGCTATGGCTGGAATGAGCAATTGTTTTGCCACTAATTTGATGCCACTCTTAATGTAATACGTAATTATCTCTACTTGTGCAAACAGGGATCTTCTTTGAAGATACCATATATTTTAGTGGAACTGCACAAGAAGATGTTGGAAACATTAAACTAATCGAGGAGTATATAGTAAGCATGGGTACCATAGTAGATAGCAACAGATGGTTCCGGAGAAGTGCTTCATCTGTATGCTCTACACAATAAGCCTCCTGACAAAGGTTGGTACTCGCCCACTGATTTCATCCATATGATTGAGCTTTGTCATCTCTATTGGTGTTGTGCTACTGTTTAGATACTGTCATGAAAAGGTGGTATTGTCCTTAAGAAGTGCTTCATCTGTGCTGTTTTAAATATTTCCTTTCCTTTTTTCGAGCAAACAGGGATGCTAGCATTTA
This sequence comes from Triticum aestivum, assembly GCF_018294505.1. Lineage (NCBI taxonomy): Eukaryota > Viridiplantae > Streptophyta > Magnoliopsida > Poales > Poaceae > Triticum > Triticum aestivum. The sequence goes on from NC_057813.1 coordinate 398,215,149, forward strand.
GTTGTCCTCTTGTCTTTGCACACAACGGGATCATCCTCCTCTGAAGAAGAATATGGAGTACATGACGTGACTAGTTTCGGTTATGCCAGGATGAAGAAGCCTTGTTTATCTTCTCATCAGAAGGAGCAGTTGAAGGATGGTTACATTACTCCCCACAAGACCAAACTAACTTCAGCTCAGAAGGACTAAAAAATCTCCATTTTCTTGTTGTGATGCGCAAGTATAATGTTGTTCTAGGATTCTTTCCGGCGAGTTCCATTTTTCTAAAAGTGTCTCTACATGGACCATGTAGGTGCCTGTTTAAACTGTCAATTCATAGTACAATTTGCTTTATACTAATCACTTTTTTTGTATTTGTGCAAACAGGGGTGCTCAGCTTGATTTCAATGGGAACTGCACAAAATGTTCATGAATACATCGAATCATTCATTTCCACCACAAGAAAGGAGGTGCCGATAAGTTCAAGGCGTTGCAACATATAAGGGCGAAATCATACAAGCTACTCCCGAATTTGGTTGATTTTGGTGGAACTGCACAAAAAGAACAACTAGTTTATTTAGCACGAGGTTCCATGTCAATGTCTAAACTGATGGAAAACCCTGCCCATTCCACAATTGTAGGCATTTGATATTTTGGAATGGGACAACCCTGTCAAATTTTGCTCATTGATTTTAGCAAGAAGACATGCGTTTGATATTTTCAAATGGGACGCCCTTTGCTGTCAGCAGCGTCGATCAATTTTTTCTTTGTTCTTTAGTTGTGAAGTAAATATTGGCTCTGTCATGTGAATCGTTGAGATGCATAATCATCGATTGTTTTGAATGTTCTCTATGAATTGCCAGGCCTGTGTGTTTGATTGGAATGTACATGAACGCTAAAAAGCTGCTCAAACTCTTTGTACTCCTTCTGTTCCTTTTTACTTCGCACATTGTCAAAGTGCATACTTTTTTCTATAAGATTGGTCAAAGTAGAGATACTTTCACTGCAGACAAAACTTGTATGCAGACTAGAAAGGACCGGAGGCAGTACATGTGAAACTGCTGCAAACGAGGTGATCACCCTGGGAATAATGATAGTACGTATTGTTTTGCATGTTCATCCAATGCCAGTGATAGAATAATTCGAACTAATCAAAATAAATTCATTCATACACGATCGAATTTCATATAAACATGCCGGATTTGATTACATTTCATACATTCTTCAACTAAAAAGGGGTGCGCACCTGTGTCCGGCTGAGACGAACCGAAGCTTCAGTGACTTAACTGCAGGTGCAGTCGCGTAACTGACATGTGGCCCAGATGCCTACTGGGCCCACGTGTCAGTCAGCCAACTGCACCAGCAGTTAAGTAGAAGCAGCGTCCGTCTCCAACATAGCTCTCCGACTCCACGTCACCGCCAAGAAGCTAACTGGCCATCAATGGTCAACCCGCCTAGCTTAGCTTCAACCGGAGGGTAGCAGCGGTGGCCTTACTTGGACCCGAGCGGCGGCGACCTACCATGTTCTACTCTTCCTTGTTTTCTGTGTGGCGCAGCCTCTTTGGCAGTGGGGCGGGGCCTCGGCAGAACCGGCGATGTCCTCTGTCTTGTTGCCGGCGGGCGGCGCCTCGGCGGAGTGGGGGAAATCCTCCCCCTCGTTGCCGGTAGGGTGGGGCCTCGGCTGAGCCGGCGATGTCCTCTGCCTCACTATTGGCGGGGCGGGGCCTTGGCAGAGCCGGCGGTGTCCTCTACCTCATTATTGGGGCCGCGGGGCCTCGGCGGAGCAGGGCCTCATCAACGCCAGTGGAGCAGGGACTCGTCGGAGCCGGCATTGTCCTCTGCCTCGTCCTCGGTCTCGCCAAACAGCGCCGCGCCCGCTTCATCGCCCTCTTTGTAGGCGGCCGCAACCTCCGCCACCCGCATGCGGTACCGCCAGCGCTCGAGGCGGCCCTCGTGGGTGGAGCGGTACGAGTTGATCAGCGCCTCCTGCTCCGCCCGCTCCGCGGCAATCTGCTCCTCCGCTTGCAGGTGCTCTTGGAAGAGATGGTTGTTGTATGCGGCATCGGCCTGCGCCTCCCGGAACTACTCCTCACGCTTCTGCCTCACCCTGTCCATATATTGGGAACGGGCCTCGCCGACGGTCATGGTGCAATGCACCGGCGAGGATGGCGCGGAGGAGGGGGTTGGCGCCAGATCATCGACTACCATGTTCTCCAATTGGACGTCATCGCCCTCCCGCTGCCTGCCGGCCAGCCAGTCGGCAGCCATGGCTGCCATCTCCTTGTGGTCCGTCGTCCGCCCGTCCTGAAGAGCGCTGGAGCACGAGGAAGCCATGGTGGATAGTAGTGGTGTGGACAGGAGAAAGGGAACGGATGCGGATGACCGTGGCTATGGCTGGCGTAGCAGTTTATATAGCCATGGTGGACGACGGAGGGACAAATGTGTGGCGCCGGAGTAGCCGCCTCGCCAACCGCGTATCATTAATGTGGGCGGTAGACGGATGGACGGACGGTACTTCTGTCATTTGAAGGCGGAGCAATCACCTGCACTAGGAAGCGCGACGGGCGACGCTGACCGTTTCGGGCGGAAAGCACGCACAAGCGAGGGAGGAGGTCTGGGTGGGCCAGGGCAGTCAGACTCGTGCTTGGCAACGGGTCGGTCCAGCAGCCGGACATGCTGGCTCGCCAGCAAGCTCGCCTAGCTGAGCGACGACAATCAGATGATGGACGTAGCTTCCAACCAGGAGCCGGCGCCACTGTCCAAGCCGGTTCATGCCATGTTCACCATAGAGCAAGTGCGGCTGCACTTCGACGCCCTAAAGGCGGAAGAGCTACCAGCATAGGAGGACCTGTGTTGCAACCTTCGTCTCCTCAACGAGCACCGGTGAACAAGCGAACGACAATGCCGTCGCGGATGATGTCTACTACACAACCTTCTTCTTGTAGACGTTGTTGGGCCTGCAAGGTTTGTAGGACAGTAGCAAATTTCCCTCAAGTGGATGACCTAAGGTTTATCAATCCGTAGGAGGCGTAGGATGAAGATGGTCTCTCTCAAGCAACCCTGCAACCAAATAGCAAAGAGTCTCTTGTGTCCCACACACACCCAATACAATGGTAAGTTGTATAGGTGCACTAGTTCGACGAAGACATGGTGATACAAGTGCAATATGGATGGTAGATAAAGGTATTTGTAATCTGAAATTATAAAAACAGCAAGGTAACTAATGATAAAAGTGAGCGTAAACGGTATTGCAATGATAGGAAACAAGGCCTAGGGGTCATACTTTCACTAGTGCAAGTTCTCTCAACAATAATAACATAGATAGATCATATAACAATCTCTCAACATGCAACAAAGAGTCACTCCAAATCCACTAATAGCGGAGAACAAACAAAGAGATTATGGTAGGGTACGAAACCACCTCAAAGTTATCCTTTCTGTTTTATCTATTCAAGAGTTCGTAGTAAAATAACATGAAGTTATTCCTTTCGCTCAATCTATCATAGAGTTCATACTAGAATAACACCTTAAGACACAAATCAACCAAAACCCTAATGTCACCTAGATACTCCATTGTCACCTCAAGTATCCGTGGGCATGATTATACGATATGCATCACACAATCTCAGATTCATCTATTCAACCAACACAAAGTACTTCAAAGAGTGCCCCAAAGTTTCTACCAGAGAGTCAAGAACGTGTGCCAACCCCTATGCATAGGTTCATGGGCGGAACCCGCAAGTTGGTCACCAAAACAAACATCAAGAGGCACATGATACCCCATTGTCACCACAGATAAGCACAGCAAGACATACATCAAGTGTTCTCAAATAAAAGACTCAATCCGACAAGATAACTTCAAAGGGAAAACTCAATTCATCACAAGAGAGTAGAGGGGGGGAGAAACATCATAAGATCCAACTATAATAGCAAAGCTCGGGATACATCAAGATCGTGCCATAGAGGGAACACGAGAGAGATCATGAGAAAGAGAGATCAAACACATAGCTACTGGTACATACCCTCAGCCTCGAGGGTGAACTACTCTCTCCTCATCATGGAGAGTGCCAGGATGATCAAGATGGCCATCGGTGAAGGATCCCCCTCCGGCAGGGTGCTGGGAAGGGCTCCCGAGAGGTTTCTGGTGGCTACAGAGGCTTGCGGCGGTGGAACTCCCGATCTATCTTCATATTCGATGTTTTTAGGGTACGTAGGCTTATATAGGCGAAAGAAGTCAGTCGGGAGGTGCTCGAGGGGTCCACAAGACAGGGGGGCGCGCCCAGTAGTGGGGGGGGGGTGCCCTCCTATCTCGTGGCCTCCTCGAGGGTCTTCTGACGTGAACTCCAAGTCTCCTGGGTGTTATTCTTCCAAAAAATCACGTTGCCGAAGGTTTCATTCCGTTTGGACTCCGTTTGATATCCCTTTTCTTCGAAATACTGAAACAGGCAATAAAACAGCAATATGGGCTGGGCCTCTGGTTAATAGATTAGTCCCAAAAAAGTAATATAAAAGTGTATAATAAAGCCCATAATCATTCAAAATAAGTAATATAATATCATGGAACAATAAAAAATTATAGATACATTGGATACGTATCAAGCATCCCCAAGCTCGTCCTCGAGTAGGTAAATGATAAAAACAGAATTTTTGATGTGGAATGCTACCTAGCATAATTCTCAATGTAATTTCTCTTTATTGTGGTATGAATGTTCAGATCCAAGTGATTCAACATAAAAGTTCATACTGACAAAAGAAATAGTAATATTTCAAGCATACTAATAAAAGCAATCATATCTTCTCAAATAACATGGCTAAAGAAAGTTCATCCCTACAAAATCATATAGTTAGGCTATGCTTCATTTTCGTCACACAATGATGTTCCCAACTTCTATACCCCCGATGACAAGCCAAGCAATTGTTTTGTACTTAAATAATCTCAAACTTTTTCAACCTTCACGCAATACATGAGCGTGAGCCATGGATATAGCACTATGGGTGGAATAGAATAATGATTGGGGATTGTGTGGAGAAGACAAAAAAGGAGAAAGTCTCACATTGACGAGGATAATCAACGGGCTATGGAGATGCCCATCAATTGATGTCAACATGAGGAGTAGGGATTGCCATGCAACGGATGCACTAGAGCTATAAATGAACGAAAGCTCAACAAAAGAAAACTAGTGGGTTTGCATCCAACTTGCTTGCTCACGAAGACCTAGGGCATTTGAGGAAGCCCATCGTAGGAATATACAAGCCAAGTTCTATAATGAAAAATTCCCACTAGTATATGTTAGTGAAAACACATGAGACTCTCTACATGAAAACATGGTGCTACTTTGAAGCACGATATATATGAGACTCATTACATGAAGAACAAGGTGCTACTTTGAAGCACAAGTGTGGGAAAAGAGTTAGTAGCATTGCCCCTTTATTTATTTATTTTCTTTTTTCTTTTTCTTTCTTTTTTTCCTTTTTTTTCGTTTTATTTTTTTATTTGGCCTTTTTTTTTCCTTTGGCCTTTCCCTTTTTTTTCTTTTTTTGGGCAATGCTCTAATAATGATGATCATCACACTTCTATTGATTACAACACATGAATTACAACTCGAAACTATAACAAGATATGACTCTATATGAATGCCTCTGGCGGTGTACCGGGATGGTGCAATGAATCAAGAGTGACATGTATAAAAAATAATGCATGGTGGCTTTGCCACAAATACGATGTCAACTACATGATCATGCAATGGCAATATGACAAAAGTAATGTATGTCATGATGATGATGAACGGAATGGTGGAAAGTTGCATGGCAATATATCTCGGAATGGCTATGGAAATGCCATAAATAGGTAGGTATGGTGGCTGTTTTGAGGAAGATATAAGGAGGTTTATGTGTGATAGAGCGTATCATATCACGAGGTTTGGATGCACCGGCGAAGTTTGCACCAACTCTCAAGGTGAGAAAGGGCAATGCACGGTACCGAAGAGGCTAGCAATGATGGAAAGGTAAGAGTGCGTATAATCCATGGACTCAACATTAGTCAAAAGAACTCATATACTTATTGCAAAAATTTAGAAGTCATCAAAAACCAAGCACTACGCGCATGCTCCTAGGGGGATAGATTGGTAGGAAAAGACCATCGCTCGTCCCCGACCGCCACTCATAAGGATGCACAAGCCAGGTACACTTCATGCTTCAAATTTGTTACACAACTTTAACCATACGTGCATGCTACGGGACTAGCTAACTTCAACACAAGCATTCTTTAAATTCATAATCACCCAACTAGCATGACTTTAATATCATTACCTCCCTATCTCAAAACAATTATCAAGTACCAAGTTGATCATAGCATCCAATTCACTTCTATGATAGTTTTCATTCAAATTACCATGCTGTTTAAGACTCTCAAAATAATATAAGTGAAGCATGAGAGTTCAATGATTTCTACAAAATAAAACCATCGCCGTGCTCTAAAAAGATATAAGTGAAGTACTAGAGCAAATGACAAACTACTCCGAAAGATATAAGTGAAGATCAATGAGTAGCTAAATAATTATGTAACTATGTGAATAATCTCTCTCTTTAAAGAATTTTAGATCTTGGTGTCTTATTCAAACAGCAAGCAAAACAAAATAAAATTACATTGCAAGGATAGCACAACTCATGTGGAGAAGCAAAAACTTAGGCTCAACAGATACTAACCGATACTTGTTGAAGAAGAAAAGTGGGATGCCTACCGGGGCATCCCCAAGCTTAGATGCTTGAGACTTCTTGAAATATTATCTTGGGGTTCCTTGGGCATCCCCAAGCTTGAGCTTTTGTGTCTCCTTAATTCCTTTCATGTCACGGTTTCTCTTTTTATCAAAAGCTTCATCCACAACCAAACTCAACAAGAACTCGTGAGATAGGTTAGTATAAACCAATGCAAAACCATATCATTTTCTACTGTAAAAAATCACTAATATTATTATTCAACATTGAATACTAAATGTCTCTGCATATTTAATACTCCTATCCTCAAATAGAATCATTAAACAAGCAAGCATAGGCAAACAATGCAAACATAACAGCAATCTGCCAAAACAGTATAGTCTGTAAAGAATGCAAGATTCATCATACTTCCCTAACTCCAAAAATTATAAGGAAACTACTACACTGTAGAATATTTATCAGAGCTCATTATTCAAAAAGATTCAACATTATATCACTCTCTTACTTTTCTAGGGAATTTTTGCAACAGCGGTAAACTTTCTGTTTTCAAACAGCAACATGTATACTTGCAAAACAAGCGTGGTAAAGGCTATCATTGACATTTTTATTGAAAATATAAATTCAAAACATTATTATGACTAACATAAAGAAAAAAATAACAAAAGAAAATGACGCTCCAAGCAAAACACATATCATGTGGCGAATAAAAATATAGCTCCAAGTAAAGTTACCGATGAACGAAGACGAAAGAGGGGATACCTTCCGGGGCATCCCCAAGCTTAGTTGCTTAGTTGTCCTTGAATATTACCTTGGGGTGCCTTGGGCATCCCCAAGCTTAGGCTCCTTCCACTCCTTATTCCATAGTCCATCGAATCCTTACCCAAAACTTGAAAACTTCAACCACACACAACTCAACACAAAACTCATAAGCTCCGTTAGTATAAGAAAATAAATCACCACTTAGGTACTGTAATTAACTCATTCTAAATTCATATTGGTGTAATATATACTTTATTCTAACTTCTCTATGGTTCATACCCTTACATACTAGCCATAGATTCATCAAAATAGGCAAACAACACAATGAAAACAGAATCTGTCAAAAACAGAACAGTCCATAGTAATCTGTATCAAACGTATACTTCTGGAACCCCAAAAATTATTAAATAAACTAGTGGACCTGAGGAATTTGTCTATTAATCATCTGCAAAAAGAATCAACCTAAAATCACTCTCCAGTAAAAAATGGCAGCTAATCTCGTGAGCGCTAAAGTTTCTATTTTTTACAGCAAGATCATAAAGACTTCACCCAAGTCTTCCCAAAGGTTCTACTTGGCACTTTATTGAAACAAAAGCTATAAAACAAGATTACTACAGTAGCATAATCATGTGGACACACAAAAATAGTAACTATAAATATTGGGTTGTCTCCCAACAAGCGCTTTTCTTTTATGCCTTTTTAGCTAGGCATGATGATGAAAATGATGCTCACATAAAATATAAGAATTGAAACATAACGGGAGCATCATGAAGCATATGACTAGCACATTTAAGTCTAACCCACTTACTATGAATAGGGATTTTGTGAGCAAACAACTTATGGGAACAATAATCAACTAGCATAGGAAGGCAAAACAAGCACAACTTCAAGATTTTAAGCACATAGAGAGGAAACTTGATATTATTGCAATTCCTACAAGCATATGTTCCTCCCTCATAATAATTTTCAGTAGCATCATGAATGAATTCAACAATATAACCAGCACCTAAAACATTCTTTTCATGATCTACAAGCATAGAAAATTTATTACTCTCCACATAAGCAATATTCTTCTCATTTGGAATGGTAGTAGGAGCAAACTCAACAAAATAATTATCATGTGAGGCATAATACAATTGAAAACTAAAATCACAATGACAAGTTTCATGGTTATCATTATTCTTAATATCATACAAGTCATCACAATAATCAACATAGATAGCAACTTTGTTCTCATAATCAATTGGAACCTCTTCCGAAATAGTGGAATCATCACTAAATAAAGTTGACACTCTTCCAAATCCACTTTCATATTCATCACAATAAGATTCAACATACTCCAAAATAGTGGGATCAATACTACCTAAAGTTGACACTCTTCCAAACCCACTTTCATCAATATAATCATCATAAATAGGAGGCATGCTTTCATCATAATAAATTTTCTCATCAAAACTTGGGGGACAAAAAATATCATACTCATCAAACATAGCTTCCCCAAGCTTGTGGCTTTGCATATCATTAGCATCATGGATATTCAAGGAATTCATACTAACAACATTGCAATCATGCTCATCATTCAAAGATTTCAGTGCAAACATTTTATAGACTTCTTCTTCTAGCACTTGAGCACAATTTTCCTTACCATCATTCTCACGAAAGATATTAAAAACATGAAGCGTATGAGACAAACTCAATTCCATTTTTTTTGTAATTTTCATTTATAGACTAAACTAGTGATAAAACAAGAAACAAAAAGATTCAATTGCAAGATCTAAAGATATACCTTCAAGCACTCACCTCGCCAATAAAGAGCTTAGTTGACGGGGTGTGAGTGTCGTTTACCTTGCCTCCCCGCCAACGGCGCCAGAAAAGAGCTTAATGTCTACTACACAACCTTCTTCTCGTAGACGTTGTTGGGCCTGCAAGTGAACATGTTTGTAGGACAGTAGCAAATTTCCCTCAAGTGGATGACCTAAGGTTTATCAATCCGTAGGAGGTGTAGGATGAAGATGGTCTCTCTCAAGCAACCCTGCAACCAAATAGCAAAGAGTCTCTTGTGTCCCCAACACACCCAATACAATGGTAAGTTGTATAGGTGCACTAGTTCGGCGAAGAGATGGTGATACAAGTGCAATATGGATGGTAGATAAAGGTATTTGTAATCTGAAATTATAAAAACAGCAAGGTAACTAATGATAAAAGTGAGCGTAAACGGTATTGCAATGATAGGAAACAAGGCCTAGGGTTCATACTTTCACTAGTGCAAGTTCTCTCAACAATAATAACATAGATAGATCATATAACAATCCCTCAACATGAAACAAAGAGTCACTCCAAAGCCACTAATAGCGGAGAACAAACGAAGAGATTATGGTAGGATACGAAACCACCTCAAAGTTATCCTTTCTGTTCTATCTATTCAAGAGTTCGTAGTAAAATAACATGAAGCTATTCTTTCCCCTCAATCCATCATTGAGTTCATACTAGAATAACACCTTAAGACACAAATCAACCAAAATCCTAATGTCACCTAGATACTCCATTGTCACCTCAAGTATCCGTGGGCATGATTATACGATATGCATCACACAATCTCAGATTCATCTATTCAACCAACACAAAGTACTTCAAAGAGTGCCCCAAAGTTTCTACCGGAGAGTCAAGAACGTGTGCCAACCCCTATGCATAGGTTCATGGGCGGAACCCGCAAGTTGGTCACCAAAACATAGATCAAGAGGCACATGATATCCCATTGTCACCACAGATAAGCACGGCAAGACATACATCAAGTGTTCTTAAATAAAAGACTCAATCCGACAAGATAACTTCAAAGGGAAAACTCAATTCATTACAAGAGAGTAGGGGGGGGGGAGAAACATCATAAGATCCAACTATAATAGCAAAGCTCGAGATACATCAAGATCGTGCCATAGAGGGAACACGAGAGAGAACACGAGAAAGAGAGATCAAACACATAGCTACTGGTACATACCCTCAGCCTCGAGGGTGAACTACTCCCTCCTCGTCATGGAGAGCACCGGGATGATGAAGATGGCCACCGGTGAAGGATCCCCCCTCCGGCAGGGTGCTGGGAAGGGCTCTCGAGAGGTTTCTGGTGGCTGCAGAGGCTTGCAACGGCGAAACTCGCGATCTATCTTCATATTCTATGTTTTTAGGGTACGTAGGCTTATATAGGCGAAAGAAGTCGGTTGGGAGGTGCTCGAGGGGTCCACGAGGCAGGGGGCGCGCCAGTAGGGGGGGCGCCCTCCTATCTTGTGGCCTCCTCGAGGGTCTTCTGACGTGAACTCCAAGTCTCCTGGGTGTTATTCTTCCAAAAAATCACGTTGCCGAAGGTTTCATTCCGTTTGGACTCCGTTTGATATCCATTTTTTTTACATACTGAAATAGGCAATAAAACAACAATATGGGCTAGGCCTCCGGTTAATAGGTTAGTGCCAAAAGTAATATAAAAGTGTATAATAAAGCCCATAATCATTCAAAACAAGTAATATAATAGCATGGAACAATAAAAAATTATAGATACGTTGGAGACGTATCAACAGACATGTGGCCCTATGATCCTGGCTTCCCGAATGAGCAGCGGGCGCTGTATCAGACCATCCGTAGGGCCCGCGAGGCCCTCTCTATCGTCCTTCGAGTTGTTGCACTCGCCGTGGTGCCGCCGTCTCGTGTTGTCAACTTGGTCAATGAGCATGAGGATGAGGAGATGACTTTACTTGGAGAGGATGACAGTGGGGACCCACCAGGGACATAGCCGCACTTACGCAAGTGCCTCCTTATTATATAAAACTATAAATTTTTTGGCTTCCTCCTGGTTTCTTGACATCACGGTCCCACACCATTGTCAACCTATGTAGTCAATAAACAAGAGAATTGCACAAGAAGCGGCCGATAGCTGGGACCAAGCAGCTCGAGCAGTATTTGTGTTTTTGAGGTGTGAGCACTGCAGAGTTTTTCTTGAGCAATGTTTAGCCTAGATATTATTTTTTTCTCCTCTGAACAACAACAAAACCATCGCTGCAGGTATTAACTGGGCAGGCTGTGGCCCGTCTAGCCCAGGCCAGATATCCAGGCCAGATATTAATTTTTTTAAGCTGAAAATGGCTAGCCCAGCTATACTTTTTTATGAATACCCAGGCAAGGTGAAGTTGTTATTCTTCGCCCCGCTGGGCTGCAAATCTTTCCTAGGAGGGATGCATTAGGCTTAACAAGAAAATGTGCTCTAAGAAATAATAAATGGGCTGTAATTATAAAAACTGGGCAGTAACTATAAAAAAATGCACCAAACACGTAATTACTTTATAAAATATTATTTTTGGATATTGAAAATTTTAATTTCATTAATTGTTGCGAGCGCAATGTTTATTGGATTTTTACGTAATATAAATTTATATTGAAATTGTATTTAATCTGACTCGAAATTTTGGGATAAAAATATTTGGGATCCCATCAAAATGTGGGAAATTTTATTGAATTCTGTTTTGAATGGAATGGGCTATACTTTTAACAAACTGTAAATGAGTTGTAGTAAATTCCATTAGAATTCAAAAATGGGTTGCACATTGTTACAAATCTCAAATGGGCTACAAGTTCTCTGCCACACACTTGTGGCCTTACTAAGTTGACGCGTCCCCTTAAAAAAAGAGAGTTGACGTGTATGCAAGGCTTTGTCAACTTATAGTCAACACACGGTTCTAGCAACAGTGGCCGTTGGATGTCCATCCAACGGATGCCGTGCTTCTTCTTCAATCTCGGATATTCTAGCTTCACCTGCCCAAAAAAATTCCTCCCCCTGACATCTAGGGCACACCATTTTGGAAGCTGACCTGTGGTCCTACTAAGTTGATGCATACCAAGGACTTTGTCAACTTAGTCAATATAAACGATTCTAGCTGTAGTGACCGTATGATGTCCATCCAACGGCCGTCGTGCTTCTTCAACCTCTAGTCTTCTTGCTCCAGCCGCCAAAAGCAGCGCCGGTCCTACCGCCTGCTCATGCCTCCCGTGGCCAGCTATGCTGTCGCGAAGGCCTCACCGCCCCCTACTACTCCCACCGCTCGCCAGGCCATCCCTCCACTCACCCACACAGCCTGTTATTCTATGGCGACGATAGCCTCACACCGCAGCCGACCAGTGAACCCTCGTTCTCCTCTTCGTGTGGGCATCCACTGCCGCGTCTTCCCAGGCTCTGCGTCATCCCCTTCCTAGGCCTCACCATCGTCCACCGCCATGGTGCTCTCCACGCGGCGTGGTCAATGTGGTCAACAACCGACTTCCATCGGAAGAGTACCGTACGTGGAGAGGCTGACAGTTGGGTCCACGACAGCCGTAAGGAAGTGCCTCCTTATTACACGCAAAATAATTATTCCTCCACCTGACAGCAAGGCCCATCGGACGGGCCACCGTATTTCATGAAAAAAACATTTCCCCCTTGACTGCTGGGACCCACAAGCTACATCTTCGCACGCAAGGAAGTGCGTCCGGGCAAAAAAAACCATTTGCTCCCCTGACTGCTGGGACCCACCAGCTACATCTTCGCACGCAAGGAAGTGCGTCCGGGCAAAAAAAAACGATTCGCGCCCCTAACTACTGGGACCCACCAGCTATATCTTCGCACGCAAGGAAATGCCTGACAGTAAGGACCCACCTGGTCGAAGCGTACGTAGCGTTGTCATTCTGGTCGCGAACGTGTACGTACATACTGGTCGACATAGAGGCGCGCGTGTGTCGTAGTAGAGGCGCACACGTGTCGTAGTAGAGGCGTGCACGTAGCATGTACACGTATGTACAACGGCCAGGGTGCAAGAAAGTAAATACGGCCACGTACGCACATACGGGCGGGGTCTCGAACGCCTACTCGTGCATATGTACGGCCAGGGCTCGTGTACATGACTGGGTCGGAACGGAGAAACAACGTCATCATCGTGTTCATGGGGAACCAACCGGCTGGGTCGGAACAGAATGCGTCGTCGTGTTCATCGGGAGGGCTTGGACAGAATAGGCGATGGAAACGAGGCCTGGCGTACCGCACAACTGAGGAAACGACCTTGTGTTCGACCGGCCATGTTCGAAATGGGATGTTGTTCATCGGGAGGGGTCTGGCATACCGCAAAACAGAGGAAACGGACTTGTTTTGGACCTCCTATGGTCGAAACGGGGTCCTGTTGATCAGGAGGGGTGTGGCGTACCGCAAAACGGACGAAACAGACTTTTGTTGGAGTGCTATAGTCGAAACGGGGGTCCTGTTCATCGGGAGGGGTGTGGCGTACCACAAAACGGGACTCCACGGGATACTGTTCATCTCCACTGTCGACCTCCTACAGCCTCCACGGGCTACTGTTCATCCACCGTCAACCTCCTCCAGCCTCCACCTGGGACTGTTCATGCACGGGCTCATGTTCATCCAGCCTCCACCGCGCGCTACTCCATCGGCTACTGTTCAACCACCCCTCTCCACGGGCTCCTGTTCAACCACCCCTCCACGGGCTACTGTTCATCCACCCCTCCATCATCTACTGTTCATCTAGCCCTCCACGGGGTCGTCCTGTTCATCCAGCCCTCCATGGGGTCATGTTCATCTAGCCCCAACTGGCTCGATCGATCGGGGTCCTGTTCCTCCAGAGGCAACACCACAGGGTCCTGTTCATCCACCCCCACCGCTCACTGTTCATGCAACCCCCCACATGACACTCATAATTCATCGAGAGGCAGCATTGATCGGCTTCAGTTAGTAGTAGTAGCGAAGGAATCGCTCGATCAGGTTCAGTTAACAGCCATCGATTGATCGCTCGGGTTCAGTAACGCGTAGCCTGCAGTGCAATTGCTCGGGTTCAGTTAGAGCCCAATGGCTCGCACACACGCGCGTACATGTATGAGAGAAACGCGCATCGCTCTGCCTCGACCACCCACCATAACCGGGAACAACCCGATATTTTCCTCGCCCTCGCTTCTACCACGGTTTTTTTTGTCATGGACGGCCCAAAGAATGTCATGCAGCTGCATCTCTGGCCCGCCCAGGACCAAAAGCCCATTTTCTGTCATGATTTTTTGTCATAGAAGTAGGATCCCACCACATCTATGATGATACCGGGTTTTGTCACAATTATCGTCATAGAAGTGTCATAAGTATGACATAATTTTTTTCCGTTCGGCCAAAATGTCATGGATGTGTCTTTTTTTGTAGTGAAAGGGATGAGGATTGCCATTCGATCTAGTACCATCCAACCATGCAGACGTATGATCCGTGGGGTTTGGTTCTGGCCAATCAGAATGCATGACTCAGATCGCGCGCGCAGCAAAGGGTGGGGGGCATCGGCCACGGTTTGGTAGGCACACGGCTTTCGTGTGTGAACCGTGTGCTATTTGAAAACATTTTTGGGGAGGGGCTATTTGAAAACATTTACATGTGCTATCGAAAGGGACAAGGATAGCCGTTCGATCAAGGAGAATCCAATGGTGTAGACGTATGATCCGTGGGTTTGGGTTCTGGCCAATCAGAACGCATGACTCAGATCGCGCGCGTGGCAGAGCGGGGGGGGGGGGGGTGCATCAGCCACGGTTTAGTGGACACACGGCTTTCGTGAGTGAACCGTGTGGTCTTTGAAAACATTTACATTACCTAACATCATATTTTTGTTCGAATGAAAACATGAGTTTCGTTTCGCCTCCAATTTTTTTCCACGGTAAGAAATCACGAGTATAGTGGAGAGTATCATATACTAGTATCATGAATATACAATATATATGATACTAGTGTATGATACTATGTTTAATTAATTATAGCGCATAGTATGAGTATAGTATCATATATATATAACATATTTATGGCCATGCATGACACAAATTAGCATCGCATTTAACATGATACGGTATCTACCTATATGTTACTCTAACCCTCTTTATATATATTTAATTATTTGCCGCATCAGCATACTTGCGCTATTTCCGAGTGCATGACATCGTCTTCTATGATACCACCACTATGGCTAGCCACATATAGTGGGGAGTATCATATACTATATATATAGTATCATGCATATGATACTAGTGTATGATACTACATACGTACCTTCATAGTGCATATATAGTATCATAGAGTAGTATATATCATAGATGACCATATTTATGGTCATGCATGACACATAGTAGTATAGCATTTGTTATATATATGTCATGGTATCTACCTATGTTACTGCTTCTTTGCCACATCATCATATTTTCTATTCCCGAGCAGTGGCGGCGCCAGGGGTCTTCCCTGGACTTCCATGGAATACCAAAGAAATGCTAATCCATTGGTATACTACTGCTAGCTTGCTGTATATTTGTTGTTATATTGCCATAAAATTGCACAAATGAATACCAATGAATACCAAGGAAGAAATTCTTGGCGCCGCCACTGTTCCCAAGTGCATGATACCGGCTATGATACCCCCACTATGGCCACCCTAATAAGGTTGATCGTAATATGGGAGTATCAAGCGGTATGATGCATGCCAACTAGACTTTTTGGATGATGTGGCACACAGTTAAATGAGGAAAGAGAGGGTGTGGTATCATATCATGATACCATATCATATTAAATGTTGTACCACTTTGTGTCATGTATGGCAATTAATAAGGAAGCCTTAGATACTAACTTATGATACTATGCAAGCGCGCATTATGGAGGTATTGCTGATCACATATACTAGTATCATGCACATATATATATATATATATATATATATATATATATATATATAAGGCTTATCATAAAATTTTAGTTTTTCAATTTTATAAGGCTCAATTTGGTTGTTTCCCCGTGACATGTTCAGATTCCAAGGTGCATTAAATCATTGCATGCATGCAAGTATTTATTAAGAGAAAGTTGACCAATGCATGTACTTTATGCATGCATGTATTGCAATTAATACACTGGAAAACATAATTTTTTGAGAAAAACAAAAGCATTAATTGTGTGTTTTTGCAAACTATAAAATGTATTCCACCACTCACCATCTACCTTGGTTGGTGAGATTTTTGAATTGAGCCCTATAAGGCTGGCCATAGTGGGAGTAACATAACCGGTAACATGCACTTGGGACTAGCAAACATGCTTATGTGGCACACAATTAAAGAAGAGAGAGAGGGTTAGAGTAACATAGGTAGATACCGTATATATCATGTTAAATGCTATGCTACTTTGTTTCATGCATGGCAATAAATATGATCATCTATGATACTACTTTATGATACTATGCACTATGGAGGTAGTATCATACACTAGTATCATATGCATGATACTAGTATATGATACTGCCCACTATGAGTAACCTAAGGCTGGTTGTAATGGGGAGTATCATATACTAGTATCGTGCATATGATATATACTAGTGTATGATACTACTTCTGTAATGCATAATATCATAATTAAGTTAGTATCTTAGGTTGCCTTATTAATTTTCATGCATCACACAAAGTAGTACAACATTTAATATGACACGGTATCATGATATGATACCACATCCTCTCTTTCCTCATTTAGTTGTGTGCCACATCATCCAGAAAGTCTAGTTGGCATGCATGATACCCCTTATGATACTACCATTACAACCAGCCTAAACCGGAAAGGAGGGAGTAATACTAGCTAGTCTATGATATACTAGCTACCTCACTAAGAGCATGGTTAATAATACAGCCAAGGGGCAGCTATAGGAAGTTGCCATGTCATATACAACCAACCTCTTAGCGGGCATGTACAATAATAAGTTTTAAATACGTACTAGTTTATCAATAGTTGGCCCACCTTACATCCTCACAAAGTGTCTTGGGTCTCGTGTTGCAGCTGGCTCTACGTACTAACCAAGAGCATGCTTCTCTTCTCTCTCATGTTCTCTTTCCTCCAACTAAAGCACATATATATTATTATGTTCCTTATAGCCTGCTTAGACTACCCACAGTGGAGTAACATATGTATTAATATTACGCATATCTAGATAAAATGGATGATGTGGCAAGCAATAAATGAAGAAAGAGAGAAAAGTGGTAACATAGCTAGTTCTAGTAGTATGAGTAACACCACACATCTCAAGGCAAGATGAGTCTATAGCCTAAAAAATGAAGTGTTGCATGTTACTACACATATGTTACTCCCCACAATAGAGGTAGTAAGATAGACTAGTAACATTCTATGTTACTACCCATTGTGGCTAGTCTTATGTAACTCTATTGTACTTTCTCTAATGCATATTATCATAGAGTAGCTAGTATCATATGTAGTACTTTAATTATATTGTCATGCATGACACATAGTAGCATAGCATTTATTATGATACGGTTTCATGATATGATACTTAACCCTGTCTTTCTTCATTTACTTAATTCTATGACAGGTCATCAAGATTTCCAAGTTGGCATGCATGATACTAGTTATGATACCCCCTTACTATCAGCCTAGCAAAGAAGGTGTACAGATCATTTGTGCGTCGCTTTGTGAGTTTTCATCCGTTTGTTCGAGAAGCGGGAAGAAGTTTTAAACATTTCGGCCGCGAGGTGCGGCCACTGGCGTAGGCCTAGTTGGTATTTTAATTACAGGAAATTCAGATGGAGTTCAGACATCATCAAAATCGATGTGTGTGCTCTCACAAGCCCGTGGAAAAAAATTGGTAAAGTTTGGCACAAGTTTTGATGACCGCTCCTTCCAAACCGGAGCATCTCACATGAAGGATCATGGTTTTCCAAAAGGAGACGTGTCAATTCAAACTCCTGTGACCGGTGACTTCCTCATTTGGCCTCATAAAAATTATCACGGTACGCAATCACCATTATACCACAGGTTTGATTTTCTGGCGTATTTCAGGTATTGTTAGCTATATTTAAGACATTTTTT
Source organism: Triticum aestivum (assembly GCF_018294505.1). Classification (NCBI taxonomy): domain Eukaryota; kingdom Viridiplantae; phylum Streptophyta; class Magnoliopsida; order Poales; family Poaceae; genus Triticum; species Triticum aestivum. Next base: position 398,233,492 of record NC_057813.1, read on the forward strand.
GAGATTAACGTGCATTTTGTGCATAAAATAAAATTACAACTAGAACTGCATGTGCTGTCGAAAGGGATGAGGATCGCCGTTTGAACTGGGAGAATCCAATGGTGCAAACGTACAATCGGTGGGGTTTGGGTTCTGGCCAATCAGAAAGCACGACTCAGATCGTGGGCGGGGTGGCGGGGTTTGGTCGGCACACGGCTTTCATCAATGTACCGTGTGCTATTCACAAACCAGATTGCATATTTTTGTTCACACATACTATAGTGAGATCAATTGAGTGTGCTACCTCTATGATATAATAATAATAATAACAAAAGTTCATATTCATTGCCTGAGCTGACAGCATATCAAGGTCAACATATTAACGGTTCTTACATCAACAGAAAACCGGGCATAACTCACAAATTCAGTACACGCAACAGTTCTAAAGTGAACTAATTAAGTTGCAGGGTAGGCATAAAGACTAGTCTTACGGCTTAATTCCCATGTACATGAGGGAACTGGGATCATTAAGTTAACCATGAATGTTTTTTTTGATGATTTTACGCCGCTCTGTTACACGGGTGCGTGATCCCTTGGCTGGCAACTCATCATATTCATCGTACTTGTCCTCATCGGCAACATCGTCGACACCCAGTACCCTTCTCTTCCCATGCATTGCTAAATGGAAGTTCTTATGCAAGGGGTCTTCCACTAAGAAAATCTGGGTAGCATCGCTGGCAAGAATGAATGGGTCCACGTGATATGCCATCGTTGTCCTGTTAACAAAGGTCTTCCTGTACTCATCAATCCTTACCTAGCCAAGAGGGATCCATGCGCACCTGAATAATGCCACCTTAACTTTCACATAGTCAAGCTCCCAAATCTCTTTGATGGTTCCATAGTATACCCTTTTATCAGCTTCATTTATAGTCATGCATTCTATTCGAACAGAGCTGTTCTGATACGAGGTCTTCTGATCATGTTCATTAGTGTAGAACATGTATCCATTTATGTCATATTCTTGGTATGTCAACACCGTAGGTGATGGCTTTTGTGCCAACCATGTAGGAATGTCATCGATGGATCCTTGTGCCAAATGATTCTTCAGCCATTCGGCGTAGTTCTTAGTGTGCTCCTTCATCTCCACATCTGATGAAGGCACCATTGCTAAGAAGCTTTGGCGTATCTCCGCCAAGTGTTCTTCGGCATAAGCGATGAGAACTGGGCTGTTAAGCAGTACCGTCAAATGGGCTTTCTTTGCCAATTCTCCGGGTGCAGCAATTTGTGTGCCAGCAAGGACCGTCTTACCTTTCAGCCTTCCCTCGTGACGAGAGAGGGGCAAACCTTACCCTAGCTTACCTTTCAACCACCTCCTCTGCGGTATAACCTTGTAGGATGCTTGCCTCTGGATGGTTTTAGTTCCGACAAAAGCACTTCAGTATTCCCATGAATCGCTCGAAGGGATACATGTTGCGAAGAAACACAGGGCCACAATACTTTATCTCATCGACAAGGTGCACAGAGAACTGGACCATGACATCAAAGAATTACGGTGGGAAAAACATCTCTAGGTTGGACAATATTCTTGCTATATCATCTTGCATATGATCCAACTCTTCAGGATTTACAACTTTCTGCCATAGTTGGTTGAAGAAATCACAGAGGTCAATGAGTGTGTTTCTTATATCTTTGTCCATCAGGTTCCTGATGGCCACCGGGAGGATTTGTGTCAACATTACATGGCAATCATGTGACTTCATGTGTCCCAACTTCATTTTACCTGAGCTCACATCCACGAGACTTCTGATGTTTGCGCAATAGGAAGAGGGTGTCTTAACTGACAACAAATAGGTGAAGAATTGTGTTGCTTCTTTTGTACTGAAATTGTAACTCTGGCGAGCTTTGATGAATTTTTCATCATCTTCTGCTTCACTCTTGCGTTTTGATTGACCAGCAAGCATATCGAGCCGTGAACTGTCACCATCCTTTCTTTTACCTTTAATCTTGAGCAGAGTACCAATGATGCTTTCACATACGTTCTTCTCTACGTGCATGACATCGACGCAGTGCCGTACACGTAGAATCTCCCAGTAAGGTAATTTCCAGAACACTGATTTCTTCTTAAACACTTGATCCTTGGGTGTTTGTTTCACCGTCAAAGGGTTGTTCTTGCCAAGCACAACATTAATTTTTTTAGCCATGTTGTGGACCATCTCCCTGTCATAGGGTCTTGGGCCCGCTCCTGCCTCTGTCGTACATTAAATTCAGCTTTCATCTTTCGGTATGGGTGATTTTTTTGTAAGAACCTATGATGACGCAAATACACTATTTTGCACGAGTTGGGAAGTCTTCTGCTAGCTGTCCTATCCATGCATGTGACACACCCTACATCTCCCTTTGTTTTTTGTCCCGATGTGTTGCCTAATGCCGGCATATCTTGAATGGTGTGCACCAGCATCACATGTAGATCGAAAATCTCCTTTCTGTAAGCATCATAACATTTTACAGCAAGCGCATCTATCCACACTGTCAGCAGTTCTTCTACCAATAGGAGAAAGTAAATGTCGATGTCATTTCTAGGTTGCTTCGGGCCTTGGATAATCATTGACATCATAATGTATTTTTTTCTTCATACACAACCAATGAGCTAGGTTATATATGCACAGAAGCACTGGCCATGTGCTGTGTTTGGTGCTCATATCGCCAAAAGGATTCATCCCGTCAGTACATTCCTCAAGCCTTATACTTCTAGGATCATTGGCAAAATTTTCAAACTTTTTGTCAATTAATTCCCAGTGAGCCCCATCTTTCGGGTGCCTCATAAAACTATCTGCAATTCGCTCATCATGATGCCACCGCAACCTCTTTGCCTCTCTATGGTTTGCAAACAAATGCCTCAACCTTGGAATTAAAGGCAACTACCAAACAACCTTGAATGGGATTCCTGTCTTGATCTCGTCGTCCAATTTGTACTTGTCGTTTGCTCTCTTGCGCTTGTGTCGTGCATGCTTGCATGTGGGACATGCACTCAAATCTTTGTACTCACCACGGTACAATATACAATCATTCACACAAGCGTGTATCTTCTGTACTTCAAGTTCCAATGGGCAACCAATTTTCTTCATTTCATTCGTGCTTCTGGGGAGCACATTATCTTCCGGAAGAATTTCTTTGAAAAGACCTAACATCTCTATGAAGCCCTTGTTTGATAGACCATTTGGTTCTTTAAATCTGCGAAGCGCCAAGGTGGCACTCAACCTGGAATATTTCTTTTTGCAACCTGGATACAATTCTTTCTTGGAGTCCGCATCAATGGTTGGCAGGACCTTGTACCCAATCATATCCTTTTTTGGGCCCTTGAAATCTGCAATCATAGCAGCAAAATCTGGCATATCAAGATCGTCATCATCTGCGTCGACGTCTTGGTTTTCCAGTGGGCGTTTTGGCTTTCCGGTGTTCCATTGGTAGCTTGACGCCTCTGTCCTGATGTTAGATTCAACATCCATGTGACACTGATTGGGGTTTGGCATCTCCCTGCCCTGGGTATCTTCATCCATGACCTCCTCTTCACCGTGTCTGGTCCAACGTGTATATCCATCCATGAATCCCCTAGAGACTAAGTGCATCTGGACATCTGCAACTTCATGTGACTCTATATTGTCACAATCAGTACATGGACACAGGATGTAATCCGCATCACCAATTCTCCTCTTTGTACTTTCAGCCAAATTCATGAACTCTGTCACACCACTGATAAAACCTGCGGTTTTCCGATTCTTCATCCATCGAGATCCTTCCATCTGCAGCACACGAATGGTAATTAAAAACAAAACAACAACATTAATACACAAAGTAACTGTTGCCCAAAGATGCGTGCATAAATCACAAGGTTTTATTATAATAATTACTGAGGGCGCTCCATGTTGTTATCCAGACGTGCAATGACAAAAATTAATGGCCAATCAATTTACACGCAGAGTACTAGTACAACACTACACTTAGGAATTGAAAATCTTAATTAAGCCACTCACGAAAAGAATATCTTAATTGATTAGCCGCGCGGCGACCTCCACCCAGCAGACAGACAAGCGCGACGCGGCGGCACGGCGAGACAGCAGGGTCGAGGAGCATAGCTTAGTGCGGCTGCCGCCTGAAGTTCGACCTCCACTATCCCGCAATCGACCGCGATGGATGTGCTCGAATCACGCCGCCACCAACCTCGATGGTTGAGCTCCTCCTATCTCCCGCCGCAGACCGAGGATTGACCTCCTATGACGCCGCCACCGCCCATCGATCGAGGATTGACCTCTTCTCCGGTAGCCGCTGTCTAGGCCGCCGCCACCATCTCTATTTGCAGAGCGGATGTTTTTTTTGAAGGATATCCGAAGAGCGGCTGTTTACACGGTATCTCACTGTAACTCAATTATATGGATGGGGTAGTACATCACATAAGGTTATGTAACGACAACCGTGTCTAACCTACGTTGTCTTCTCACATGACTTGGTGCGCAAATTGTGTGTGACATTGTAATACCTAACACAAACGACATGTATAAACAGTGTGCTGTATACAACATATAGTGCCATAAGTAGTTCCCGATCGTTAGCTTATCTCCATAGTTTCCTCATTTCCCCCAAATCCCTACATAGCCTCCAAATTCCCTCGCGTGGCTCTGACATTGGGGGAATGCGGACGAGTGGTGCTGATGGTTTAGGTGTGACTGCTCTTGCTCGTATCGCCGCCACGATGGCGGTCGCTACCAAGCACTTGCCTAAGATCATCAGAAGCCAGGTGTACTGTGAATCTGAATCGTCCTGTCAGGTTCCAATCTATCCCGATCTTTTTTAGCATGTCCAAAGTATAGCTCCTTTCTGAATCCGTCCTGAATGACCCCCCCCCCCCAAGGAAAGTGATCTGCCGCCGGATCCGGAGCTTGACTCCAGACTCCCGCAACACGAGTTCGACTCCGAGTTTTGCGCCACCGAGAAGTACCAAAAGCTGAGTTGTGTGCACGGGCACACTCCCGCTAAACGTGCAAGAGGTTCCTCAATTTCCCCTTAGACGTTAGTGCTAATTAAGTTCATCATTATACTTCATTTAATGCCACCGCTCATCCAGAATACTATTTAACATTGGCAGGGATATGAGGCTGGTGCATTTGTTAACTGGCTAGATGAAGAATGGTGTGGCAGGGCTCGGAGTGTTATCACCAAGCTCGCAGGAGATAACGTAAAGCTAAAGAAGAAACTAGCTGATCTGGAATGTACAATCAGTACGATGAAGCAAGAAAGAATCAATCACATGCAAGAGATGAAAGCAAGAGACAAGAAGGAACTAGCATGTGTAGTTGTGGTTGTCGCATTAGGCATGTTCTATGCAACAAATGATTAGGGGTTTTGTTTGACAATATTGCTAAAGCACATCTAGATGTGCTCTAAGTAATGTACATCTAGGTCCTATTCCATTGATGTTATGCGAAGATTCATGCAGATATTTTTCTTTGTCTTTTTTCTTTTCCTTTCTAGTTTGATTATTACTGGCTTTATCAATAAGAAGAGCTCAATGTATTGCTTGCCAATTGTCCTACTCTATTCGTACTGGTACTGGTGCATAATCCCAAAACTCGTTCCTTGTTTTTGCCCTGAAAAAGGAAACCATCCAAATAGCCAATAGGAGTCATGTGCAACCCCAGGAATTTGGAGCGACTGGGTACAAATAATTGCAGTTGATTATATCAGCGGTTAGAAAATACGTCAACCCCCACTTCAATCCTCGCTTCAATTGGCAGCTCCTCTTCTCTGCATACCCCGCTTAAGTGTCCACCATCTTCATCGTCCCCGGCAGGCCGCGCTATACACACTGGCACACACTCTGCAGCCATGTTGAGCGACAGCGCGACAGTTTGGCCAGCAGTCTGGCACCCGATGATAGGTCAATATCAGAAATCATCCCACTCCGTCTTCCATGAGTCCAGCGTCGAGCCCAGACCTCGATTATATCCGGTTCATGGAAGGGACGCGACCTCCTGAGTCGTCAGATGACAACCATACAGACGAGGAACCGTCGGAGGACGAAGAAGAGGAGGACAACAATGATGATGAAGAATGTTCGAATGAGGAGGAGGAGGACGACGACAGCAATGGCGATGACGATGGCGGTGGCGATGAAAAGCCAACGATCAGCGGCAAGAAGCGTCCTCACCAAGACGATGTCGCGGGGCCATCCAACAACAACAACAACAACAACAAGAAGGACTAAACTAAGCGGACTGTATATCTCTCTATTTATCCTGTCAATCTCATCGCAGACGGTTAGTAATATGTATTCGACAGAGATCTTCTACATTATCGCCAACAGATTGGTTTGTTGAACTGTGTGCCCTGACGAGCACACAACTCACAAAAAAAGACCGATGGGCTGTCTATGATGATCGCACAATTCTGATTCCCGACCTGTTTGACGGGTATCACACACATCTTGTTACACCGAATCATTTGTGTTCACCTCAATCATCGAAAATGGTTCATCGGAGTGAACTGTATGTCGTATATCGCACACACCTTGATCTGGCTGCCCGTTTCTGTTGTTCCGTCTCATCACAAATAGTTTGTACAGATCAACCGTATGCCCCTCATCGCACACACAACTAAAATCTGAATCGTGTTTGATGTATCATTCATTGCAAACGTTTTGCATCCTTTTTGACGGGTTTTTACATCACTGTTTGCGAGATTAATGCATCACACACAGTTTCGTCAAAGGTTCTCTGATTGTAATGTCGCGTTAGCAGCATCCTGCAGTAGTGCTAGTGCCTAGTGTCAGTTGTTGTTTTCTGCTTGTTTTTGGTTTTCCAGAAAATTAGTACCAAACGAAGTCCAAATGCTATGAAACTTTTTGATGATTTTTTCTGGACATAAGAGACCCTAGAAGCTTTAGGAGGAGACTAGAGAACGGACAAGGAGATGGCAAGGCAACTGGGCGCGCCCTATTGCCTTGTGGGCCCCTCAAGGATCCATTTGACCTAATTCCACTTCTATAAATTTTCAAATATTGGGAAACCCTCAGAGAGCCACCTGAAATACTTTTTCCATTGCCACAAGTTTTTGTTCTTCTATGATCCCATCTGGAGGCCTTTTCCGGTACTCTGTCGGAGGGGGGATCGATCATGCAGGCCTTCTACATCATCCTCGCTGCCTTCCGATGATGTGTGAGTAGTTCACTACAGACCTACGGGTCCATAACTAATAGCTAGATGGCTTCTTCTCTCTCTTTGATCATCAACACAATGTTCTCCTGGATCTTCTTGGAGTTCTATTCGATGTAATCTTCTTTTGCAGTGTGTTTGGTGGGATCCGATGATTGTGGGTTTATGACCAGAATATTCACTGAAAGTAATCGAGTCTTTTCTGAACTTTATTATGCATGATTGTTATAGCTTTTCTCTCCGATCTATCTATTTGGTTTGGCCAGCTAGATTGATTTTATCTCCAGTGGGAGAGGTGCTTTGTAATGGGTTCAATCTTGCGGTGCTCTACATCCCATTGACAAAGTAGGGGACAACACACATATTTTTATTGTTGCCATTAAGGGTAAAATGACGGAGTTTATTCACATTGATTGGGTTTACTTTGTCTACATCATGTCATCTTGCTTAAGGCGTTACTGCGTTTGTCATGAACTTAATACCATAGATTTATGCTAGATAGCAGTCGATTGGTGGAGTAATAGAAGTAGATGCAGGCATGAGTCGGTCTACTTGTCTCGGATGTGATGCCTATATACATGATCATTGTCGTGAATACATCATAACTATGCGCTTTTCTATCAATTGCCCAATAGTAATTTGTTCACCCACCGTATGCTATGTGTTCAAGAGAGAAGCCTCTAGTGAAAACTATGCTACGTGTTTGTCACGGTAGGTCATGTTTTCTATCATGCATATACATCCATGAAGATTTTATGACAGAATCAAGATAGTCATACCTGTGCTGTCGTAGAAGTGTTCCATGACAATACCAAAATTATCATCACAAAAAGTGTCCACTTCCATGACAATAATCAGCTCGTCAAGGAAGTGGTTTCGTCCAGAGTAACTGACACGTGGCATCCACCATAACAGGCCACTGTTAAGCTATGGGGTTCCGGTTTGGATCCAATAACCCGCTAACAACCTGAACCAATGGGGATTTTCCACGTGTAAAATTCTCATTCGCCAGAGGATCCACGTATAGCTCAGCGTTGAAATAGATGTCATCCATACAATGGATTGAACACGCCTATGATACCTCGACACGTGGCACGACCCAGCAATAGCCCATTTAAGATAAAAAGGTCGGCCCATTAACAGTCTTCCACAGTTTGGGCCAAATTACGACCCACATAAGATCCGGACCGTTAGATGTCTGTCACGTTTTGGGCCGAATGACAGCCCGCGTCAGATCCGGCTCATTAATAGTCTGCCACGTTTTAGGCCAAATGACGGCCCATATCGGAACCGGCCTATTAACTGCCTGAGATATTATGGGCCAAATTATGGCCCATATCAGAACCGGCCCGTTAACTGCCTAACATATTATGGGCCAAATTACGGCCCGTATATTATCTGGCCCATTAACAAGCACTGTGCTTTCGGCCCCATTAGGGGCCCATTTGAACTACGGCCTCTTAAAGGCCCATGTAGTAGTTCAGCCGAATATTACTTTCGGCCTGTTAATGGCCATTGGTACATATGGGTCGTTGTCAACCTGGTTTCACTTTTGACCATTTAACGGCCTGTGCCACATGTGGGCCTATTTCTGGGCCAAAGTGACTTTCGGCCTCTTAAAGGCCCGTAGTCTTTGTGGATACATTTTAGCCCAACCTGACTATTGGCCCGTTAAAGGCATGTGAGATAACTGGGCCTAATTATGGCCCTATTTGCATCCGGCCTGCTTACGACCCATCATGTCATTGGGCCAACTATGGCCCGACACATATTTTGGCCTGTCAACGGTCAGTCTTGTGGTTGGGCTAAGCATGGGCCTCCAACACTGTTCAGGCCCAATCTACTTTTTGGGCTGTTAAAAGCCCATTCTATTTTCTGGCCCAACTTAGGCAACTGGTTTACTGGGCCTGTTAAAGGCCCGAAACTAATAGTTGGACATGATTGTAGGCCCACGTTTTGGACCATTAATAGCAATTGACGGGCAGCGCAGTTTTACTATCGTAAATTTTTTATATAATAAACCGAACGTTTAGGCCCTCTCCGCTCCGTCAAAGCTTACAGCCTTATCAGGGAGTGACGACAACATATAAAGAAATTAAATTACAACATCGTGGCATAGAATACACCTAGACTATACACTAGAAAAATTACTACATATTACATGCACTGGACATAAAAGTTCGCCGCCAGCAATAATAAAGCGCAACCAGATAGCAGATTACATACACTGGACATCAAAGGTCGCCATCAGTGCAAATAAAAAAGCCGCCTAAAATAATATACAGAACCAACAACACTTCAACACAGTTCAAGAAAGGTTAGCCCTGGCTAGGAGCTACAGCACAAGCAGCTGAGCAAGCTGATGAGTGCACTTGTTTGACACTTATACCCAACTCTAGCTACATAGCATCAATGGCAGTTCCTGGCGTTAGTGATATCACCTTGAAAGAGAAAAAGCAGACAGATAACATGCTTTGCACATATAAGCAATAGTGCTGTCAATTCATCCAATTTCTTAGTGGCAAATAAAGAGACCTGGATTAAAATAGAATAAAAACTGTTCACAGTTAAGACATGGCAGGAAATGGCATTGTGCATGAGTGGCCAGCTTCACCACACCACTGAATTATAGATCAATAACACAAGTGTACATGTAGTCCTAAAGAATGTATAAGTATCGATGGTGAGTGTACTGTAATTATCCCATTTCAGATTGGTAAATAAAGAGACATGATCTAAATAACATGAACATAATATGCATTGTTCATAGTTAAGACATACATAGGATATGACATTGTCCTGGAGTTGGTACTTGGTATTCTGACCACACCACTGGATTACAGATCAACAACACAAGCATACATGTAGTGCTAAGAAAGATCTAAGGAACTAGGTTAATTTATAGGGTATGAATAAGGAACTAGGTTATACAACTAAAAACTAAAACTCAGAAGGAGAAACTTATGTTTATGATCTTCTTCATAATAAACTTTAAACATGCAATTTGATGCAAACGACAAAATAAACAGCAGTTGTAGTCATTGCTATCCAAGTATACACAAGAAAGTTTGAAGGCTCGAGAAGCACAAACTTATGTTAGTAATGAAGACCGACTCTATAAAGCCTTTTCCATGTTGATGGGGGGGGGCAATTCAAGAAGTTTACCATAGAGTCTTCTTCATAAGCATTGCCTTTATTCTACATTTTGTTAATAGTAAATATAGAAGTGATAATATAGAAACAAATGGATATATTTAAGCTAAGATGCAGAGTGATGCTACATAATCAACTAGCTATAAATGTAGGTACAACATACAGCCAAAAGCTACTGACAAGAGTAAAGCAGAGCTAAACATAGCATTGATTTTATTCAACATTTTGGTAAGAATAAACATAGATCTAATGTGTACAAAATGGATGCCAAGGGAAAATAAGCTACAAAGTGACGGTACATTAATAACTAGCTGATAGTATAAGTATAGTGATAAAGGACAACCGATTTTACAAGAACACTGTAGAGCTAAACTTCTTCATAAGCATTGGGTATACTCTACATTAATGTAAGCATTAATATAGATCTGATAATTAGGAGCAGTAGATATGCAAGTTATCATGCACATTGATTGCACATAATCAACCAGGTATGAATGTAAGTACAGTGATACAAGACAACAGGTACTAACAAGAGCAAAGCAGCTGGCAGCATAGTGGCGATATCCTAGGTTTTGTAGCACTGGTTCTATCACCAATATAAGTGGGTGCTGTCTGATTTCTGCAGTACCACCACCTTTTCAAGGACTTTGCTACTACTCCTTCAGATTCTGCAATCACTCTATTTCTTTTGGATGTCTGATACACAAGAACAACATTTGAATGGAAAAACATTGTATGATGACAAATGGAATGAGTATTGATAATGGGTGGGCATGGCATCTTCACATATATGATGAGTAAACTAAGATGATGGTGGTGCAAAGAAGCAGAAGAAATGCAAGACAACTTACGCAAGTACGTGCAACCAATAAAACCTTGCCAAATTATAATAGGCACCTTGTAGGATGAACAAGATAGGTCATCTGCCTTTGACTCCTTGAGCTCAGAATAGTCATTAGGATCATATTCTGAACACGAACCTGTAGGTGCGAAGCGTGTGGCCTTCATTCCATCCAGAATCGAACTCACCACCTTGATGCCATGTTTGTTAGTCATTGCACTGTTCCGTGGTACTCTTTTGATGTGTGCATTCTCATATTCATTGTGATTTTGTTTAATATTTGAGAAGCATGACAACATAAATAGTAGTGAGATTATCTTTGTAATGCACAGGATATTCTAATATAATAGGGGCTCCTTGTAAACCCTTGTGTGCTATCACTATGTTTTGATGAGAGAACCCTTGTGTGCTGCAATTTGGCGCGTACAATAACATAATCTGGCACAACTACACAAAAATAGGCTCCCTATTGGGAGCTCCAGAAGTAAGGATAGTTGGCAGATGATAGGTTCATAATATATTGTATTGAAAGTTTATTGTGAAGCCATGACAAAGAGAGTGCACAAAGAAATAGTATTCCAACATGTATATATATGTGGCGCACATGCATTTCAAAACTCACTTAAACATTAACTGACCAATTAAATGTAAGCTTTGGAAATATGAGTGGCATGTAGTTTCGCTTGAAGGATGGAGTGCTGCTATTAGGACACAAAGCCACTATGTAGATTGTAGTGTCGATAAAAGGGGGACACCATAAGCATGATAAATAAATCGGGGAAGTGGAACTCCTTGGAAAATATGGGGTTGTATTGCCGCTACTAATTGAAAGCATATCGATCACCTATAGGCCAACTCTATTCACCTGAAGGTAGTCATGGCCATGGGCAGTCTGGCCCGAATGGCCAGGCCGGACCCGACCCAAAAAATCCCTACCCAGCCCAACGGGCTTTTACATGTGCAGGTTGGGCTTGGGCCTGATTTTCTAGGCCCGAGGCCTGCGCTGGGCCGGGCTCGGGCCTAGGTTTTTTGCGTCGGGCTTGGCTAGGCCCGAACCGAAGCCTGGCCCAGCCCGAGGGATGGCCAGGTATACCTGAAGGCACACTACTGTTACTATCAGTCTAGTCTCTAAAAGGCCGCATAGCTCCCATCATTTCCTGGATATTATGGCAGACTGATATGTCTCCAACGTATCTATAATTTTTTTATTGTTCCATGCTATTATAGTATCTATTTTGGATGTTTTATATGCATTAATATGCTATTTTATATTATTTTTGGGACTAACTTATTAACCTACAACCTAGTGCCAATTTCAGTTTTCCTTCTTTTTGAGTTTTATAGAAAAGGAATATCAATCTGAGTCCAAATGGAGTAAAACTTTCGCGATGATTTTTCTTGGATCAGAAGACATCCACGGAGCTTGGAGAGGGGGTCAGAAGAGTCCCGAGGGACGCACAAGCCCTTAGAGCGCGCGCTAGGCAGGGGCTCCCCCTGGCTTGTGCCCCCCGGGAGTCCTCCAACCCTAATTCTTGGCCTATAAATTCCCAAATATTCCCAAACCAACAGAAGCATCCACCAAAATACTTTTCCCCTGCTGCAAGCCTCTGTTCCCATGAGATCCCATCTTAAGGCCTTTTCCGGCACCCTGCTGGAGGGGGATTCGATGATGGAGGGCTTCTACATCAATCTTATTGCGCTACGGATGATGCATGAGTAGTTTACCATAGACCTACGGGTCTATAGCTAGTATATAGACGGCTTCTTCTCTCTTTTTGATCTTCAATACAATATTCTCCTCGATGTTCTTGGAGTTCTATCCGATGTAATATTCTTTTTTGGTATGTTTGTCGAGATCCTATGAATTGTGGATTTATGATAAGATTATCTATGAATATTATTTGAGTCTTTTTTGAATTCTTATATGCATGATTAATATCTTTGTATTTCTCTTCGAATTATCGGTTTGGTTTGGGCAACTAGACTGGTTCTTCTTGCAATGAGAGAGGTGCTTAGTATAGGTTCAATCTTGCGGTGTCCTCACCCACTGACATAGTAGGGGTAGCGAGGCACGTATTGTATTGTTGCCATCAAGGGTAAAAAGATGGGGGTTTCACCATATTGCTGAAGTTTATCCCTCTAAATCATGTCATCTTACTTAAGGCGTTACTCCATGGAGATCTATTCGATGTAATCTTCTTTTTGCGGTGTGTTTGTTGAAACTGATGAATTGTGGGTTTATGATCTAGTATTATCTATGGAAAATATTTGAATCTTCTATGAATTCTTTTATGTATGATTGAGTTATCTTTGCAAGTCTCTTCGAATTATCCTTTTTGGTTTGGCCAACTAGATTGGTAGTTCTTGCAATGGGAGAAGTGCTTTGCTTTGGGTTCAATCTTTCGGTGTCCTTTCCCAGTGATAGAAGGGGCAGCAAGGCACGTATTGTATTGTTGCCATCGAGGATAACAATATAGGTTATTTTATCATATTGCATGAATTTATCCCTCTACATCATGTCATCTTGCTTAAGGTGTTACTCTGTTTTTACTTAATACTCTAGATGCATGCTGGATAGCGGTCGATGTGTGGAGTAATAGTAGTAGATGCAAAATCGTTTCGGTCTACTTGACACGGACGTGGTGCCTATATTCATAATCATTGCCTTGGATATCTTCATAACTTTGCACTTTTATATCAATTGCTCGACAGTAATTTATTCACCCACCGTATGTTTTCTTTCAAGAGAGGAGCCTCTAGTGAAACCTATGGCCCCCGGGTCTATTTTCCATCATACATTTTCATATCTATAAACCAAAAAACACAAAAATATCTTGCTGCAATTTATTTGCTTTTACTTTGTTTTACGTTTTAGTAATCTTTTATATCTATCTCTATCAGATCTCATCCTTGCAAGTGATGAAGGGATTGACAACCCCTTTATCGCGTTAGTAATCTTTATGCTTTTATTTCCAAGTATTTTCCTCCCGCTAAGATCATCTCCCTTAGGAACGATATAATGAATTTTAAGCAACTTGATCATGAACATGTCGCACAATCTTGGGATAGAATGAAATTGACGATAAGAAATTGCCCTACTCATGGTTTAAGTTTATGGATGATCATACAAAAAATTTATGTCGGATTGAATTTTGCATCTAGAAATCTTTTAGATTCCGCCGTGGGAGGTACTTTTATGAAAATCACATTAGGAGAAGCTACTAAACTCCTAGATAATATTATGGATAATTACTCTCAATGGCATACAGAAAGAACTTCTACTAGTAAAAAAGTGCATGCGATTGAAGAATTAATAATTTGAGTGGAAAGATAGATGAACTTATGGAATTGATTGCTAGTAAGAGTGCTCCTATTGATCCTAATGATATGCCTTTGTCTACTTTGATTGAGAACAATAATGAATCTATGGATGTGAATTTTGTTGGTAGGAACAATTTTGGTAACAATGCGTATAGAGGTAATTTTAACCCTAGGCCGTTTCCTAGTAATTCCCCTAATAATTATGGTAATTCCTACAATAATTCTTATGGAAATTATAATAAAATACCCTCTTATCTTGAGAACAATATTAAAGATTTTATAAATTCTCAAAAGAATTTCAATGCCATGGTTGAAGAAAAATTGCTCAAGGTTGATGATTTGGCTAGGAACGTTGATATAATTTCTCTTGAGATTGATTTGTTAAAGATTAGATCTATGCCACCCAAGCATGATATTAATGAATCTCTGAAAGATATTAAAATTTCTATTGATGAATGTAAAGAAAGAACCGCTAGGATGCATGCTAAGCGAGATTGGTTTGTAAAAGCGTGCTCTTCTATTTCTTTTGATAATAGTGATGAAGATCTCAAAGTGCATGATGTGAATCCTATTGAATCTTTGTTTTTTAATATAAATCTTGATAAATATGGGACTGGAGATGAGTCAACTTTAGCTAGAAGGCATCCCAATGATTCGAAGTTTAAAGATCTTAATGAAAATCTTGATAAAAGTGGGATTGGAGAGGTCAAAACTTTAAGTAGCAATGTACCCACTCTTTTGGATTTGAAGGACTTTAATTATGAAATTGTTCTTTGATAGACTGTATTTACTTGTTGCAATCCATGTCAAATTATCCTCATGCTTATAATCAAAATAAGGCTTTTACTAAACATATCATTGATGCTATGATGAAATCTTTTGAAGAAAAACTTGAGTTGGAAGTTTCTATTCCTAGAAAGCTTTATGATTAGTGGGAACCTACTATTAAGATTAAAATGAAAAATTATGAGTTCCTTGATTTGTGTGATTTGGGTGCTAGCGTTTCTACTAGTCCGAAAACTTTATGTAATGTATTAGGTTTCCGTGAATTTGATGATTGTTTTTTGAATTTGCATCTAGCGGATTCCAATATTAAGAAACCTATGGGAAGGACTAATGATGTTCTTATTGTTGAAAATAGGAATTATGTGCCCGTAGATTTTATTGTGCTTGATATAGATTGCAATTCTACATGTCCTATTATTCTTGGTAGACCTTTCCTTAGATTGATTGGTGCAATTATTGATATGAAAGAAGGAAACATTAGATTTCAGTTTCCATTAAGGAAGGGCATGGAACAATTTCCAAGAAAGAAAATTCAGTTGCCATATTAATCTATTATGAGGGCTACTTATGAATTTAATACCAAAGATGACAATACCTAGATCTATGTTTTATGCCCAGCTAGAGGCGTCAAACAATAGCACTTGTTGGGAGGCAACCCAATTTTATTTTTATGTTTTATGTTTTTGGTTCTGTTCTTCAATAAATACACATTATTACCTCTTTAGTAATTGTTTTTTGGTGTTTTTAATTAGTTTTTGATCCAAGTAAAGCCTTTGAGATACTTTGGTATATCGTTGATTTGATCTTGCTGAAAAACAGAAACTTTTCCGCCCAGTAAAAGAATTGTTTAAAATCACAGAAGCGTGCTAAATTCCTGTTTTTCTACACAATATTTATATATGAATTTACTCTATTGTCCTAATTTTTCAGAATTTTTGGAGTTACAGAAGTATTCGAATTTTATAGATTACTTCACACTGTTCTGTTTTTGACATATTCTGTTTTCTATGTGTTGGTTGCTTATTTTGATGAATCTATGGGTAGTATCGGGGGGTATGAACCATGGAAAAGTTGGAATACAGTAGATATTACACCAATATAAATAAAGAATGAGTTCACAACAGTACCAAAAGTGGTGATTTATTTTCTTATACTAACAGATCTCATGAGTTTTCTGTCGCGTTTTGTGTTGTGAAGTTTTCAAGCTTTGGGTAAAGATTTGATGGACTATTAAATAAGGAGTGGCAAGAGCCTAATCTTGGGGATGCCCAAGGAACCCCAAGGTAATATTCAAGGAAAACCAATCATCTAAGCTTGGGGATGCCCCGGATGGCATCCCCTCTTTCGTCTTCAATTCATCGGTAAATTTACTTGAGGCTATATTTTTTATTCACCACATGATATGTGTTTTGCTTGGACCGTCTTGTATGATAGGATTCTTTGATTTTTAGTTTTCCATAATCATCCTTGTTGTACAAGCCTTTTGAGAGGGACACACATGAATCGTGAATTTATTAGAATACTCTATGTGCTTCACTTATATCTTTTGAGCTAGTCAATTTGCTCTAGTGCTTCACTTATATCTTTTTAGAGCACGGTGGTGGCTTTATTTTATAGAAATTATTGAACTCTCATGCTTCACTTATATTATTTTGAGAGTCTCTAAACATCATGGTATTAGGTTATGAATTTAGTCCTAATATGATGGGCATCCAAGAGGGATGTAATAAAAACTTTCATATAAAGAGCATTGAATACTATGAGAAGTTTGATTCCTTGCATTTGTTTTGAGATATAAAGATGGTAATATCAGAGTCATGCTAGTGAGTAATTGTGGATTGGCAGAAATACTTGGTTTAAAGTTTGTGATTCCCATAACATGCATGTACGGTGAACCGTTATGTGATGAAGTCGTAGCATGATTTATTTCTTGATTGTCTTCCTTATGAGTGGCGGTCGGGGACGAGCGATGGTATTTTCCTACCAATATATCCCCCTAGGAGCATGCATGTAGTACTTTGTTTTGATAGCTAATAGACTTTTGCAATAAGCATGTGAGTTCTTTATGACTAATGTTGAGTCTGTGGTTATACGAACTCTCACCCTTCCACCATTGCTAGCCTCTCTAGTACCGCACAACTTTCGCCGGTACCATAAACCCACCATATACTTTCCTCAAAACAGCCACCATACCTACCTATTATGGCATTTCCATAGCCATTCCGAGATATATTTCCATGCAACTTTCCACCGTTCCGTGTATTACAACATGCTCCATCATTGTCATATTGCTTTGCATGATCATGTAGTTGACATCGTATTTGTGGCAAGGCCACCGTTCATATTTTTTATACATGTCACTCTTGATCATTGCACGTCCCGGTACACCACCAGAGGCATACACATAGAGTCATATTCTGTTATGAATCGAGTTGTAATCTTGAGTTGTAAGTAAATAAAAGTGTGATGATCATCATTATTAGAGCATTGTCCCATGTGAGGAAAGGATGATGGAGGCTATAATTCCCCCACAAGTCGGGATGAGACTCCAGATGAAAAAAAGGAAGAGGCCAAAAGAGGTCGAAGGAAAAATGAAAAAAATGGGAGAAAAAAGAGAAGGGACAATGTCACTATCCTTTTTCCACACTTGTGCTTCAAAGTAGCACCATGATCTTGTTGATGGAGAGTCCCCTATTTTGTCAGTTTCATATACTAGTGGGGAGTTTTCATTATAGAACTTGCTTGTATATTCCAATGATGGGCTTCCTCAGATTGGCCTAGGTCTTCGTGAGCAAAGAGAGTTGGATGCACACCCACTTAGTTTCTTTTTGAGCTTTCATATACTTATAGCTCTAGTGCATCTGTTGCATGGCAATCCCTACTCACTCACATTGATATCTATTGATGGGCATCTCCATAGCCGTTAATACGCCTAATTGATGTGAGACTTTCTCCTTCTTTTTTTCTTCTCCACAACCACCATATTCTATTCCACCTATAGTGTTATATCCATGGCTCATGCAAATGTATTGTGTGAAGGTTGAAAAAGTTTGAGAACATCAAAAGTATGAAACAATTGCTTGGCTTGTCATCGGGGTTGTGCATGATTAAATACTTTGTGTGATGAAGATGGAGCATAGCCAGACTATATGATTTTGTAGGGATAACTTTCTTTGGCCATATTATTTTGAGAAGACATGATTGCTTTACTACTATGCATGAAGTATTATTGTTTTTATGTCAACATTTAACTTTTGTTTTGAATCTTATGGATCTGAATATTCATGCCACAATAAAGAAAATTACATGGATAAATATGTTAGGTAGCATTCCACATCAAAAATTCTGTTTTTATCATTTACCTACTTGAGGATGAGCAGGAATTAAGCTTGGGGATGCTTGATACGTCTCCAGTGTATCTATAATTTTTTATCATTCCATGCTATTATATTATCTGTTTTGGATGTTTTATATGCATTAATATGCTATTTTATATTATTTTTGGGACTAACTTATTAACCTAGAGCCCAGTGCCTGTTTTTGTTTTTTTCCTTGTTTTTGAGTTTTACAGAAAAAGAATATCAAATGGAGTTCAAACAGAATAAAACTTTCGCGATGATTTTTCTTGGACCGGAAGACATCCACGAAGCTTGGAGAGGGGGTTAGAAGAGTCTCGAGGGACCCACAAGCCCTCAGGGCACGCCCTAGGTGGGCGGCACCCCCCTTGCTTGTGCCCCCCGGGAGCCGTCCAACCCTAATTCTTGGCCTATAGATTCCCAAATATTCCCAAACCAACAGAAGCATCCACCAAAATACTTTTCCGCCGCAAGCCTCTGTCCCTGTGAGATCCCATCTTGGGGCCTTTTTTGGCACCTTGCCGAAGGGGGATTCGATCACGGAGGGCTTCTACATCAACCTTATTGCCCTACCATGAAGCGTGAGTAGTTTACAATAGACCTATGGGTCCATAGCTAGTAGCTAGATGGCTTCTTCTCTCTCTTTGATCTGCAATACAATGTTCTCCTCGATGTTCTTGGAGTTCTATCCGATGTAATATTCTTTTTTGGTATGTTTGTTGAGAACGGATGAATTGTGGATTTATGATAGGATTATCTATGAATATTATTTGAGTCTTTTTTGAATTCTTATGCATGATTAAATATCTTTGTATTTATCTTCGAATTATCGGTTTGGTTTGTCCAAGTAGATTTGTTCTTCTTGCAATGGGAGAGGTGCTTAGTTTTGGGTTCAATCCTGCGGTGTCCTCACCTAGTGACATAGTAGGGGTAGCCAGGCATGTATTGTATTTATGCCATCAAGGGTAAAAAGATGGGGTTTTCATCATATTGCTTGAGTTTATCGCTCTACATCATCTCATCTTACTTAGGGCGTTACTCCGTTCTGATGAACTTAATACTCTAGATGCATGCTGGATAGCGGTCGATGTGTGGAGTAATAGTAGTAGATGCAGAATCGTTTTGGTCTACTTGACACAGACGTGATGACTATATTCATAATCATTGCCTTCGATATCGTCATAACTTTGTGCTTTTCTATCAATTGCTCGACAGTAATTTGTTCTCCTACCGTATGTTTTCTTTCAGGAGAGAAGCCTCTAGTGAAACCTACGGCCCCCGGGTCCATTTTCCATCATATATTTTCATATCCATAAACCAAATAACCCAAAAATACCTTGTTGCAATTTATTTGTTTTTACTTTGTTTTATGTTTTAGTAATCTTTTGTATCTATCTCTATCAGGTCTCATCCTTGCAAGCGGCCGTGAAGGGATTGGCAACCCCTTTATCGTGTTGGGTGCAAGTGTTTGATAGTTTGTGCAGGTGCATAGATTGGAGACTTGCTCGTAGATGGCTCGTGTCCATGTCAATTTTTCCCCGAAGAGGAAGGGATGATGCAACACAGTACAGTAGGTATTTCCCTCAGTGATGAAATCAAGGTTATCGAACCAGCAGGAGAACCAACAAACACTTTGTAAACGGTACCTGCACACAAAGAATAAATACTTGCAACCCGACGTGTAAGAGGGGTTGTCAATCCCTCCCGGGTAAAAGATTGGTAAAGATATAATTTGGTAGATGCAAATAGAATAACGGAAAATAAAATTCAGCGAGGTATTTTTGGGTTTGTGATAATATAGATCTGAAAATAAAAGATGCAAATAATAAAAAGGCAAATATCAATATAGATTTGAAGATATATATATATATATATATAGAAAAATGGTTGTGTACTCCTGGGAGTACGTACTCCTGTACCTCATATACCCCATAGATGAATCTTTCATACATTTTTATTATTTTTAATATAATTCACTAATAATTACTAGATACCCCAAAATGAGTTTCATAAAAAAAATCATGTGACTGTACATATTTTTTAAGGGTACGTATATACTGAATTGTTCGTACATGAAAAAAGGTATATTATAAAAAGTACATCACAAATGATATTTTTTCAATCAAACTCGTATTGGGGTATCTTAGAATATTTAATAAAGTATATTAACAATGATAGATGGGTATAATCAATGCGTACGAGAGGTATATTGAGGATGGGAGTACATACTCCCGGGAGTACAGAAAATGAGTCATATATATATATATATATATATATATATATATATATATATATATATAGGGAAAATCCATCCTACCACCCGGTGGTAGTTACCCCACATGTCTCATATACTAGGATGTGGTACTATATATACTATTTTATTATTTTAAATATGTTCGTATACTATATCTAAGATATTTCAAAACAAGTTACATGAAAAAATTGCATATGAGCCCATAGTTTTTGTTATATTTGTGAAATACGTATATATTTGTACGTAAAAAGAGCATACTCAAAAAATGGTACATACTACCTAAAAATTTGTATATATACTACCTAATCATCGTTATATACTACATACTACACGTACATACTCTCGGTTTCGACAGATACTACATACAACATACAAAACGCAAGTGGTGGTAACTACCACTGCTTGTAGCAAACATTTGTCCTATATATATATATATATATATATATATATATATATATATATGTATATATGATAATAAAATAGACCCGGGGCCGTAGATTTCAGTAGTGGCTTCTCTCGAGAAAATAACATACGGTGGGTAAACAAATTACTCTTGGGAAATTGATAGAACTTCAAATAATTATGACGATATCCAGACAATGATCATTATATAGGCATCACATCCAAGATTAGTAGACCGACTCCTGCCTGCATATGCTACTATTACTCCACACATCGACCGCTATCCAACATGCATCTAGTGTATTAAGTTCATGGAGAAACGGAGTAATGCAATAAGAACGATGGCATGATGTAGACGAGATCTATTCATGTAGTATAGCCCCCATCTTGTTATCCTTAATAGCAATGATATATACGTGTCTTGTTGCCCCTTCTGTCACTGGGAAAGAACACCGTATGATCGAACCCATCACAAAGCACCTCTTCCCATTGCAAGAACAATTGATCTAGTCGGCCTAACTAAACCAAAGATTCGATGAAGAAATACAAGGCTATAAGTAATCATGCATATAAGAGATCAAAGAAACTCAAATAACTTTCATGGATAAATAGATTTGATCATAAACTCAAAGTTCATCGGATCCCAACAAACACACCGCAAAAAGAGTTACATCAAATAGATCTCAAAGAGAACATTGCATCGAGAATCAAAAGAGAGAAGAAGCCATCTAGATACTGCCTACGGATCCATGGGTCTAAAATGAACTACTCACATATCATCAAAGATGCACCAATGAGGATGATGAACCCCTCCGTGATGGTGTCTAGATTGGATCTAGTGGTTCTAGAACTTACGGCGGCTGGAATTGTGTTTCGTCGACTCTCCCAGTGTTTCTGGAATATTTGGGTATTTATATGGCAAAGAGGCAGTGTAGGAGGCCATCAAGGTGGGCACAACCTACCTGGGGGCACCCCTCTAGTACTTCTTTGGCCCATGTTGTTCCATCTGGTCCATAAAATTCTCCAAAAAGTTTTGCTGCGTTTGGACTCCGTTTGGTACTGATATTCTGCGAAGTAAAAAACAAGCAAAAAACAGCAACTGGCACAAGGCACTATGTCAGCAGGTTAGTTCAAAAAATGATATAAAGTTGCTACAAAATGATTGTAAAACATCCAAGAATGATAATATAACATCATGGAACAATAAAAAATTATAGATATGATGGAGACGTATCAGCATCTGTCGGTGTACAAAAGTAGGGGCTCTCCTTTGTACCCCTTTACTTGTGCACGGGCAGTCAGAGCCATGCCCGCGGCCGCACTAGGCAAGGCGGAGGAGGGAAGTCAAAGGCGCAAGGCGGGCAAGGCAACGCCAAGACCAGAGACAGGAGAAGCAAGAGGGCGAGGTGGACACCCCCTGACAAGACCCTTGCCGAGGCAGCCTCTGCAGCCCCGGCAAGAGCCTTGCCAGGGCAACTTGCCCGATGCCAGTGGAGCGCGCCGCCCTTGAGCCCAAGGTTTCCAACATCATCAACCCCATTGAAACCAAGGCTCGGGAGGCACCTCCATGGCGGCATGCAGATCTTCGTCAAGATCATAAACACACAAGATCAGATGAGGACCAGAAGACGACGATCCTCAGCAAGACCCTCGCCCAGGAGATCAACAAGACCCCCGGCAAGACCCTTGCTGGGGATGACCACGACGCCTCTTACCGGGGGCCCGGCAAGACCCTTGCCGAGGACACTCACGGGGCCGCCACCAGACCCGCATCTGCCAAGACTCCACCGCCGTTCTCATACAGCTGCCAGCCCAACTAGCTGGGCAGGCACCTGCGTGGTAACGCGCGGCTTCCAGGCCAACTCAGCAAGCACCTATGTGGTGGCCTGCGGATCTTCGTGAAAACCCTACCATCGCGTCATCTCAGCAGCCTACCAGCTTGTGTGGCGCTGCATGCCTCGTTGGCCTGGACGCGTGTCGAAGCAAGGCGGAGCGGCGACGGACGGGACGGGCCTCACTACTATCCCCGATAAAGCAACGGGACACCTAAGGGGCTCATTTAATGCGTCTTGTCCCGTAATGACAAGCGATAAGCTTGGACACGGTATACCTTTCCACCTCCTGTGTGCCATTGTGGCAACCCCTTTTGGCTATAAAAGGAGGCCCGAGGCATACAGGAGAAGGATTCGGATCTTTTGGACGAGGCACACACCGTAGCTAGTTCAAGAGCTCAAGAACACTCCAATATACACCAAAAGCAGGACTAGGGTTTTACGCATCCTAGCGGTCCGAACCTGGGTAAATGATCTGTGTGCTTGCCCCTGGACCCGCTCTTCCCGCAACCCCGCGCCCGCCGACCGTAGTAGGGGTCCGAGTGATCCCATAGGTGTCGTTTCCCACCGACATCTTTGGCGCGCCAGGTAGGGGGGCGCAGTTGCGAGAATCTGGTCTAGCGGCAGTTTAGCAGTTCTCCATCGCCATGGCTCCCAAGAATAAGGGGATCATGGCGATCGGTTCGTCGGGAGCCGAGCCGCCCGCACCAGCCAAGGCGCGGCCCGCGAGCACCCACACCGCTCTGGAAGTCAGAACCTGACGAGCGGCATCGTTCCTGCGCAAGGCGACGGGACGCACACCACCAAATCCAAAGATGGAGCTGGGCCCCCCGCAGGCGGTGCGGGGCCCTCCAGGGGCGGCGTCATGCCACCCACGGGCGTCGCGGTGACTTCCAGGACGCCTACTCCGGCGCCCACAACACGCTCGCCCCAGGTTGTGTGCGACGAGCAGCGCCATCCTGCTGGTGACCCTGGGAGCCGTCGTGGGAAGAGCCCTGTGCGCCACTCATGGGACGTAGAAGGCTAGCATGCGCGCTGAGACGTTGGCAAAAGTGGCGCACAGCCGTCGGGCCATGATATGGCTCCTTATAACGTGGTTAGAAGTCGAAGCGCATCACGGTCCACGCAGCTTTCACCGCCACCAACGCCAGCAAAAGCTTTGGCGCGCAGTTGCTCCTCGATTTCCCTCCTGCTGCACAAAAGATCGATGAGTGGAGAGCCACCATCATGAGCATCGTCGGGGCCAACAAAGATGAGCCACATCCGGCAGGGTCCTCTGGTTGGCGCTCCGCCGAGACACCGCACACCAGCGGTGGAAGGAACGGAGGTGCCACAGCCACAGTGCACTCTCCTCCACTCCAACTACCGCGGGTGTCGGCCCGCCGTGACGACGCTTGTCATAACATTTCTGTAGCGTCGTCCAACCCGTGGGCCCACCACGATCAACGCCAAGTTCTTTGGGAGCGAGCCCATGAAGACGCTCGAACCACCATCGAGCGCCGGCGCGATGCGCGCCACTAGTCGGATAGGCGGGCAGGGCCCACTGTGGATCACCCAGCGCTGGGGGGCTCTGGCGACCTACCCTACGAGATGGGTTGCCCAGACTTTACCCGTGAGCTGTGGCAGTTGCAGTGGCCCTCCCACCGCACATTCAAGCCCGACGTCACGAGAAGTACAACGGCAAGACTCATCCGTCGGAGTTCCTCAGCATCTACACCATCGCCATGCAAGCTGCTGGGGCACGCGATGACAAGGTGCTTGCCAATTACTTCTCGTTGGCACTTAAACCCAATGTCATGTCATCGTTGATGCACTTGCCAGTGGATTCTATTTCTTCTTGGTCGGATCTGTGCCATGAGTTTGTTGGCGCCTTTATGAGGGGCCACTAAGCTCATGGCCAGGCAAGCGATTCGCATATCATCCCCCAGAAAGAAGGTGAAACCCTGCGGAAGTACATCCAGAGATTCAGCCGGGTGTAGTACAACATCCCAGATGCTCATTCCACCGCTGTGGTTAGAGCGTTCCACTAGAATGTGCGCAACCGCAAGATGCGTGAAGAGCTGGCGATGAACAAGGTCAGAGATGTGGCTGTGCTTTATGTTCTGGCCGATAGGTGCGCTCGGGCTGAAGAGGGGAGGAAGTACCCCGACGAGGGCGCCGGTGCGGAAACCGACTCTAGGGACGAAGACGCGGCCACCCCAACGAAGAAGGGCCTGCGCCGCAACAAAAAGCGCAAGAGCAAGACAGTGCTTGCCGTCGAGGGATCCGAGGACACCGGCGCTGCCAAGAAGGACAAACCAGATGACCCCGACAAGGAAATTGTTGGGTACGCCGCCTGCCGGGCCTTGGCCCGAAAATCCAGGAGGCTCCGACAAGCAATACTACAAGATCCACCGCACCAAGGGCCATGACCTTCAAAACTGCCGACAGGTTGAGCTGCCAGCCGAGAAGCAAAGAGCTGAATACAAACGGCAGGACAAGGAGAAGGGTCAGGATGGTGCCGAGGGATCCGGCAAGAAGCATGGAGGCCAAGGGGGTCACCGCGGCAGGGATAGCCAGCAAGAGAGGCCCGCTCGGGGCCGAGACAAGAAGCAGGAACATGACGGACATGACGAGTACGACGAGTCCGGCGAGCAAGAGTTCCAGAAAGCTACGGAGGCCATGTGCATCGACGGTGGCGCCTCGTTGGACACTTCTCACCGCCAGCTCAAGCAGCGGGCGTGTGAAGTCGTAGCAGCGGAGCCATCACTCGATGCATAAAAGCCACTAAAGTGGTCCAGCACGCCTATCATTTTTTTACGCCGAGGAGCACCCTGATTGCACAACCGCGGTCGGGTGCTTGCCATTGTTGGTCTCGCCAACAATACGCAACCTCAAGGTGACAAAAATGCTAGTTGACGATGGGGCCGGTATGAACTTGATCTCGCCTATTGTGATCAAAAGGCTGCAGATTCCCGATGGAGACCTCAAAGTTAGAGGTACTTTCCAAGGGGTCAACCCGGGAAGGAGCCAGCCGAAGGGTAAGGTCACGCTGCCCGTGACGTTTGGAAGCGAGCTGAACCACCAGACAGAGAGGATTGTCTTTGATGTAGCCGAGATCCCCTTGCCCTACAATTGGATCCTCGGTCGCCCGACACTAGCCAAGTTCATGGTGGCGTCACATTATGCCTACAACACGTTGAAGATGCCTGGGCCGATGACTATCATCACTGTCCCATGTGACAAGAAGGATGCGCTGATCTGCGCTGACCAACTCTACCGGGAGGCAGTTGCAGCGACCGCCGCCAAGGCGCTTGCTCCTTTCGCCGAAGCCCCCTGGGGGGGGGGGGAGAATACCGGCAAGACCTCTCGCACCCACTCCCACAAGCGCACCTCTTCAGAGTGTTGTTCTCCCGTCGAGGACGTGCCAGAGAGCTCCATCGGCAAGAGCAAGAAATCCAGAGCTACACCACCAGAGACCAAGAAGGTGTTCGTCAAACAGGATGGCATGGGAGGGACTTTCACCATAAGCTCCTCCCTTGACAACAAATAGGAAGGTGCGCTCGTCACCTTCCTGTTGGCGAATGTTGACGTGTTTGCATGGCAAGCATCCGACATCCCCGGCGCTCTGAGGGAGGTGATTGAGCACCACCTTGCTGTCTCCCCTCATGCGCGACCCATCAAGAAGAAGGTCAGGAAGAAAGCTTTGGAGCGGCAAGAGTTCATCACGGAAGAGATCAGGAAGTTAGAAGCGGTAGGCTTGGTGAGGGGAGTACTCCATCCGACGTGGTTGGCCAATCCGGTGGTGGTGCGCAAGGCGAATGGGAAGTGGAGGCTATGTATTGATTACACGGATATCAACAAGGCTTGTCCAAAAGACCCCTTCCCGTTGCCGCGCATCGACCAGATTGTTGACTCCACGACCGGGTGTGATTTTTTATCATTCCTCGACGCCTACTCAGTGTACCACCAGATCTTCATGACGAGAGAGGACGAAGAGAAGACAACATTCATCACCCCATGTGGTACGTATTGCTTTTTACAGATGCTTTTCGGGTTGAAGATTGTTGGCTCGACGTTCGCAAGACCAGTCCAAATTGGTTTTGAGCCCCAACTACATAGAAATATGGAAGCCTAAATGGATGATATAGTGGTCAAAACCAAGGACAAGGCGACACTCGTGCAAGATTTGGAAGAAACATTTGCAAACTTGCACAAGATCAACCTCAAGCTGAACCCTAAGAAGTGTGTCTTCGGCATTCCGTCCCGCAAGCTTCTCAGGTTCTTTGTGTCACAGCATGGAATCAAGGAGAACCCGGACAAGATCAAGGCCATGGAACAGATTGAGGCACCTAGGCGGATCAAGCATGTGCGTCGGCTCACTGGCTGTGTTGCCGCCATGAGCAGATTCATCTCCAAGTCTGCCGAGCACGCCCTCCCCTTTTTCAAAATCTTGAAAAAGGCGGGCCCAATGGAATGGACTCCAGAAGCCGAAGCGGCGCTGCAGGATCCGAAGAAGTACCTCTCCTCTATGCCGATACTGTTTGCGCCTAAACCACAAGAGCCGATGCTGCTATATCTAGCGGCAACAAATCAAGTGGTCAGTGCCGCGCTAGTAGCGCAGAGGGAGGTCGACGAAGAGGCAGTAACAATGACGGAACTGGTGAATGGTGAGCCAGAGCCCCCCCCGACAAGGCCTGCTGCCGCCGAGGCGGGACCCCCGGCGGGGTCTGATGCTGGCGAGGCAGGGCCTACGCGGTCGAGCGAAGCGGTGCAGAAGAAGAAGATGATGCAGCACCCGGTTTACTTTGTCAGCTCCCTCTTGCAGGGGGCTAGATCAAGGTACTCTGGTGTGCAGAAATTGCTCTTCGGCCTCCTTATGGCCTCGAGGAAGCTGCGTCATTACTTCCAAGCCCACGAGATCACCGTTGTCACCCGTGTCCTATTGCAACAGATATTGCATAACCTAGACGCAACTGGGAGGATTGTGGAATGGGCCTTGGAACTATCAAGCTTTGGGTTGAAGTTCGAAAGCACCTCGACAATCCAGAGTAGAGTCTTGGCGGAGTTCATTGCAGAATGGACCTGAACGCCCGACGAAGAGATCCAAGAGACCACTCTCCCCGGCAAGGAAACAAGTCGCAACTGGGTTATGTACTTTGACGGGGCTTTATCGCTGCAAGGCGCTGGTGCTGGTGTGCTACTCATTGCACCCACCGGAGAGCACCTCAAGTACGTGGTCCAGATGCATTTTCCCAAGGAGATGTCGATGAACAACACTGGGGAGTACGAGGGGTTGCTTGCCGGTCTTAGGATCGTGGCAGACCTCGGAATCAATAAGCTTATCATCAGGGGTGATTTTGTCGGATTTAGGGTTCCGGCAAAACCCTGGAGGTTCGAACTCTGGGGTGCGCACGGAGATTTCCCCCTACCGAATCACGCCCTCAGCCTCGCCGCGATCTCTAAGCTTAGCTCGATGAACTCACAACACAAGAGACACAAGGCTTATACTAGTTTGGGCCACCGTTGTGGTGTAATAACCTACTCCAATGTGGTGGTGGTGGATTGCCTCTTGGGCTGATGATGAACAGTACAAGGGACGAACAGCCTCCTGAGGAGAGGTGTTCTTGTGCTTTGTGAACTTGTGTGGTTGAGGATGATCTGATCAATTCCGGTCCAGATCCCGATCAAGATCAAGATGCCTCCTATGGTGGTGGCTAGTCCTATTTATAGAGACCCTAGTCCTCTCCCCAAATATTGAGCGGAAGGGATCCAACAACGGCCAATTTGAAAGGGGACAACTAGTACAAGCTATCCTGACTAAAGGTGGTCTTCGCCTGCCAAAGGCACTGGTGGTGACGCCGTCTTTGGCTCCACGATGACCTCCGTCCTGCCATCCTGCTGGTCTTGGTCTTGTTGCACCGATATGGAAACCTTTGCCTGATGCCTCGGTACTCCGCGCCTGCGCTTTCCTCGTTAGCACCAAAGGGGAAACGAGGACACTGCATGCGCTGGCGCCCTCCTGGCCTTGGTCATCATGGATTGCGTCATGGGAACCTCACGAGGTACCCTTTGCCTTGATCTCTCCGCCCCCTCGCGAGCCTGTCGGGTGAAGCCGCTCCGGAGGAGGCCCTGTGTCGTTCGCCTCGCGAGGCTTGGCCCCTCGCAAGGGTCTTGAGTGTTGGCTAGTGAAGTCCGTCCATACTGGGCCGCTGGTGGAGCCATGCCATGGGCCGCAGGCAGGCAAGTCTGGGGACCTCCGTTCCCAGAACGCCGACAGATTCACATCTTGTCGTCAAGCAAGTTAACAAAGACTATCAAATCCCATTGAGGTGAGGAAGCTGGAGGAGCGTTTTGACGGTATACATGCGGAGCATGTTCCCCGAGTGGAGAATGACACCGCCGACTACCTGTCGAAACGTGCTACCCTCAAACTATCTGTGGAACCAGGTACCTTTGTGCTTCGGTTAACTCAAGCATCCATTGAACCATCGACAGAGCAGAACAAGCACAGGAAATCGGGCCCCGGCAAGTACTTTCCCACCGAGCTCCCAGGAGCCGTCGACAAGGATGTTGCCGCGGACACCAAGCCTGCCATGGGGCAACAGACTCCGGCAGAGCGTCAAGCCCAGGCCATGGAGGCAGTCGCTCCCAGGGAAGAGGAAATGCATTTGGTCCTTGCCATCGAGCCCCAGGTTCCGACATGGGCACAGTATACCGTCTGATATCTCCAAACAAAGGAACTTCCCGAGGAGCAGGAAGAAGCGGAGAAAGTAGCCCGTCGGTCTGCCATGTACCAGCTCGTCGATGACGTTCTATACAGAAAAAGACCAAATGGTGTGAAATTGAAGTGCATCCCCCGGGAGGAAGGACTGGAGCTATTGGCAGAGATACACGGAGGCATATGTGGCTCCCACATAGGGTCGAGGGCCCTTGCCGGCAAGGCATTCCGGCAAGGTTTCTTCTGGCCCATAGCCCTCCAGGATGCAACGACGCTAGTAACCAAGTGTGAAGTGTGCCAGTTCCATTCAAAGAAGCTTCATCAACCAGCTCAAGCTCTCCAGACAATCCCTCTTTCTTGGCCATTCTCGGTCTGGGGGATCAACATACGGGGCCCCTTTCCCCGTGCTGTCAGGGGCGTTGAGTACTTATACGTTGCAATCGAGAAGTTCACAAAGTGGCCGGAGGTGGAAGCAGTGAGAAAGGTGATAGCACAGTCAGCCGTCAACTTCTTCAAGGGGCTAGTCTGCCATTTCGGTGTGCCAAACAGAGTCATAACCGACAACGGCACTCAGTTCACGAGCCACGCCTTCATGCAGTACATCCAGGACCTCGGCAGCAAGGTCTGTTTCGCTTCTGTTGCACATCCACGGAGCAACGGTCTGGTTGAGAGGGCAAATGCTTAAGTGTTGCAAGGCCTCCGAACATGGAGTTTTGATAGGCTACACAAGTGCGGACGACGCTAGATTGATGAGTTACCGGCGGTTCTTTGGTCGATCAGAACGACGCCAAATCGAGCCACGGCCAGACACCCTTTGCCCTGGTATACGGGGCAGAAGCAGTTCTCCCCACGAAACTCACGTACGTGTCACCTCGAGTGCTCGCTTATGACGAGCTTGAGCAAGAGCAGTTGCGCCAAGACAACGCAACGCTCCTTGAGGAAGATCGTCTTCGGGCAGCTATGCGAGCAGTGCGCTACCGGCAAACCTTGCGTCGCTATCAAAGCCACAAGGTTCATGCTCGAAGCTGTGAGGAAGGCGACCTTGTTCGTCGGCACATTCAGTCGGCCAAGAATTCCAACAAGTTGACGCCGAAGTGGGAAGGCCCTTATCGGGTCATACGAGTCACCAGGCCTGGCGCAGTCCGCCTGGAGACCGAAGATGGTATTCCAGTGAGCAACTCCTGGAACATCAAACATCTTCTCAAGTTTTACCCATGAGGCGCGGTTGCCGCCACCCCCCCCCCCCCGCCAAACCACCCTGATGTACAATCCTTGCCGGCAAGGCATGTGACCCTTCATATAAAGCCAGGCGCAGACCCTAAGCATAAATTAATGAAGCGCTGGCGCCCTAAGTTTTAGCATGCATGCTAGGTTGAGTCTCTCTATATGTTAGGGTTGATAGTGCTTGGTGGCAACTAACCCTTAGCATAGGGGTCGACTGTGCATTTCTCTGTTCCTTTCCATCCTTTTTTGGTTCGCAGGATGCATGGAAATTTCCACTTGGCCATTTTCAGAGAAAAGAGAACAGGCCAACGCCGGGACCCCAACAAGCCAAGGTTGCCGGGGGCTGCAGGTCTGAGGATCCCATCACGGCAAGCCAAGATTGCCGGGGGCTGCGACATTAGAAAAGTATTTCTCCCCCACTCTGTGCCTCCGTATGGAACTTGAACATATGAGACTTCGCTCGCTCTCGTACCGTCTTGCTCCCTCGACCCCGTGCCCGAAAACCTTACTTTGGGCCGGAACTTGGTTGTAGTGCGGTGGGAAGGGGACGAGCGAAGAGCCCAATCCTACTTGGCCCCTACCTCCGCCAAGGGCGTGAGTGTAGCCGAGCTATAGAATAGGAGGGCGGCAGGGCTCGTTGCCGGGGTACAGTGTTTATCTTAACATAACGAGGACTTGCTCCTTGGTGTGGCTCTTGCCCACACGCAAACAAAACCCGGCAAACACCCTTCTCTTCATTAATATGTTGCTAACAAGTACAATTCGTACAAGATGCGTACATGAGCAAGGGGATTACAAGATCTGAATTCTACTAAGTACCTGTAGGCTTACAAACTGAAAAAAGATAAGTGCCCCGTGATCCCCGTTCTTGCCCTTTTTCTCCCAGGTGCGGCAGGTGAAGGCAAAAAAGGGACTATGGGGGACGTGCCGATGGAGAGCTTGACGGGGAAGGTCCCTGGCAGAGCACAAGGCCAAGAGGGGAGAAGCACGGTCAGTCGGAGTTGGCGTGCCCCCGCTCGACGCCCTCGTCATCGCTGTCGCTCTCCTCCCCGTCACTCCCGCTCGAGGAACAGTCTTCGCCTTCGGAGGAGCTCTCCATGCAGCACTTCAAGCGAGTTCTGAAATGTCCAAAGACCTTGATGGAGAGCAGGTTGTTCTCCATCAGTTTGATATAGAGAACGAGCCCCGCCGTCAGGCTGTGGATACGAGCGAAGGTCTTCCATCCACGGCGAAGATACATGACGTGAGGGGCGGGAAAGTCGACGTCAACCCGCGTGCCGCCATTCCCACAGCCCCTCATATGCAGCCGCAGCGTCTGTGGATGGCCGAGGTCCATCTCCCGAGCAAATGGAGTGGGGAGGCAAAGAAGATGGCGCGCCAGCCGATGCAGCCTGATGAAGAACTCGCAGGGCTGGTCCCCGACGCGGCCCCCTGCTGGGGGAGGGACTGCTGGTGGAGGCAAGGCCGATGCGCCGTCATGTCCTCCTCTTCCTCGGGTACCACAGCGACCTCGGCCTCGCCCCCTCCCCCTCCCCCTCGTGGCCGGCTCCGCCACCGCGAGCTCTTGGGAAGGAGGGGCACGCTGTCAAGCGGAGACCCTCGTCGCCACCATCGAAGCACCGAAGCACCCTCTCGCCATAGCGGAAAAAGGGAAAGAAGCCAAGGTGGAAGAGGACGAATGATGAAAGACTGAGGAGTGTTGTACCCCTTCCCTCCTTATAAAGGGGCAGGGACGGGGCTCGGCCGCTCCGCTCAACCGATCTGGCCATCAAGGGGCGCAGGGAATCGAGACTGACCTACTGCTCCCATCAGCGACGACCCGGTTTCCCGCCTCGTTATTCATGGCCCGCACCCACCACCTACCATCTTCAAGACATGGGAGACACGTGGCAAGCAAACAGAAATCGAGGAGGCAAGCGAGGCGACCGTTTTTCACCCCGTGGTCGCAGGACACGGGCGCCTCGAAGGCCACGAACCGATTCTGCTCCCCTGCATCTCCCTCTTTTTACGGGGAAGGCGCGAGCCGTCCCTTTACTGTGACGTGACGCATGCGTGCGAGAACCGTCCCATGCATGGCCCCCACATCACACGCGCACCCCCCACGTCGCGCATTCAACATGGGTCATGGGGAAACGCAGCAAACGGAAAAGTTACTGCGGTAAAATCCCGCTCCGCTTGCCCGCGCACCGTTCTGGGCCCGACCCAACAACGCGTTGCGCTTATGTGTGGCCCAGGCCTGGGGGCTCCTGTCAGTGTACAAAAGTAGGGGTTCTCCTTTGTACCCCTTTACTTGTGCACGGGAAGTTAGAGCCACGCCCGCGGCCGCACTAGGCAAGGCGGAGTAGGGAAGTTAAAGGCGCAAGGTGGTCAAGGCAAAGCCAAGACTAGAGACAGGAGAAGCAAGAGGGCGAGGTGGACACCCCCCGGTAAGACCCTTGCCGAGGCAGCCTCCGCAGCCCTGGCAAGAGCCTTGCCGGGGCAACTTTCCCGATGCCAGTGGAGCACGCCGCCCTTGAGCCCAAGGTTTCCAACATCATCAACCCCATTGAAACCAAGGCTCGGGAGGCACCTTCATGGTGGCATGTAGATCTTCGTCAAGATCATAAACACACAACATAAGATGAGGACCAAAATACGACAATCCTCGGCAAGACCCTCGTCGAGGAGATCCACAAGACCCTCGGGAAGACCCTTGCCAGGGATGACCACGATGCCTCTTGCCGGGGGCCCGGCAAGACCCTTGCTGAGGACACCTGCGGGGCCGCCGCCAGACCCGCGTCTTCCAAGACTCCACCACCGTCCTCATACAGCTACCAGCCCAACCAGCTGGGCAGGCACCTGTGTGGCAACGCGCGGCTTCCAAGCCAACTCAACAAGCACCTACGTGGTGGCCTGCGGATCTTCGTGAAGACCCTACCATCACACCATCTTAGCCGCCTGCCAGCTTGCGTGGCACTGCATGCCTCGTTGGCCTCGTTACTATCCCCGATAAAGCAACAGGACACCTAAGGGGCGCATTTAATGCGTCTTGTCCCGTAATGACAAGCGATAAGCTTGGACACTGTATAGCTTTCCACCTCCCGTGTGCCACTGTGGCAACCCCTTTTGGCTATAAAAGGAGGCCCGAGGCATACAGGAGAAGGATTCGGATCTTTTGGACGAGGCACGCACCATAGCTAGTTCAAGAGCTCAAGAACACTCCAATATACACCAAAAGCAGGACTAGGGTTTTACGCATCCTTGCGGCCCAAACCTGGGTAAATGATCTATGTGCTTGCCCCTGGACCTTCTCTTCCCGCAACCCCGCGCCCGCCGACCGTAGTAGGGGTCCGAGTGATCCCATAGGTGCCGTTTCCCACCGACAGCATCCCCAAGCTTAATTCCTGCTCGTCCTTGAGTTGGTAAATGATAAAAACAGAATTTTTGATGTCGAATGCTGCCTAACATGTTTATCACATATTCTTTTCTTTTCTAACATGGACATATGGACTTTTATATGGTTCAAAGCAATAGTCTAGTTTTGACATGAAGATTTAAATACTCAAGCATATCAACAAGCAACCATGTCTTTCAAAATATCAACACTACAGCAAGTTATCCCTAGCCCATCATGCTTAGTCATTGATCCATTCATGAAACACACTCGCATATTAGCTACATCCAATGCTCAAGTACGATCATAGTGCCCCTTAGTTGGTGCTTTATAAGAGAAGATGGAGACTCGGATAAAAAAATGCATAAAGTAAATAGAAAGGCCCTTCGTAGAGGGAAGTAGGGCTTTGTAGAGGTGCGAGAGCTCAAAGCGAAAATTGAGAGATAAAACATTTTGAGAGGTATACTTTTCCCGTCAACAAAAATGACCGAGTAATTCCCAACACTTTGCATGCTAGAAATATCATAGGTGGTTCCCAAACATAAAATAAAGTTTATTCCTTTTCCACCATTCTTTCACATTCCACGGCTAGCCGTATCCACGGGTGTCGTCCATACCAACACTTTCCAAGGAATTTATTATTTGACAAGATAAAGTAAATTTCTTTTTCATTTCGGAATTGGGCATCCCTATTACCGCCATACACTGGTGCAATGACAAGTGAATAAACACTCATCTTAACAATAACACATCTAGCGTAGAAAATATTGTCCACCCCCTGCCGCTTCATGAGCGGTACGTGCACACAAAAAGGAAATTTATTTTGAAAATTAGAGATGGCACATACAAATTTGCTTAGAACAACACAAAAATACAGCATATAGGTAGGTATGGTGGACTCATGTGGCAAAACTAGTTTTAAGGATTTTGGATGCACAAGTAGTATTTCTACTTAGTACAAATGGAGGCTAGCAAAAAGATTGAGAAGCAACCAACCAAGAAATGAAAAATCACATAAGCGAGTATTAAGCATAACTAACACCGAATAATGCACCACAAGTAGGATGTAATTTCATTGCATAACTATTGACTTTCATGCTTGCATAGGGAATCACAAACCTTAACACCAATATTCTTACTAAAGCATAATTACTCATCAACGTGACTCACATATTACTATCATCATATCTCAAAACTATTACAAAGAATCAACTTTATTTTGTCCAATGATCTTCATGAAAGTTTTTATTATATCCCTCTTTAATATCTATCACTTTGGAACTAGTTTATGTTGCTTTTGATTAGCTCAAAAAAATTAAGTGAAGACCATGAGCATAAAATTTTTCTTCTCTCAAAATGGTCGACTACATCCTTTCCCTCCGTAACACCATTTTGTCTTTCAAAACATAATGAAAAAAATCAGGTATACCACAAAATAGTTTACTAGAAAGAATCGTGTGGGATCCGATATAAAATATCTTGGCGCACCATATTATCTGGCTTATGCACGAAGCTTCGTCGTCTACAGTCCATCGCCCCCGCTTGAACACTTGCGCCAGTTTCTCGTGACACCGAGCGAAATTTTGTTGCCACCGCAGAAATATCTATCTCCCCGCCCCCTCCCTCCTACCAAAAGCCACATTTCCACTGTTCCTCCTTGCTTTCCAAGTTCAAACCTTCACTGTTGCTTACTGGCAGCTCAGCCTCCTCGCTAGCGACCCTTCTTCTTGTAGCGCCGCCTCCTCGCCGACTACCCTTCTTCTTGCAGCGCCGCCTCCTCGCCGGTGACCCTTCTTCTTGAAGCGCCGCCTCCTCGTCGGTGACCCTTCTTCTTGCTGTGCGGCCTCGTCGATATGGTTAGGTAATCCACACCCCACCCACACCATCCTCCTCCTTTCCCGTCCCACATGCTCCGACTAACGGAGCAACACCTTCCATCCAAATCACTGCCCCCCTCCTCCAATTAAGCAATGCCCACAGCCATTTTACACGCAGTATAACATGGAGCTGAGTAGCATGCGGCCGCATGCGCGAACGAGGTCGCTATGGCTGCCATGCGTGTCAACCGCTAGAGCCTGGAGGATCACCTCGTCTTCGAGGCCACCTTCGACATCGCCATGCGGTCGTCTACTTTAAAATACAGTTCGTGATGTTTTCTCGAGGCCACCGCCAGTGCCTTCTAGTGATTTGTCCTCTGGAATGTTAATATGCAATCTGATGTTCAGTTAACAATTTGGTCCTCTGAAATGTAATGCTCAGTTAACACTTTGGTCCAACAATTGCTACATTTTGTAGTACTGTTCTCAAGCATTCTTTGTTTTGTTAACTGTCTTATCTTCTAGTACATGTTTCTATTCTGCAATGTCGTGCTCAGTTAACTATTTTGGCTCATTTGGTCTGTTGTCCATTTAACTATTTGGTTTAGTTCTGCAATTTGATTTTCATTTGCTGTGGGTACAATTTTGTATTGTTATGCACGTGACACCAATCGAATTTGGCTGTACTCAATACATATTCTACTAACAGTATGGCAACTCTCAGTTAACCTAATCAATATCTTCCTTATGTGTGTTGCAGGGAAACAATGGGAGACACTGCGGTTTACCATTGGGGTTTGTTCAAGCAGGATCCTTTGGCTAATAGCACATTATTGTGCAATTACAGGAATCATTCTAATATTTAGGTTTCTTACAATTTGGTCTTGCACATGTAGGTCCTATTGTCAGAGGCTTAGAACCACTGTTCGACCCATTTTGCATATGGGGAAATGAGATGTCCATGAATATCAGACAAGTCAAGACACTCAGAAAGATTGTTAGGATGCAGAAACTTGCGACGAATAACAGCAAGATCTTTGTTTGCACAATGAAGAAGACATCAGTCAACTATAGGATGGTACCAACTCTTTTACCTTGTTTTTACCCCTTGCACCATTTCAAAATTTACAACATCGATTTATGCATAACTTTGTTTTTAGTACTTTCCAAAGCAGTTCACCGATGATTACCTCTCAAACCACCTGCATGGTCAAGAGGCGAGGAAGGTATTCATTCAACACCCACGGTACAATATTGAAGTCTTGCTGAAGAGGACGAAGGTTGGGCGGGCAATTATCCATAGCCACTGGCCTAAAGTTGCAAGGACATTCAACATCACTGAAGGCTTAATATTTGCCTTCCGCTTCTGCAGTTTCCCAGATGAGATTCATCTGTCTATTTACCATGTATGATGCTACTTTCCAAAGGTTTTTGATGTTGCATATGAAACTTGGTGCTATTGTGTAAGGGCGTAACTTGCCGAAGCTATCTGATGTAATTCGATTATGAAATCCTGGTTGCTTTGATACGGATATGAAATATCTGGCGTGTTTTATAAGAAATATCTGTTTGATTAGTACATGGATTATCAATAATAGCCTAATTACCCTGCTTATTGGGGTTTTCTATTGCAGACGGTTAATCAGACAGCACCGTGGGCGATGAACTCAAACAACCCGCACGGTTTCTAGAAAGTAGGCGTGTTCGATCAACTAACAATCACACACGGCTTCCGACAGTGAACTGTTTGCGTTAGGCAAACTTGCACAAACGTTTCCATACAAAGAACTGTGTGTGATATACATACGAATGAAAATGTTTTCCCTGGATTGACTGTGTGGGATGTACATAAGAACATAAACGAATTCCTTGGATTGACTATGTGTGATATACGTACCTACGGAAATGTTTTTTCTGGGATTCACCATGTGGGATGTACATACCTACAGAAATGATTTTCTCGGATTACCGTGTGGGATGTACATACCTACGAAAATGATTTGGTTTTGATGCCTCACTCGATCGCGCACGACCCCAGCCTGGGTCCCAGGAGGGCCTATCCCCGGCGATTTCTGGGTCGTGTGGGAAGGACACCCTATCGCACACACTCACTTGGCGACGGTTCCAAATACCATCGTGGAAAGGGGTTAAAAATCGTTTGTTTAGCACCTCGTTCTACCAGTGAAGGAAGAAGGCGTGGGGAGAAAAGAGGGATCTTTATCCACTTATATAGGCAATGAATATCAAGAGCCCCCCCTCAAGCCTTAAAACTCGCTTGTTCCCAAGGGGTCGCGCGAATGACATTGTTGGATTACCCAAAACCGTATTGATGAGGATCCCGCAATAAGCGGATATCTTATCTGTTTTGACAAGACGTGTCAATGGAGGTCGCGCCTCGGAACATGAAGCAGGAGCCAAAAAATGGTTCAAAGTGTTAAAAGGCCAAACATGGCATTTCACCGAAAAAGTTGTGAGTTGATAGGCATTATTTTGATTAAACATTTTGCCTACGTGGTTGAGGGTTGGGACTGTCATCTAGAGCCAGATACAGTTCTTTTATTATATTGGAGTATTCGGGAGGAGGAACCCGCTTTACAATGTCGAAGACAATCTGCGTGCCAAACATATCGTTATTGAAGACTGGTTTAGGGGCTACTGAGGGAGTCCTGCATTAGGGGGTCCTTGGGTGTCCGGGCTATTTGATATGGGCCGAACTGATGGGCCGTGAAGATACAAGGTAGAAGACATTTCCCCGTGTCCGGATAGGACTCTCCTATGCGTGGATGGCAAGATGAGCGTCCGGATATGTATTTTCCTTCTTCTGCAAGCCGACTCTGTACAGCCCTAGGCCCCTCAATTGTCTATATAAACTAGAGGGTTCGGTCCATAGAGGCTATCAGAATTCATATAGGCTAGACTTCTAGGGTTTAGCCATTACGATCTCGAGGTAGATCAACTCTTGTAACCCCTATACTCATCAAAGACAATAAAGCAGGAAGTAGGGTTTTACCTCCATTAAGAGGGCCCGAACCTGGGTAAACATCGTGTCCCCTTTCTCTCCTATTACCTTCGATCCTCAGATGCACAGTTCGGGACCCCCTACCCGAGATGGCTGGTTTTGACACCGACACCGGCTTTCTGGAGCACCATGCAAGCTTCGGGCGGCCCTGGTCGGCAGCACTTCAGCTTGGGAGGTTGTTGGGATGACCGGGATCTTCAGGACAATGACAACCCAGAGCTGGTCAAGCTGACACAAAAGGTAGTAACTGTCGTGGCTATGGCGGTATAGAAGCTGTCATTGGCGGTCTCGCCCTTGCTGGCTCCAGCGCCGGGCGGTCAAGAAGCCAGTAGCATGGACGTCTCCCCTTAAGCTGGTTAAGA
Organism: Triticum aestivum; assembly: GCF_018294505.1. Lineage (NCBI taxonomy): Eukaryota > Viridiplantae > Streptophyta > Magnoliopsida > Poales > Poaceae > Triticum > Triticum aestivum. The sequence goes on from NC_057813.1 coordinate 398,273,116, forward strand.
GGACGAGCGTGTACTGGGGTCAGGGGCCGCCCAGGTGGGGCGCCTCATGCTGACTGATCCAAGTACAGCAGTTGGCCGATTCTCTTCTGCTGGGACGCAGGTGGAAGCTCATCCGGTTGTGCTGCTGGGCAGAAGTGTTTTCTGGGTACATGCAACCAGATGCTTTAGTTGATGCATGCGGGCAACACTTGGCCAAAGATGCTACTGATCCTGAGACTTGCTCTGCTGCTGCTATGTTGGCTCACAAACATGTTGCAGGTGATGTAAACCAGAACAAGTCAGTGATGCTTGGCGTGGCTAATGGCGCCAGGTACACTGCAGCAAAGGAGGCTGACCAGGGTGCTCTACCTCTGGTTGCGGCAAAGGTGTTGCCGGCTGATGGTGGCTCAACAGGCGTCCTTGCTGGTTTGGCCGGGAGTGCTTCCCGGCTGGACTTTGATGAAAATGCTGCTAAATCAAAATGGGGCCGCTGGAAAATAATGTACAGATAGGAGCAAGTGGAGCGTGTTGCTGTTCATGGTGTGTGTGCCAAGCATGTCAAGTTTGGGCTTCCCACTCCCCCAAATAGTGGCAGCGAGTTATCTAGTCAAAAGGTTGCCTATGCTGCCATCCTAGAGAGCACGACGGAAACTAAGAGGTGTCGTTCTAAAGATCAAGGCTTAGTTTTTACTATGAATAGCAATAGCTCTGAGAGTTAGAGTATAAGAGTGAAAATGACATCTTTGTAACTTGTAAAAGAGTGTGTGGTGAGAGGGTTGAGGCTATAGTAGGTGTCGATGGGGCTATGGTTTATGTAACTAAAGAGATAGATGGGGAGAGGAAGATCTTCAGGAGAGGACAAGAGAATCTGTAGGAGAGGAAAAGAAGGAAGGTGGCACTCCTAAGGAAGCAACTGGCCCTGCGGCTGCCGGTCAACTGACAGGCGCGTTTGATGATGCATGTCAGGAGCCATGAAAATTCTTAGTTGGAACTATCGAGGGCTGGGAAAACCTCGTACGCTTTAGGATCTTGTGTGTCTGACAAAGACGCACAGTCCCAATGTTATATTTCTTTCGTAAACTAGGAAAAATAAAGAGTATGTTGAGCTTTTGCGGTACCGGTTGGGTATGAATAATGTGTTTACTGTTTCTAGCCATGGTAAAGGTGAAGGTCTAGTCGTGTTTTGGGATGGTGCATATTCTTGTGAGCTGAACAAATATGGTGAACATTTTGTGGACATGTACGTCAACAAGGGTGATGGTACAAAGTGGAGGTGCACATTTATTTATGGAGAGGCGGATTAAACCTCTTGGTGTTGGACCTTGGTTTATGGTGGGGGATTTTAATGAAGCTATGTGGCAAAATAAACATTTCTCTCGATATAAGAGATGTCCTAGACTCATGGCTAACTTTCGTGAAGTTCTTTCGGAGTGAAATTTATTTGATTTGGGATTTCAAGGTGCTTCGTGGACATATAATAATATGCAAGAGGGCAACAAGAATGTTAAGGTACGTCTTGACCGTGCAATGGCATGCCCTCTTTGGTCTTCTATTTTCCCTCAATGTAAGGTTTCTCATATTATTAGCTCCAGATCTGATCATTGCCCCATTTTAATTGAGTTGATGGGTAATGCTCGGGAGGGGAGGTTTGCTAGAGAGTTGAAATATGAATCTTACTAGGAGAGAGAAGGTCGTGTTTTGGATGAACAGATTAATGATTGTTGGAATAGAGGATCAAATATAAAGGATCTGGAAGATGTTGCCAATAATTTAGAAAAATTAATGAAATCTCTTCATGGATGGAGTCGGGTGCATATTGGGTATCTGCCTAAGAAAGTTGATTGGGCTTGTAAGAGACTAGACATTTTGATGCGGAGCGTCCTTCGATCATCCCCATGGACCTCCTATCGTCTCACCAACCACCAAGAGGACCCATGACTAGAGCACGAGATAGAGCTCTCGAGACCGAGGTGACTTCTCTCCTTAGTGATATCTCATTTGATCCTCTCGAGACATGGTTACTACCTAAGTCCGGAATGTTGTGCATGATTAGGTACCAAGAGGACCCTCCCGACGATGTCCATGAAGATGGTCAAGACCCCAAGTCCACAGAAGAAGAGAACCAATGGAAGAAGGCAAGAATGGCCTCCAGGCACCGGACATCCGGCCAGGACCCCGGACATCCAGCCCCTGGAGATCTACACGGTCAGGACTCTGCAGATGAAGCTACAGGGACCGGACATCCGGCGCCTAGCCCGGACATCCGGCCCCCCTCACTAGAAATCCGTCCAAATTCCCGGACATCTGGTGCCGGCGTCTAGGGAGCACAGAAGGTTGCCCCATCAGCCCGGACATCCGGCCATCACCCCGGACATCCGGCGCCTCCCAAAGCACCGGACATCCGGCCCCTCCTACCAGACATCCGGCGCCACCCATCTAGAGAACAGAACGGCCATCTGCACCAACCCGGACATCCGGCCCTTCCACCCGGACATCCGGCCCCTCGCAAGCCACCGGACATCCGGCCCGACACCCGGACATCTGGCCTTCCCTGTCTGCGAACAATGTAGGGCCGAGGCCCATGTACCCCTCTTCGCCCCTAGACTATATATACTCCATCCCCACCTATGTTTTAGGGTTAGCATTGTGATAGCTCATTTGAGATAGAGCATTGCTCATCTGTACCAGATCTACTCAGTGAGGGACCGCACGTCTTCGGAGAAGATCCATTCGGATTCAAGGCATCCATCCGTTGAAGACAATCAAGACCTCCTCATGAAGAAGAATGGTTACTCTTGTATCTTCCTTTCTTTACTTTGGATCTCGTGTTACTTTGTGCCTCAGTGATCTAGCCCTTGTGTGATCAATCCCTTGTCGGTTGAGTGTTTCTCTTGTTTTCCCCCGTGATTTTCCTCGTGTTCTTCCGCGTGTTCTCCGTGATTCCCCGTAGGATCCTCTCCAAAAGTGAAAGATCGGCCCCTAGGGTTCCGCCCTACATCATCTTGGTATCATGAGCCACGTTGATCACGTTTTTGGAGCCCCTACCCCATGTTTTCTAGCTTGATTTTGTTGTTTTCGTCCTAAATCCGAAAATTCCCCACCAAAAATAGCCCCAATTTTTTTGTGATAAAGTTTTGTTGGATTTGATCCAGGAATCTACTTTGCATCGAGTGGATCTAGCTTTTCCCCATCTCTCCTGCGATTTATACCCACCAATTCGTCCAAATTTTACCCCGGAGTTGCAATTTTTTCCCATGGAGTTCATCGTGTTCGTCCCCGATCCAGGAGCCCGGACATCCGCCCGTGTCCACCGGACATCCGGCGTACCAGACATCCGGCAGCTGGCCTGGACATACGGCCCCTGGCAGCAGCAACTCCATTCCCCCGCGTCCATTTATGCCTAGTTTCGCCCAATTTTGATCCGGTGCCCACGCTTACTTCCGCATACCCCCCACCGCTTTCCACAAGCACCACCACCGCTCACCGCTACCTCCTATGACGATTTGGACACGTTTGGGTCTTTGAGATTTTGGGTTGTGGTTCCTGTTGGGGATATGACTATTGAGTTAAACCACCCAAGAGGGGCCGGGTTAACTCACAAGGAATCTGGTACAAGAGCCCATAACGATGAAGGCTATGACGTTTCAACTGTGAAGACTTAGAGGCCCAGAGCCCAATGGTGGATTAGGGCCCGTAGTAGTAAACCGCCATAGATGTATAACTTGTATTGTAAGTTAGGGAAAGGAGAAACCGAGCCGGACACTTGTATGAGCCGGCCTCGGGATTCTGTAGACCGGTCGGGCGTCAACCTATGTATATAAAGGGACAACCCGGCGGTGGTTCAGGGACAAGAAACAACACCTCGAGAACTAGGCAAAGCATATTTGCTCCCTGGTAATCGAGACCACATCAAAAACACCACAACTGGATCGTAGGCTTTTACCTTCACTGCAAGGGGCCGAACCAATATAAACTCCCTGTGTCCTTTGTCCGTTTTAACCCCTCTAAGCTAACCCAATCGTGATGGCTCCATGACTAAGTCCTTTCAATAGGACATCTGACATCATAATTCCATGACAGTTGGCGCCCACCGTGGGGCGATCGCACGTTGGGTTCAAGTTCTTAGAGGGAAAGTTCGAAGGGCTCAAGGGATACGCAATGGGCCGGATGACTAAGAGTCAGTCGCAGCAAGCTCTATTTCGACAACGCAGGCTGGGGTCCCGATGCCGGGTCAATCGAGTACGGGTACCGGGTCCCCTTCGGAGGAATTCACGTCTTCATTGCCAAGATTGGCGAACCGGGCCCCGAGCCGGACATCTGCACCGACCTCGTTGAGATGGCTCAGCGTGTGAGTCCTGCCCGGATTCAGCCCGCTATGAAGCGTGCGTTCATAGGATGTATCCATGGGATCAAATATGAACCGGTGTCCAAGGGTGAGACGGACGTTTACTCCAATGGCGAGTCATCCACCAGTGAGACCAAATCTTTGTATCAAGTTCAAGATGGCTTGTTCGAAGGGTATTCCGATGCAGCAGTATTTCGGAATTTCTTCAAACGCCAAATCGGGTCACAATCTTCATGGCTGGTACACAGCCAGCATTGCAAAACTCCACTACAGCGGCAATGAATTCCGGATCAGCAGCCGGGGCAAGAGGCCCCGCGCGTCGGCCGGATCAAGTTCTTTCCGGTTTGTTGGACACTTGGACGATGTTGTTGACCACGACAGTTACCCCAAAGACTCAAGATCGGCATAACGCGGAGGTCGCAAACCTGCGGGATCACATAACTCAGGCCAAGGAGGACTTGGCAGCTGAGGATACTAGGATGGCTGAGGAATGGGCCACGTTAGATGCCCAGTCACAGAGGATTCAGGCCGAAAATTATCGACTCTTGCTGGATCAGAATGCTTCGAATGACGTGTTGAGGAGGAGACATCAGTCCGCCTGCCGGCGGATTACAATGCGATGAATCTCTTCAATACGCCGGGAGCAGGAACGAGCAACCCGGTAGCGGTAAACCGGACTACAGTGCCAAGGACCGGAGCGCCGGATCAACGACAAGTGATGGGCCAACCTCGACGAACAGATAACCCGCCGCAGTATACAACACCCCCGCCGGGGCCACTTCTCCACCCCTTTGGACAACATGATCGCTGCAATATCTCGATTGGCAGCTACTCCAATGGAGGGTGAGTCGCCAGTAGCGGTGGAGATGCGGCGGGCCAGGGATCTTCTTCAGAGTGCTATGGTGCAAGCAGCAGGCTTATTCATATAGCCGAGACATGATTCACTCGACCCCTCGCCCGAGCAGGAGCTACAACAGGCACATCAATGAGCCGGCTGTATCAAGCAGTACGCGGAACCTAATCCGGCGCGTGGTGATGCAAATGCTCAGGACATGGTGGATAATGGCAGAGCACGAAGGGAAGCCGCATTAGCGGCACAGTACGCGCGTCATCATCAACCACCCCGGTTCAGCCAGCGGTGTCAGTAGAACGAGTACGGGCTTGCTTTCAACTCATGGGGAGTGCCGTGTCTCACTCCAGCCCTGCGCAATATACGGTTACCCAAGGATTTCAAGGGCCGACGGAAGGTGCCTAATTACACTACCGATTTACCCCTGGGTCATGGGTTGAGAGCTACGAGATGGCTATGGAGATGCTAGAGGTGGATGAAGCGGCATGTGCAAAATACTTCACCATGATGTTGGAAGGAATAGCTTGCACTTGGTTGAAGAGCCTGCCTGCTAACTCCATCGGTTCATGGGACCAATTGAAGGCCCGGTTTATAGCGAATTTCAAGGATACGTGCAAACAACCCATGTCCATTGTGGATCTGGCTGCTTGTGTTCAAGGAGAAAACAAATCAACAACACATTGGGTGCGTCGGGTTCCAAAAATCCTGCATTCATCAGACCGCATCAATGCCGATACAGCAATTGTCACATTGGAGGGGAATTGCCGGTTTCAGTCACTGAAGATGAAGTTGGGACGGCTCAAGCACCACTGCAATGATATGGGCATGCTTATGGAAGCTCTGGTTAAATATGCTGATTCGGATAATACCAAAGATCCCGATTCTGATGAAGAGAAGCAGGAGAAGGGAAAGAAGAATGCCGGTTCAAAAGGACAAAATAGCTAGACGAACCACGGGAACAATGGTAAACGTAAAGCGGATAATTTGGATTTTGTGGCTAACACCAATGTGCAGGGCAATGCGCAGCATCATAAGGGTAAACCGCCCCAGCACGGTGGGGGTATGAATCTGGAGCGCCTGTTAAACCAGCTCTGCCCAAAGCACGGGACAAAAGAGGTTCCAGCAACGCACCTCTAGAAGGATTGTTTCATTATGAAGGAGTTCAAAAACTCTGATCTCTTCCGGTATGATCAGGATCCGTCTGGCGGTTCAGGTCCAGGTTTTGACGGGCCGGGTTACGGCGGCGGCGGTTCAAACTCTGGATTTCAAAATAATCAGGGCAACCAGAACAACCAAAGTGGACACAACCAGCAGAATAATCAGGGGAATCAGCAGCAATCCGGTTTTCAGAGTCACCCAAAGCAGTTGAATGGCGGGCAGTATCATGTTTTAACTACTAGCCTGTGTAAGCACGATCAAAAGCTTCACAAGAGGGCAGTTAATGCTGTTGAACCGGCAGTACCTCGTTACCTGCGTTGGTCCGAGTAGCCCATTGTGTGGAGCAGAGAGGATCATCCGCCCCGGGTTGATAATCCGGATCATCTGGCTTTAGTGGTGGCACCTCAGGTGGGAGGTTATAAATTTACCAAGGTGCTTATGGATGGAGGGAGCAGTATCAACATCATGTATTATGAAACCTTCCGTCGCATGGGGTTGACAGATAAGAATCTTAAACCGCCGAACACTCTCTTTCACGGTGTAGTACCATGTAAATCTGCATATCCGGTTGGTAAGATAGCTTTGTAGGTTGTGTTTGGTGATGAGCATGATTCCAGGTCAGAAACTTTGACCTTTGAAGTGGTGAAAATCCAGAGCCCATATCACGCCCTGTTTGGACGGCCGGCTTACGCAAAGTTCATGGCAAGGCCCTGTTATATTTATTTACAGCTCAAGATGCCGGGTCATAAGGGGACCATCACGGTACACGGGAGTCGTAAGATCACTTTGGACGCTGAAGAGGGTGCGGCCTATGCTGAGTCGGTTTGTGCAACAGAGGAGTTGAAGTTCTACAAGGACAATGTTGATCCGGCAGATATGACCCCTCTGAAGAAGCCCACCACAGAGCATGACCCAACCCTAAAGTTCAAACCGGTTGATGAGACTAAACTTGTTGATTTTGTTCCAGGTGATTCATCTAAACAGTTTAGTATCAACACTAATTTGGATCCGAAATAGGACAGCGCGCTCATCGAGTTCATCCGTGAGAACCGGGACATCTTTGCATGGAAGCCTTCTGACATGCCAGGTGTACCGAGGGAACTTGCTGAGCACCCTCTCAATATTGATCCCAAGTTTAAACCGGTCAAGCAGTTTCTTCGCCGCTTTAACAAAGAAAGACGCAAGGCCATTGGAGAAGAGGTAGCCCGGCTGTTGGTTGCTGGGTTTATCGTCGAAGTTTTTCATCCGGAATGGCTGGCCAATCCCATGCTAGTGCTTAAGAAGAATGTCACTTGGCGCATGTGTGTGGATTACACGGACTTGAACAAAGCTTGTCCAGCAGATCCTTTTGCTCTCCCGCGTATTGATCAAATCATTGATGTCATGGCGGGTTGTGAGCGATTAAGTTTTTTGGATGCTTATTCTGGTTATCATCAGATCAAGATGGCAGTTAAAGACCAGGAGAAGATAGCCTTCATCACTCCCTTTGGAGCCTTCTGCTATGTATCTATGCCCTTTGGACTCAAGAGTGCACAAGCAACTTATCAGCGATGTGTACAGAATTGTCTTCATACTCAGATTGGGCGCAATGTTCATGCTTATGCGGACGACATTGTGGTGAAATTCAGGAAGAAGGAGACATTGATAGATGACCTCAAGGAGACCTTTGACAATCTTCGGGTTTATAAGATGATACTCAATCCGGACAAGTGCGTTTTTGGTGTTCCGGCAGGCAAGCTCATAGGCTTTCTGGTGTCTAACAGGGGCATTGAGGCTAATCCAGAAAAGCTCAAAGCGATTACATCTTTGGCTAAACCGGCGTGTATCAATGATGTGCAGCATCTGGCGGGTCGAATTAAAGCCCTAAGCATGTTTATCAGCCGCTTGGGAGAGAAGGCGATCCCTCTGTATCAGATGTTGAAGAAAACATACACTTTTGTCTGTAGTGACGCAACTGATGCGGCGTTTGAGGACTTGATGACGCAGTTGGCTGAACCGCCGGTCCTTGCTGCTCCGGTTGATAATGAGCCGCTGTTATTATACTTGGCTGCTAATGCCCGAGCTATCAGCATGGCGATTGTGGTTGAGCGCAAGGATGCTGGGAAGGAATATCCGGTTCAAAGGCCGGTTTACTATATCAGCGAAGTGCTCATCGAGTCAAAACAAAGATATCTGCATTGGCAGAAGCTGGTATATGGGGTTTTTATGGCGAGTCAGAAGCTTAAGTAATACTTTCAGGGCCATCCCATCACAGTGGTTAGTTCTGCTCCTTTCGGCGATATAATTCAGAACAGGGAGGCAACTGGCCAGGTTGCAAAGTGGGCTATTGAGCTTGGACCACACTGGTTGAAGTACATGCCTCGGACAACCATCAAGTCTCAGGCGCTTGTTGACTTCATCAATGATTGGACCGAGTTGCAGGCACCGGAAGACAAACCGGATAACACATACTGGACCATCCACTTTGACGGATCCAGGCAATTGGAGGGCTCGGGGGCTGGAGTTGTCCTTACTTCCCCTCGAGGTGATAAAATTCGTTATGTTCTCCGCTTAATGTTTCCATGTACTAACAATGCAGCTGAGTACGAGGCCTTACTCCATGGTCTCCGTGTGGCTAAGGAAATGAATTTAAGCCGGGTTTGATGCTTCGGAGACTCTGATCTGGTGGCTCAGCAAGTTTCTGGCACTTGGGATTCTAAGGATCCACTCATGGCGGCTTATAGACGAGAGGTGGATATTGTGGCTGGTCACTTCAAGGGTTATCAGGTTGAGCATATTGATCGGCGCAAAAACGAAGCAGCATATGCTTTAAGCCGGTTGGGATCTCAGCGTAAACCGGTACCACCCAATACCTTTCTAGATATCTTGCATAACCCGTCTGTTAAGTTGCCTACAGATGAGGATTTAGGTGTTCCTGATCCGGGGCCCAACTCGTAGCTGCTTTACATATAATTCCGGATTGGACGGTTCCATATTTGGCGTATATGAGCCGGGGCGAGTTACCAGAAGATGAAGTTCTAGCCAGACAGATAGTCCAGTGATCAAAGTCCATGGTTATTCACAATGGCGAGTTACACCACTGCAGTGTCTCGGGCGTGTTCCAGCGATGTGTTTCTCCTGAGGAGGGCCAAGAGATTTTGCACGAGATCCATGAAGGAGATTGTGGTCACCACACCGGTTAAAATCCCTGGTTGCTAAAGCTTTTCGTCATGGTTTCTACTGGTTGACAGCTCATGCTGATGCTGAGGACCTGGTAAAGCAGTGTGACGCCTGTCAGAAGTTTTCATGCCGAGCTCATGTTCCGTCTCAAGAGCTACGGATGATTCCAATCACTTGTCTGTTTGCTACTTGGGGGCTTGATATGGTGGGACCTTTTAAGCGGTCCAAAGATAAGAAGACCCACATGTTGGTGGCGGTTGACAAGTTCACTAAATGGGTTGAAGCGGAGCCCGTAAGCAAGTGTCACGCAGCCACGGCGGTTCAATTTATCCAGAAGGTGATCTTCCGCTTTGGCTTTCCACACAGCATCATCACGGATAATGGCACGAACCTTTCTAAAGGTGAGATGGAGGACTTCTGTCAAAGAGAGCATATCCGGCTTGATGTGTCATCAGTGGCACACCCTCAGTCCAATGGACAAGCTGAGAGAGCAAATCAGGAAATCTTAAAGGGCATCAAGCCCCGGCTTATGGTTCCTTTGAAGAGGACGCCGGGTTGTTGGGTCGAAGAATTACCTTCTGTGTTATGGAGGATCAACACCACCCCCAATCGATCAACGGGTTACACCCCTTTCTTCATGGTTTACGGGGCAGAGGCGGTCCTCCCAAGTGATATTCGTCATGACTCGCTCCAGGTTGCAAATTATGTTGAAGTGGACAACGAGCAAGCACACCAGGAAGCGTTGGACCTGTTATATGAACAACGGGACATGGCTTTGGCTCATTCGGCGGGTTATCAGCAAGACCTGCAGCGTTATCACAGCCGCCGAGTCAAGACAAGAACCTTTCAAGAAGCCGACTTGGTGCTTCGGCTCATCCAGGATCAGACTGATATGCACAAGCTATCCCCACCTTGGGGAAGGACCCTTTGTGGTCAGCAAGAATCTGCACAACAGATCATACTACCTCATTGATGTTCGAGAGCACGCAGACTCACACAAATCTGAGGAGGAGACCCGGCGGCCGTGGAACATAGCTCTCCTTCAGCCTTACTACACATGAGCCATAGGCTCCTCTTATGTACATATTTTGACAATGTATATATTATGATCAATATAATAAACCGGCATCCTTGCTATAAGCAGGGCATCTACCATTTTCTTCGAATATCTTTTGATTACATGGGGGCTTCAGCTGACAAAGCGGAGTTCTGCCTGTTAAACCGGCTATCATGCCACAATACAGCTTGGGAGCTTCACACCGAAGGGGCCAAAGAGAGTCTGGATGCTATGAACAGCTCGAACATAGGCACCCATCGAGCACAGTTCATGAAGTTACTTGGGGGCTCTTTGTGCACTGCAACAAAGAGTTTGAAAGGACCCTTGTAATATGCTATCAATCACGGCTTGGAAGCCTAGTGTATTCACCTAAAACCCCGGGTTAACCTACCTTTATCAAGTAAGCAACTCCTATCCAGGTAATCCTGGCATGACCCGTCGAACGTTTGACAAGTCAATCTTATACAGACCCTGAACTTGTCAAAGTTAAAACGACGATTGGTTAGTTGGAGGCCCATCTTGAAAGGCTTTGTAAAATGGTTAACTCAGCGGCCTGGCAACCCATGAAAAGCCTCGACTACACGGTTTTATTTGCCTTTGTCAAGATTTGTGCTTTGATGAAATTTTATGTTGAACCGGCGTCTATTGACCCGGCATGACTATCAGTCATCATAGTAATCCGGTGTTTGTTAACCCGGCTTGGCTTTCAGCTATAAGTTGTTAGACCATACTCATTATTAAACCGGTCTGCCTTTGACTACATGTCGCCAGAATGATCATCTGGTGTTCATCACAACCCGGTATGACTTATTATATACACCAGCACTGCATGGTTGGAGTTATCAATACTCAAGATTTGAGTTCTCACCCTTACTACAATCAAGTTGGTAAGCTAACAATGTCATTCCATATCATAGGTATGATCTGTTTCATACTTTTTATAGCCTTGGTTATTAACTAAGCTTTATGTTGGAGATTATGATCCGTCCGGCGGTAAACCGCCAGGACAATGTTTTCAATCTATTTTGTGCAGAAACAACATTGCATCGAATTGATAAAGCATATTGATACGTCTACAATGTATCTATAATTTTTGATTACTCCATGCTACTTTGTCTATTATTTTGGACTATACTGGGCATTATTTTCCACTTCTATATTATTTTTGGGACTAACCTATTAACCGGAGGCCCAGCCCAGAATTGTTGTTTTTTTCCTATTTCAGTGTTTCAAAGAAACAAAATATCAAACGGAGTCCAAACGGAATAAAACCTTCGGGAACGTGATTTTCCAACCGAACGTGATCTAGGAGACTTGGACCCTACTCCAAGAAGTTTTCGAGGAGGCCACGAGGGTGGAGGGCGCGCCCCCCTACCTTGTGGGCCCCTCGGAGCTCCACCGACATACTCCTTCCTCCTATATATACCTACGTACCCCCGTCAGACCAGATACGGAGCCAAAAACCTAATTCCACCGCCACAACCTTCTGTATCCGCGAGATCCCATCTTGGGGCCTGTTCCGGAGCTCCGCCGGAGAGGGCATCCACCACGGAGGGCTTCTACATCAACACCATAGCCTCTCCGATGAAGTGTGAGTAGTTTACTTCAGACCTTCGGGTCCATAGTTATTATCTAGATGGCTTTTTCTCTCTTTTTGGATCTCAATAAAATGTTCTCCCCCTCTCTTGTGGAGATTTATTCGATGCAATCTTCTTTTTGCGGTGAGTTTGTTGAGACCGATGAATTGTGGGTTTACGATCCAGCTTATCTATGAACAATATTTGATTCTTCTCTGAATTCTTTTATGTATGATTGAGTTATCTTTGCAAGTCTCTTCGAATTATATTTATGGTTTGGCCAACTAGATTGGTAGTTCTTGCAATGGGAGAAGTGCTTATCTTTGGGTTCAATCTTGCGGTGTCCTTACTCAGTGGCAGAAAGAGTTGCAAGGCACATATTGTATTGTTGCCATCGAGGATAACAAGATGGGGTTATTATCATATTGCATGAATTTATCCCTCTACATCATGTCATCTTGCTTAAAGCGTTACTCTGTTTCACTTAATACTCTAGATGCATGCTGGATAGCGGTCGATGAGTGGAGTAATAGTAGGAGATGCAGAATCGCTTCGATCTACTTGTTTTGGACGTGATGCCTATATACATGATCATACCTAGATAATCTCATAATTATTCGCTTTTCTATCAATTTCTCAACAGTAATTTGTTCACCCACCGTAGAATACTTATGCTCTTGAGAGAAGCCACTAATGAAACCTATGGCCCCTGGGTCTATTCTCATCATATCAATCTCCTTTATTTTATTTACTTGCTTTGCTTTACTTTGCCTTTTACTTTTTACTTTGCATCTATCTATCAAAAATACCAAAAATATTATCTCTATCAGATCTCACTCTCGTAAGTGATTGTGAAGGGATTGACAACCCCTAAGCATTGGTTGCGAGTTGGTATCATTTTGTGTAGGTACGAGGGACTTGTGTGTGATATCCTACTGGATTGATACCTTGGTTCTCAAAAACTAAGGGAAATACTTACGCTACTTTACTGCATCATCCTCTACTCTTCGGGGAAATCCAACGCAGTGCTCAAAAGGTAGCAAGAAGAATTTCTGGCGCCGTTGCCAGGGAGTTCGCGCAAAAGTCAACCATACCAAGTACTCATCATAATCCCTATCTCTCGCATTACATTATTTGCCTCTCATTTTCCTCTCCCCCACTTCACCCTTGCGTTCGCCCTCTCTTTCCCAATCTCCTCTTCTCTTTCTCTTTTGCCTTTTTCTCGTTTGCCTTTGCTTATGTGTTGGATTACTTGTTGCCAAGGCACAAGATAATACCAAATTGTGTGATTTCTCGAATACCAATAATAATGATTTCCTTAGTACTCCGATTGCTCCTCTTAATAATGATGAGTCTTGTGAAATCAATACCGCTTTGCTGAATGTTGTTATGAAAGATCAATTCACCGGCCTTCCTAGTGAAGATGCCGCTACTCATCTAAATAATTTTGTTGATTTGTGTGATATGCAAAAGAAGAAAGATACGGATAACAATATTATCAAATTGAAGTTATTTCCGTTTTCACTTAGAGATCATGCTAAAATTTGGTTTTCATCTTTGCCTAAAAATAGTATTGATTCTTGGAACAAGTGCAAAGATGCTTTTATCTCTAAATATTTTCCTCCTGCTAAGATCATCACTCTTAGGAACGATATCATGAATTTTAAACAACTTGATCATGAGCATGTTGCCCAATCTTGGGAAAGAATGAAATTGATGCTTCGCAATTGCCCTACTCATGGTTTGAATTTATGGATGATCATACAAAACGTTTATGCTGGATTGAATTTTGTTTCTAGAAATCTTTTAGATTCGGCCGCGGGAGGCACTTTTATGGAAATTACGTTAGGAGATGCTACAAAATTGCTTGACAATATTATGGCTAATTATTCTCAATGGCATACCGAAAGAACTTCTAGTAAAAAAGTGCATGCTATAGAAGAAATCTATGTTTTGAGTGGAAAGATGGATGAACTTATGAAGATGTTTTCTACTAAAAATACTTCTCTTGATCCCAATGATATGCCTTTATCTACTTTGATTGAGAATAATAATGAATCTATGGATGTGAATTTTGTTGGTAGGAATTGTTTTAGAAATAACGCGTATAGAGGGAGTTTTAATCCTAGGCCTTATCCTAGTAATCTTTCTAATAATTATGGAAATTCCTACAACAACTCTTATGGAAATTTTAATAAGATGCCCTCTGAATTTGAGAGTAGTGTTAAAGAGTTTATGAATTCACAAAAGAATTTTAATGCCTTGCTTGAAGAAAAATTGCTTAAAGTTGATGATTTGGCTAGGAACGTTGATAGAATTTCTCTTGAAATTGATTCTTTAAAGCTTAGATCTATTCCTCCTAAGCATGATATCAATGACTCGCTCAAAGCTATGAGAATTTCCATTGATGAGTGCAAGGAAAGAACCGCTAGGATGCGTGCTTCCAAAGATGCCTTTATTAAAGCGTGTTCTTCCGATTCCTATGAAAATCAAGATGAAGATCTAAAAGTTATTGATGTATCCCCTATTAAATCCTTGTTTTGCAATATGAATCTTGATGAATCTGAATATGATCTTCCTTTACCTAGAAGGCGTCCTAAGAATTCTGAGTTTCTAGATCTTGATGATGAAATTGATGAAAGTGGGATTGAAATAAATAAAAACCGTGATGTTGCTAAACCCACTAGTTTGGATCTCAAGGAATTTAATTATGAAAATTGCTCTTTGATTGGTTGTATTTCCTTGTTGCAATCCGTGCTAGATTCTCCTCATGCTTATAGTCAAAATAAGGCCTTCACCGAACACATTGTTGATGCCTTGATGCAATCTTATGAAGAAAAACTTGAGTTGAAAGTTTCTATCCCTAGAAAACTCTATGATGAGTGGGAACCTACTATCAAAATTAAAATTAAAGATTATGAGTTTCAAGCCTTGTGTGATTTGGGTGCTAGTGTCTCCACTATTCCCAAAACTTTGTGTGATTTGCTACATTTCCGTGACTTTGAAGATTGCGCACTAAATTTGCATCTTGCGGATTCCACTATTAAAAGGCCTATGAGAAGAATTAATGATGTTCTTATTGTTGCCAATAGGAATTATGTGCCCGTAGATTTTATCGTTTTTGATATAGATTGCAATCCTTCATGTCCTATTATTCTTGGTAGACCTTTCCTTAGAACGATTGGTGCGATTACTGATATGAAGGAAGAGAATATTAGATTCCAATTTCCCTTGAGAAAGGGTATGGAACACTTCCCTAGAAAGAAAATAAAACTACCATATGAATCTATCATGAGAGCCACCTATGGATTGCCTACCAAAGATGGCAAAACTTAGATCTATCTTCGCTTTTATGCCTAGCTAGGGGCGTTAAACGATAGCGCTTGTTGGGAGGCAACCCAATTTTATTTTGTGTTCTTTGTTTTTGTTACTGTCTAGTGTTAAATTTTGTTTTTATTTTCTGTTTAGATGTGGTTTTTTGTTTTAATTAGTGTTTGTGCCAAGTAGAACCTATAGGATAAGCTATGATGATAGTTGATTTGATTCTGCTAAAAAACAGAAACTTTGCGCTCACGAGAAAAAAATCAATAAATCACAGGAACGAGATTTTGCATTGATTATTTTTGCTGATGTTCAATAAACAAATTGTATAGTGCGTACTATTTTGGTAGAAATTTTTAGAGTTCTATAAGTTTGCATTAGTTACAGATTGCTACAGACTATTCTGTTTTTGACAGATTCTGTTTTTCATGTGTTGTTTGCTTATTTCAATGCATCTATGGCCAATAAATTAGTTTATAAACCATAATTAGTTGGAATACAGTAGGTTTAACACCAATATAAATAAATAATGAGTTCATTACACTACCTTGAAGTAGTCTTTTGTTTTCTTTCACTAACGGAGCTCACGAGATTTCTATTGAGTTTTGTGTTGTGAAGTTTTCAGGTTTTGGGTGAATTCTTTTGATGGATTATGGAACAAAGAGTGGAAAGAGCCTAAGCTTGGGGATGCCCATGGCACCCCCAATATAATCCAAGGACACCAAAAAGTCAAAGCTTGGGGGTGCCCCGGAAGGCATCCCCTCTTTCGTCTACTTCCATCGGTAATTTACTTGGAGCTATATTTTTATTCACTACATGTCATGTGTTTTGCTTGGAGCGTCTTGTATTATTTGTGTCTTTTCTTGTTAGTTTGCCACAATTATCCTTGCTGAACACACCTTTTGAGAGAACCATACGTGATATGGAATTTTCTAGAATACTCTACGTGCTTCACTTATATCTTTTGAGCTTGATAGTTTTGCTCATAGTGCTTCACTTATATCTTTTGAGCTTGATAGTTTTGCTCATAATGCTTCACTTATATCTTTTGAGCTTGATAGTTTTGCTCATAATGCTTCACTTATATCTTTTGAGCGTAATAATTTTTGCTCTAGTGCTTCACTTAGATCTTTTAGAGCAAGGTGGTAGATTTGTTTTAAAGAAACTATTGATTTCTCATGCTTCACTTAGATTATTTTGAGAGTTGTTAATAGCATGGTAATTTACTTAAAATTAATATACTTGGTATTCAAGATTTGTGAAACTTTCTTTTGAGTGCATTGAATACTAAGATAAGTTTGATGCTTGATAATTGTTTTGAGATATGAAGGTGATAATATTAAAGCAATGCTAGTAGGGGTAATTATGAATTTAAAGAATGCTTGTGTTGAAGTTTGTGATTCGCTTAGCATGCACGTATGGTGAACCGCTTGTGATGAAGTCGGAGCACAATTTTATTTATTGATTGTCTTCCTTATGAGTGGCAGTCGGGGAAGAGCGATGGTCTTTTCCTACCAATCTATCCCCCTAGGAGTATGCGTTTAATACTTTGGTTTTTGATGACTTCTAAATTTTTGCAATAAGTGCATGAGTTCTTTTGATTAATGTTGAGTCCATGGATTATACACACTCTCACCCTTCCTCCATTGTTAGCCTCTCTAATACCGCGCACTTCTCACCGGTATCATACACCCACCATATACCTTCCTCAAAACAGCCACCATACCTACCTATCATGGCATTACCATAGCCATTCCGAGATATATTGCCATGCAACTCTCCACCGTTCCGCTCATATGACACACATTACTTTTGTCATATTGTTTTTTGCATGAACATGTAGTTGACATTGTATTTGTGGCAAAGCCACCGTTCATAATTATTTCATACATGTCACTCTTGATTCATTGCATATCCCGGTACACCGCCAGAGGCATTCATATAGAGTCATACTTTGTTCTAGTATCGAGTTGTAATTGTTGAGTTGTAAGAAAAAATAAAAGTGTGATGATCATCATTATTAGAGCATTGTCCCAGTGAGGAAAGGATGATGGAGACTATGATTCCCCCATAAGTCGGTATGAGACTCCGGACTTTATGAAAAATAAAAGAGGCCAAAGAAGCCCAAATAAAAAAATAAAAAAAAGAGTGGCCATAAAAAAAGAAAAAAAAGAGAAAGGCCAAATAAAAAAATGAGAGAAAAAGAGAGAAGGGACAATGCTACTATCCTTTTTCCACACTTGTGCTTCAAAATAAGCACCATGATCTTCATGATAGAGAGTCTCATATGTTGTCACTTTCATATACTAGTGGGAATTTTTCATTATAGAACTTGGCTTGTATATTCCAATGATGGGCTTCCTCAAAAGTGCCCTAGGTCTTCGTGAGCAAGAAAGTTGGATGCACACCCACTTAGTTTCTTTTGTTGAGCTTTCATATACTTATAGCTCTAGTGCATCCGTTGCATGGCAATCCCTACTCACTCACATTGATATCTATTGATGGGCATCTCCATAGCCCGTTGATACGCCTAGTTGATGTGAGACTATCTTCTCCTTTTTGTCTTCTCCACAACCACCATTCTATTCCACCTATAGTGCTATGTCCATGGCTCACGCTCATGTATTGCGTGAAAGTTGAAAAAGTTTGAGATTGCTAATGTATGAAAGAATTGCTTGGCTCGCCATCGGGGTTGTGCATGATTAAATACTTTGTGTGATGAAGATAGAGCATAGTCAGACTATAAGATTTTGTAGGGATAACTTTCTTTAACCATGCTATTTTGAGAAGACATGATTGCTTTGATTAGTATGCTTGAAGTATTATTACTTTTACGTTAATATGAACTTTTGTCTTGAATCTTTCGGATCTTAATATTCATGTCACAATTAAGAAGATTTACATTGAAATTATGCCAAAGTATCACTCCGCATCAAAAATTCTTTTTTATCATTTACCTACTCGAGGACGAGCAGGAATTAAGCTTGGGGATGCTTGATACGTCTCCAACGTATCTATAATTTTTGATTACTCCATGCTACTTTGTCTACTGTTTTGGACTATATTGGGCTTTATTTTCCACTTTTATATTATTTTTGGGACTAACCTATTAACCGGAGGCCCAGCCCAGAATTGCTGTTTTTTGCCTATTTCAGTGTATCGAAGAAACAGAATATCAAACAGAGTCCGAACGGAATAAAACCTTCGGGAACGTGATTTTCCAACCGAACGTGATCCAGGAGACTTGGACCCTACTCCAAGAAGTTTCTGAGGAGGCCACGAGGGTGGAGGGTGCGCCACCCTACCTCATGGGACCCTCGGAGCTCCACCAACATACTCCTTCCTCCTATATATACCTACGTACCTCCGTCAGATCAGATATGGAGCCAAAAACCTAATTCCACCGCCGCAACCTTCTGTATCCGCGAGATCCCATCTTGGGGCCTGTTCCGGAGCTCCGCCAGAGAGGGCATCCACCACGGAGGGCTTCTACATCAACACCATAGCCTCTCCGATGAAGAGTGAGTAGTTTACTTCAGACCTTCGAGTCCATAGTTATTAGCTACATGGCTTCTTCTCTCTTTTTGGATCTCAATACAATGTTCTCCCCTCTCTTGTGGAGATCTATTTGATGTAATCTTCTTTTTGCGGTGTGTTTGTTGAGACCGATGAATTGTGGGTTTATGATCCAGCTTATCTATGAACAATATTTGATTCTTCTCTGAATTCTTTTATGTATGATTGATTTATCTTTGCAAGTCTCTTCGAATTATCTTTATGGTTTGGCCAACTAGATTGGTAGTTCTTGCAATGGGAGAAGTGCTTAGCTTTGGGTTCAATCTTGCGGTGTACTTACTCAGTGACAGAAAGAGTTGCAAGGCACGTATTGTATTGTTTCCATTGAGGATAACAAGATGGGGTTTTTATCATATTGCATGAATTTATCCCTCTAGATCATGTCATCTTGCTTAAAGTGTTACTCTATTTTACTTAATACTCTAGATGCATGCTGGATAGCGGTCGATGAGTGGAGTAATAGTAGTAGATGCAGAATTGTTTCGATCTACTTGTTTTGGATGTGATGCCTATATACATGATCATACCTAGATAATCTCATAATTATTCGCTTTTCTATCAATTGCCCAACAGTAATTTGTTCACCCACCGTAGAATACTTATGCTCTTGAGAGAAGCCACTAGTGAAACCTATGGCCCCCGGGTCTATTCTCATCATATCAATCTCCTTTATTTTATTTACTTGCTTTTCTTTACTTTGCCTTTTACTTTTTACTTTGCATCTATCTATCAAAAATACCAAAAATATTATCTCTATCAGATCTCACTCTCGTAAGTGACCGTGAAGGGATTGACAACCCCTAAGCGTTGGTTGCGAGTTGCTATCATTTTTTGTAGGTACGAGGGACTTGTGTGTGATCTCCTACTGGATTGATACCTTGGTTCTCAAAAACTGAGGGAAATACTTACGCTACTTTACTGCATCATCCTCTCCTCTTCGGGGAAATCCAACGCAGTGCTCAAGAGGTAGCACATATAAGCAAGCATAGCAATAATCATGGCGGATCAAATAGCATCATGTAGCATTGCACGATGGCAACAGATCAAAGTATTTCAACTAGCCTATTACAAGGTGCTTTGATGCCCAAAATAAGGTTTGTTTGTTGCACAGAACGTAGCCTGTGAAAATTAAGCTACTAACCGGCTTAAGACTCATCACCAGGTTGACGGGAAGTTGATGGATCTTCATGCGTCGGTTCAACCTCCTCCTCTCCACCCAGTGGCTGGAAGTCAACGGTGGCCCAGTCAATCCGGGTTAAAGATTGGAGGACAGCTTCTTCACTTATAAGATTGGACGGTTCAACATCAGGGGCATATGTGTGCTTACGGGTTGGCGGGATAAGATTTCTTTAGCAGCGGCATCAACCCATTCGTTGTCTGCATCATAGAAGGACCGATGAACAAACAAATTAACCTCTTCAGCCAAATGGCTTGCCAGCGGGCGCATCCCCTTTGTCAGGCTTTGAGGGTTTCATTATCAAATGCTGACCCATCTTCTTATTCACCTGGATACCCCTTTGCGATATCTACCGGATCAAGATCATCTATCCAAGCTTTGGCCCGAGTCGATGCTAATAAAGCGCCAGCCGGGGCAGCAGATCGCTTTACCTCCTCTATCTGGGCAGGTGTCATCGATAACCTGGCCAATGTATCCTTGATCAAAGTTGGTGCCGGTTTATTGTACGAGACCGCACAGATGACTCATTGTGCACCAGTATACAGTTGCTCTATCAACATATATGCTGCCTTCGACTTCATCCGCATATCCGAGCCCAGATGAGAAATACGACTGTCTGCAACGGGTTAAGAATTTAAGGTTAAACCGGCAATTTCACAGATTTTTAAGAGAGGTTCTTACAAAGTACTTACCAAATATTGCAGAAGTCATAGCATTCACTTGATGCTTCAGCCCGGTTAGCTCCTCCGCCACCAGTTTAAGAGCTGCTTTGGCATCTTCAGCCTGCTTTAATAGAGCAGCCTTCTCGGTGTCCCAGCTCATCCGTTCATTCTTGAAGCCATCTTTCAATTGCTCCATGGTTGTCAAAGCACCTTTCAGTTCCTCTTTGGCCTTGGAGGTTTCTGCCTGCTGGGATTTAATATTTTCTTGAAGATTGGCAATTTGGGAATCTTTACTGCTCAAGTCAGCCTGCAACAGATAGATGATAAGTTGTTCATATCTTCTTCAAAGTCCCAAGCACATAACAAGTTATACACTTGGCACTTGGGGGCTAATGTGGATTGATTTTTAACTCATATTTTAAAGTCCCAAGGCTCAATACAAGTATTAAACTTGGCACTTGGGGCCTAATGCCTAATTGATCAGAAAAGTTAAAGGTGAAGGAAGTCAACAAGTACAAGTTTTGAAAAGAAAGTCCCGGTTCATTTTAAAAGATAAACCGGCCCTTGGGGGCTACAATGGGAGATTTGCAGAAGTTACCTCATAGCGTTCTTTCATTTTTTTGACTAAATCGGCCTCATAGTCTCGACTTGAATACAGGCGGTTTAGATATCCAGAATGGAGCTCCTAAGCACTGAGATGAGCATAGTTCGACAAATCAGTCTTCCATTTGCCTTTCTCCACAGCAGAAAATTCCTCTTTGGCGTTGTGCTTTGACAAAGCAATAGGGTTGCCAGGCAAAGTATGGCCAAACCCGGTGATCACAACATCGTCAGTTGCTTTACTTGGGCTAGCTGGTTTTTCTGAGGCTTTGGCTGGGCTTGGCGGATCAGCGGCAGGACTTGGAGGATTAACAATGGGGCTTGGTGGATCAGCATGAGGACTGTCCGGGTTAACTTCCAGCGGATCAACACAAGTGTCCTGACCTTGAGGTACAGTATCATCCATAGCAATATCAGCATCTCCACCAGTACCTTCTGGGGTCTTCTCCGGTTCAAATTACTCAGTGTGAGCATTTGTTTTCGCCTTTTTGCTGAGTCGGGCTTCGGCGCTGTAAATGGCAAAACAGAGGTTAATATGGTAAACTGGTGCAAGAAAGCAAAGCTAAAAATATCACTCACCCAGGGACGGTCTTGAGAGGAGGCATTTGTGTGGTTGATGAGTCGCCAGAGGATGAGTTGGAAGTTACCTGATAATTCGAATCAGATGGATTAAGTGGGTATCGGAAGCAACCCGCCAAAGGATAAGATTTATTAGAAGAAGAAGAAACCTCTGGATGACGCTTCCGGATAGGGGTGTCTGGTAAACTAGAGGAAGTGACATGTTGGCCACTATGCTGGGTTGTGCGACGACTTTCATGTTGCTGTATCTTCAAAGAAAAGTGTGGATCCAAATAAGCGTGAGGATGTGAAAGTTTTACTTTCCGGATTGCGCGACGAAGTTTTTGATCAGGCACATGATCAAATCGGAGGAAAGGAGACTTACCTCTACATGGTCCGCACGCCTGGCTTCCGCGTCATCCTGATAATGGTCATTGTCAATAAGGTGCATGAAAAGTGAACCAAGTGAATCAAGTTCTACCTCTGTGTTTGAGTCTTCAACATCTTCGGCCGGATCGGAGGATTCGGTGGTTCTCTTCTTGGCAGATTTTTTGATGACCTTGGACTTAGCCCGAGGTGCTCTCACCGGTTTGTCTGCTGGTTTGGCCGGTTTATCCTGTGACCTCCTCTTCCAAAACGGATCATTGCTCTGCAAAGATAAAACAGAAAGGTTATCAGCAAAGTGTCAAAAAGAGCGGATTAAAACAGGACAAAGGCAGTTCTTACAGCTGGCGGTTTGTTGAGAGTGCAGAACGGACGAAGCCCAGTTTTGCTGCATTCAGCTACCGGTTCATCCAGCATATTTTTGACGCATTCAGTAATCTCGTCGTCACTCAGTTGAATATCAATATAACATTGAGGGTCTTTTACATCTCCTGTGTACTCTCACATTAAACCGGAACGACGTCTTAAAGGCAAAACGCTCCATGAGACCCAGCAGCGGACAAGATCAATGTCAGTCAAACAGTTGGCCATAAATGCCCAGATTTTTGAGATCTGTGTGGCATACTTCATTCGTTCCTTAGCAGTTAGCCATTGAGGCAGTGGGTGTTCATTGCTGAGCCGGTGAGCACGATAACCCGACAGAGGATTTTCATCTTCAGGGGCAGTGTTTCGGCAGTAGAACCACGTCTGATTCAATCCTTGGGGTGGCTATGATGTTTGGCCTGAGGAAAATTGACTTCTTTCCTCTTCTGAATTGATACACCGCCAAGTTCAGTATTGGGGCCATCAGTGAACTCAGTACGGCGGTTCAAGTGGAAGAAGTCTCTGAAAAGTTCAATAGATGGTTCTTCTTGCAGATAAACTTCACAAAATACTTGAAAGTTGCAAATATTGGACACATATTTTGGCCCAATATCTTGAGGGTGGAGCTGGAAACTAACAAGCACATCACGGAAAAACTTTGATCCGGGAGGGCTGAATCCTCGGTCCAGATGATGTACAAACACTATCACCTCTCCATTTTGAGGTTCAGGAGGACATTCAGTGTTCGGGACCCTCCAATGAATGATTTCTTCTTTTGCTAAAGCGCCAGTCACAACATACCCAATCAGCTGCTCTTTGGTGACCCGGGAACGGACCCAATTGCAAGATGAAAACTGTTTGGCCATTTTTCAGATGAGGCTCTAAAGGAAGTTCAAATACCGGTTCACGGTTCAAAATTGATATGCATAAACCGGTGTCAAACCGGGGGATTTAATCAAAGCATATGTGCATGTTAAATAGGATATTTATATTCATGTAAAGTTGGCGATTTAAGTGAGCGCTAATGGTACCTGGAGGATTATCATTTTCTAAAGGTTAAACCGCCTATAGTGGAAGAAACAGATCTGAAATTTGCTAAGTGCTACGCAAACAGGTTTCACAAGATGGATTTGTAATTCTGGATCTAGCACAGTTCAGGAAAAGGAAAAATATCAAACCCTAAAATGGCGACAGCAGAACAGAAAGGATCCAGATGGGGTCTGCTCGTAGTCAAAAGGATACTATGGTGAGGAGAAATAAACTATAGCTTCGGCCGCAGAAGAAGAAGGTCAAGTTGATCTAGATTCGATGAGACAGTAAGGGAGAAATGATGAGCATGGACGAACACTGATGAACACAGATAAGCACTGAAACCCTAATGTAGATCTAGGGTTGAGGGAAGGAGGCTTACTGGGTTCACAGGAGTGGCGAAGAAGAGCCGCGGATCTCTGGTAAGTTCAGGTTGATGCAGCGGCCAGGGATGAGGCAGCACTTGCAAGACGATGGCAGCGGCGGAACTGTCGAGCTTGAGCGTCGAGAGGAAGAAGAAGAAGCACGGAAGGGGAAAAGGGAATGACCCCTGGGCCTATTTATAAGGCAAATGGATAAGCAGCCAAGTGCGAGAATCGAGGAGCCCGAAGCGGTAAATGGGGCACAGTTGTTGCCTCGATCTTCGGAGGACAATTAAATAAAATAAATCTTTATGAGTTTTTTACGCAGATGACGTCATGGCGGTTTAAGGTGATTCTAGAAGATGATGTCACGGCTGTTTACAAGGACAACATAAAGATGTTCACATCAGAATTTCTCTAAGTTGAAGATTAACATAAACAAGTTCAAATCAAGCTCGGGCCTAATGTTGGGGATATGACTATTGAGTTAAACCGCCCAGGAGGGGCCGGGTTAACTCACGAGGAATCTGGTACAAGAGCCCATAACGATGAAGGCTATGGCGTTTCAACTGTGAAGACTTAGAGGCCCAGAGCCCAATGGCGGATTAGGGCCCATAGTAGTAAACCGCCATAGATGTATGACTTGTATTGTAAGTCAGGGAAAGGAGAAACCGAGCCGGACACTTGTATGAACCAGCCTCAGGATTGTGTAAACCGGCTGGGCGTCAACCTATGTATATAAAGGGGCGACCCAACGACGGTTCAGGGACAAGAAACAACACCTCGAGAACTAGGCAAAGCATATTTGCTCCCTAGTAATCGAGACCACATCGAAAACACCACAACTGGATCGTAGGCTTTTACCTTCACCGGAAGGGGCCGAACCAGTATACACTCCCTGTGTCCTTTGTCCGGTTTAACCCCTCTAAGCTAACCCGATCGCGATGGCTCCACGACTAAGTCCTTTCAACAGGACATCTGACGTGATAATTCCATGACAGTTCCCGTGTCCTATTGTGTTTTGGCTATATAGGTACGGTTCGGCGCCACCATCACCACCGCTCATCTCCATCGACTAGTCATCATCGCCAAGGATGGTAACTTCGACGACATCTTTGTCATACCTTGCAATTGCATTGATACCCACATGGCCTTACTTTTGCGTAGCTTACCCATCGAGGCTAGCCATTGAGTATTGTCGGCAATGTTACTTGTGCACATTAGTGATCATACTACATAGCATACATACCATACCATCATGGTGCATATCTTGGCATCAACTTGTGTGTCACAAAGTTTTCATCGCATACACAATTGCTATCTTGGTTCATGAAGTTTTACATAAGAAAAGAGCTAAAAAGTGAAAGAGCCACCCTAGCTTTTAAGCAAAGAGAAAAGATAAGCAAAGAGCTTATAAGCAAGAACCATAGCATCATACTTACTTAAGATTGTCATACTCGATCATCTTGGATCGTAGCACCGAAATACCATACATATAGCATACTTGGGATAGAGATCGTTGCATTGTTGCCTAGTAGGTTGTGCACAAGTTCCGTATCCGCCTATTGTGCAATCGTGCTAGCGTCTCTCGAGTATTGTGCAACAAGAGCATTTTCGTGGATTCCACATTTTGGCTCACTTTTGGTTTGCACAATCCCACTTATCTATTTGCGTGTGTGTTTCCGTGTACCACTACTTGCTTGGTCTACTTGTTGCATTTGCAAATTTGTGAATCTTTTCCAACATTATTGAAGCTCACTTAAAATTGCATCAAATTTTGTGCCACCATCCTAACCAAGCTCTACCATAAGCTTTTACTTGTGTAGGTGTGAGAACCGACAAGAATTGGTACCAATAGTGCTATTTCATTGTCCGCATTTGAGTGAACTTGATTCATCCTCAACATCGGTCTAGGTACATTGGTATAAGTTCTTCTCCTTCTACCACTCACATTTTTTGCTTGGGATGATGGATAGGTCGAGTACTTCTACCAACCCACTCTTCATCGAGCAATACGACGACATGTCATCATATCTCACCAAGAGCCACCTCTTTGGTGCACAATGAGCATTGCATCAAGAGCAACAAGATATGAACGAACGCATCGACAGCCTCGCCACCGACTTGCGACTCTCCGAGCAACGTACCAAGGACTACTTCGACAACAAGCTCGACGCCCACGAGCAAGAGAATGATGCAAGAATGGACGAGATCCATGCCTTGTTGGTGAACCGTCCTCCTTCAACTTCTTCATACTCAAGACGGAGCCACTAAAGTCGACACTCCGATGACTCCTTCTCTGGCTCAAGTACACCATCATCGAACACTCTTCGACGAGCCGCGCGTCAAGACCGTCATGCATCTCGCAATCCTCTCCATGACAAGCATTCACAAGAGCAAGTTGATGAGCAAGAACTTCGTCTTCCACCACATCAAGTTGCATTTTCTCAAGCTCAAGAACGACAATGACAACGGCGCCAAGAGGAAGAACGAGCGCGTCTCCATCAAGAGGAACAAGACGCCGAGGCTCAACATCTTCAACAACAACAACGTGAAGCGCAAGCTCTTGAGGCGCAACGTGCCCTTCAAGAATCAAGTCGAGCCATCGCCAACCGCAATCGTGAACGGCGCAATCAAGAGGAAGCCCTTCGAGAAGAAATCCAAGAGAGGAACTACCAACTGCGAGTGCAACATCAAGTTCCTCAAGCTCCTCCACAAGATCGTCAAGCTCCACCTGAACCTCAAGTTCAACAAGAGCAAGTTGATCATGGACTTCCTCCACGCCAAGAGCAACATGAGGATGATTACCCTCACCGTCAAGGGCGTCATCATCACCATCGCCAACAACACAATAAAGAGCAACACTATGGCAAGCTCAAATTCACAATGCCCAAGTGCAATGGTAGCAATGATCCGGAAGAATACCTCTCATGGGCATTGAAGGTCGACAAAATCTTTCGTTTGCACAACTATGAGGAAGAGAAGAAAATCGCTATCGCATCACTTGAGTTCCAAGACTATGTGCTCATATGGTGGGAACAAGTCCTTGAGCACCGACAAGTAAGAGGTGAACCTCCAATCACCACTTGGGCTCAAATGAAGGAAGTCATGCGAGCACTTTTTGTGCCCGTATACTACAACCGCGATCTCTTGAAGAAACTCCAACTCCTCAAGCAAGGAACAAAGAGTGTTGAAGAATACTACAAGGAAATGGAGATAGCCATGATTTGAGCCAATGTCACGGAAGATGATGAGCAAACTATGGCATGTTTCTTGAATGGACTCAATCATCCCATCAAGAAGATTGCCGACTTCCAACCCTACAACAACCTCGTTGAGCCCGTGCATCAAGCTACAAAGGCGGAACGTTAAGTGCAAGATGACTTCAAGTACACCAAGTACTCATCCAAGACCTACGGCTTCTCCAGCAACCAAGCTTCAACAACTCCTCCAACCTCTACATCAACCAAGCCTTCTCCAAGCAACGACGACAAGTCAAGTTACAAGAAAACTTCGACAAGTTCAAGTCATCCTCCTCCTACTACAAGCAACTTCAAGCCGCGTGCTTCATCATCTACTCCTACCGATGAGACCGTCAAGACAAGCTCCTTCAAGTGTTTCACTTGCGGCGGTCGAGGCCACAAGTCCTACGAATGCACAAACAAGCGCACCATGATCCTCAACGATGGTGGAACCTATGAATCCATGAGTGACGAGGAGATGGAAGCCCTTGAGCAAGTGGCCATGCACCGGCGAGTGAATGAGGATGAAGATGATCAAGTCTTTTGCTATGAGGATTCGAGCCCCTCTCTTGTTGTCTCCAAGGTCTTAACTCTTCAACATCAACAAGAAGAAGACCAAAGATGCCACATCTTCCACACAAAGGCCGACATCAATGGAAGGTCCGTCAAGGTCATCATCGATGGAGGTAGTTGCCACAACTTGGCAAGTGAAGAACTATGCTCCAAGCTTCAATTGGTCAAGATGAAGCACCCGCAGCCCTACAAAGTCCAATGGCTAAGTGACTCCGGCACTATACAAGTTGAGCATACGGTCCAAGTCTCCTTCAAAATTGGTACATATGAGGACACTTTGGAGTGTGATGTCGTCCCGATGTCTGTTTGCCACCTCCTTCTTGGTAGGCCATGTCAATTCGACCGTGGTGTCATCCACAACGGGTGTACCAATCACTATAGCTTCAAGATGAAAGGGGAGGAGTATGTGCTACGACCAATGTCTCCTAGTCAAGTGATTGCCGACAAGCAAGCCACCCATTGTGGAGAGAAGAGTGATAAAGTGATCCACCAAAAAGTGAGTGAGAGCCACAAGCCAAACTTGAGTGCCTCTTTGCCGGGAGAGAAAATCCTAGTCCTATTTGCCACAAAAAGTGAGAGGAGATAAGTGTATGAGAACCCATCGAGTGTTATGCACTTTGTCCTTGTGTGCAAGGATGGGGAACCAAAAACTAACACCTCTAACGAGCTACCTTTAGTGTTTCAATCTCTTTTGCAGGAATTCCAAGATGTTTTCCCCGATGAGCTACCTTCGGGTCTACCTCCTCTACGAGGCATTGAGCATCGAATCAACCTCATCCCCGGAGAGCCCCTACCAAACAAAGCTCCATACCGCGTCAACCCTGAAGAAACTAAGGAGATCCAACGGCAAGTACAACAAATAATCGACAACGGTCATGTACATGAAAGCTTAAGCCCTTGTGCCGTTCCGGTTATACTTGTTCCTAAGCAAGATGGAAGTTATCGCATGTGTTCCGATTGTAGACCCATCAATGCTATTACCGTTTGTTATAGGCATCCCATTCCTCGCTTAGATGATATGCTTGATGAACTTAGCGGTGCCGCCTTTTTCTCAAAAATTGATCTTAAAAGTGGCTATTATTAAATCCGCATACAAGA
Organism: Triticum aestivum; assembly: GCF_018294505.1. NCBI lineage: Eukaryota > Viridiplantae > Streptophyta > Magnoliopsida > Poales > Poaceae > Triticum > Triticum aestivum. The sequence goes on from NC_057813.1 coordinate 398,302,186, forward strand.
AGGTGATGAATGGAAAACTGCTTTCAAAACCAAATTTGGCTTGTACGAGTGGTTAGTTATGCCTATGGGTTTATCGGAAGCTCCCGGTACTTTCATGCATCTTATGAATTTTGTGCTTTGACCTTATGTTGGAGTGTTTGTTGTGGTTTACTTTGATGATATTCTTGTGTTCAGCAAATCCATGAAAGTGCATATTAATCATGTTAGGGCTGTTTTGCAAACGCTTCACAAAGAACGTCTTTATGCCAACATGAAAAAGTGCACGTCTAGTGTTGACAAACTAGTTTTCTTGGGATTTGTCGTTTCTTCCAAGGGTGTCCATGTCGATGAATCTAAAATTGAAGCAATTAAAACTTGGCCCCAACCCACCAATTTGCAACAAGTGTGTAGCTTTCTTGGTCTTGCGGGTTTTTATCGTCGCTTCGTGAAAGACTTTAGCACTATTGCCACTCCTTTGCATGCCTTGAGTAAGAAGAATGCTCCTTTTGTTTGGGGATCTTTGCAATCCACCGCTTTTGATGAGCTCAAGTCTTTGCTTACTCATGCTCCGATTCTTTCTTTACCCAATTTTGACAAAACTTTTGAGGTTCATAGTGATGCAAGTCGTACCGGAATTGGCGGAGTTTTGATGCAAGAAAAACGAGCCATTGCATATTTTAGTGAAAAACTCTCCGGTGCTCAACTTAACTATCCCGTATATGACAAAGAATTGTATGCTTTAGTGCGTGTGCTACATGTTTGGGAACATTATCTTAGACCTAATGAGTTTGTCATCCATACCGATCATGAAACGCTTAAGTACTTAAAAGGTCAAACTAAGTTGAACAAGCGTCATGCCAAATGGAGTGAATTTATTGAATATTTCCCCTATGTGATCGAGTACATTAAGGGTAAGGAAAATGTAGTTGTGGATGCACTTTCCCACATATGCACGCTTTTCACTAAACTTGAGTTGAATGTTATTGGTTTTGAGCACATAAAAGACTTGTATGCTAATGATCCATCTTTTGCTACTCCTTATGCTAAATGCTTGACGCATACATCTTGGGAACAATATTACATCAAGGATGGTTATCTTATGAGAGCTAACAAACTTTGCATTCCCAAGTCTTCTCTTTGTTTGCTCCTTTTGCAAGAGGCTCATGGAAGCGGACTCATGGGACATTTTGGACGCGACAAGACATTCGCCACGCTCTCCAAGAACTACTTTTGGCCCAAGATGTTCCGTAACGTCTCATGCTTCACCAACCGATGCTCTACATGTCGCAAAGCTAAGTCTAAAGCTCAATCCCATGGTCTTTACATGCCTCTTCCTATTCCTTATCAACCTTGGGAAGACATTAGCATGGATTTTGTACTTGGTTTGCCTAGAACTCAAAATGGAAATGATTCCGTGTTTGTTTTGTGGACCGATTTTCTAAGATGGCACATTTCATTCCTTGCAACAAGATAGACGATGCTTCACACGTTGCAAATCTCTTTTGTAGGGAAATCTTGCGCCTCCATGGAGTACCGAAGACAATCGTCTCCGACCGCGACGTCAAGTTCTTGAGTTACTTTTCGAAGATGCTATGCGCCAAGCTCGGAATCAAGCTCTTATTCTTGTCCGCATATCACCCTCAAACTGACGGACAAATGGAGGTGACGAACCGTGCGCTCTCCACTCTACTTCGTGTGTTGATCAAGAAGAACATCAAGGAGTGGGAGGAGTGTCTACCCATCGCCGAGTACGCCTACAACCGTGCAAGACATTTGACTACCGGCAAGTCCCCTTTCGAGGTCGTCTACGGCTTCAACCAGTTGTCCCCATTGGACATTCCACCTCTTCCTCTACAAGAGCGCACCAACCTCGACGCAAGTGCCCATGCAAGCTACATCAAGAAGATGCATGAAGATACAAGGCACACCATTGAGCGCCCAGTACAACGACTCACGACCAAGCTCAACGTCAACAAGCATCCCATGATATTCAACATTGGAGACCTCATGTGGCTACACCTTCGCAAGGACCGCTTCCCCAAGGAACACAGGTCCAAACTTCTCCCGCGAGCCGATGGACCCTTCAAGGTGCTAGCACGCTACAACAACAACGCTTACAAGATCGATCTCCCACGTGACAAGTACAACATAAGTGACATCTTCAACATCTCCGATCTCTCCCCGTACCATGGTGATGAGGATTTCGATCTGAGGTCGGATCTTTCCCGGGGGGGGGGGGGGAGATGATGCGGAGCATCATTCGGTCATCCCCATGGACCTCCCATCGTCTCACCAAGCACCAAGAGGACCCATGATTAGAGCACGAGCTAGAGCTCTCGAGACTGAGGTGACTTCTCTCCTTAGTGATATCTCATATGATCCTCTCGAGACATGGTTACTACCTAAGTCCGGAATGTTGTGCATGATTAGGTACCAAGAGGACCCTCCCGACGATGTCCATGAAGATGGTCAAGACCCCAAGTCCACGGAAGAAGAGAACCAATGGAAGAAGGAAAGAACAGCCTCCAGGCACCGGACATCCGGCCAGGACCCTGGACATCCGGCACTTGGAGATCTATACGGTCAGGACTCCGCAGAAGAAGCTACAGGGACCGAACATCCGGCGCCCAGCCCGGACATCCGCCCCCCTCACCGGAAATCCAGACAAATTCCTAGACATCTGTCACCGGCGTCCAGGGAGCACAGAAGGTTGCCCCGTCAGCCCGGACATCCGGCCATCACCCTGGACATCCGACACCTCCCGAAGGACCAGACATCCGGCCCCTCCTACCGGACATCCGGCGCCGCCCATCCAGAGAATAGAACGACCATCTGCACCAGTCCGGACATCCGGCCCTTCCGCCCGGACATCCGACCCCTCGCGAGCCACCAGACATCCGGCCCGACGCCCAGATATACGGCCTTCCATGTATGCAAACAGTGTAGGGCCGAGGCCCATGTAAACATCTTTGCCTCAGAAAGATTGTTAGGATGAAGAAACTTGCGATGAATAACAGCAAGATCTTTGTTTGCACAATGAAGAACACATCAGTCAGCTATAGGATGGTACCAACTCTTTTACCTTGTTTTTACCCCTTGCACCATTTTTAAATTTACATCAGCGATTTATGCATAGCTTTGTTTTTATACTTTCCAAAGCAGTTCAACGATGATTACCTCTCAAACCACCTGCATGGTCAAGAGGCGAGGAAGGTATTCATTCAACACCCACGGTACAATATTGAAGTCTTGCTGAAGAGGACGAAGGTTGGGCGGGCAATTATCCATAGCCACTAGCCTAAACTTGCAAGGACATTCAACATCACTGAAGGCTCAATATTTGCCTTCCGCTTCTGCAGTTTGCCAGATGAGATTCATCTGTCTATTTACCATGTATGATGCTACTTTCCAAAGGTTTTTGATGTTGCATGTGAAACTTGGTGTTGTTGTGTAATGGCGTAACTGAGTGCCTAAGCTATCTGACGTAATTCGATTATGAAATCCTGGTTGCTTTTATACAGATATGAAATATCTTGTGTGTTTTATTAGAAATATATGTTTGATTAGTACATGGATTATCAATAATAGGCTAATTACCCTGCTTATTGGGGTTTTCTATTGCAGACGGTTACTCAGACAACACCGTGCGCGATGAACTCAAACAACCCACACGGTTTCTAGAAAGTAGGCGTGTTCGGTCAACTAACAATCACACACGGCTTCCGGCAGCGAACTATTTGCGTTAGGCAAACTTGCACAAACGTTTCCACACAAAGAACTATGTGTGATATACATACGGATGAAAACATTTTCCCTGGATTGACTGTGTGGGATGTACATAAGAACATAAACGAATTCCTTGGATTGACTTTGTGTGATATACGTACCTACAGAAATGTTTTTTCTGGGACACACCATGTGGGATGTACATACCTACGGAAATGATTTTCTCGGATTACCGTGTGGGATGTACATACCTACAAAAATGATTGGGTTTCGATGCCTCGCCCGATCGCACACGGCCCCAGCCTGGGTCCCTGGAGGGCCTATCCCCGGCGATTTCTGGGTCGTGTGGGAAGGACACCCTATCGCACACACTCACTTGGCGACGGTTCCAAATACCATCGCGGAAAGGGGTTAAAAACCGTTTGTTTAGCACCTCGCTGTACCAGTGAAGGAAGAAGGCGTGGGGAGAAAAGATGGATCTTTATCCACTTATATAGGCAATGAATATCAAGCCCCCCCCTCAAGCCTTAAAACTCGCTTGTTCCCAAGGGGTCGCGCGAATGACATTGTTGGATTACCCAAAACTGTATTGATGAGGATCCCACAATAAGCGGACACCTTATCTGTTTTGAAAAGACGTGTCAATGGAGGCCGCGCCTCAAAACGCGAAGCGGGAGGCGTAAAATGGTTCGAAGTGTTAAAAGGCCAAACGTGGCATTTCACCGAAAAAGTTGTCAGTGGATAGGCATTATTTTTATTAAACATTTTGCCTACGTGGTTGAGGGTTGAGACGGTCATGTAGAGCCGGATACAGTTCATTTATTACATTGGAGTATTCGGGAGGAGGAACCCGCCTTGCAATGCCGAAGACAATTTGTGTGCCAAACATATCGTCATTGAAGATTGGTTCAGGGGCTACTGAGGGAGTCCTGGATTAGGGGGTCCTTGGGTGTCCGGGCTATGTGATATGGGCCGAACTGATGGGCCGTGAAGATACAAGGTAGAAGACCTTTCCCCGTGTCCTGGTAGGACTCTCCTATGCGTGGATGGCAAGATTAGCATCCAGATATGTAATTTCCTTCTTCTGCAAGACAACTCTGTACAACCCTAGGCCCCTCCATTGTCTATATAAACCGGAGGTTTTAGTTCATAGAGGCTATCAGAATTCATATAGGCTAGACTTCTAGGGTTTAGCCATTACGATCTCAAGGTAGATCAACTCTTGTAACCCCTATACTCATCAAAGACAATCAAGCAGGAAGTAGGGTTTTACCTCCATTAAGAGGGCCCGAACCTAGGTAAACATTGTGTCCCCTTTGTCTCCTATTACCTTCGATCCTCAGATGCACAGTTCGGGACCCCCTACCCGAGATCGGCTGGTTTTGACACCGACACCGGCTTTGTGGAGCACCATGCAAGCTTCGGGCGGCCCTGGTCGGTGGCACTTCAGCTTGGGAGGTTGTTGGGACGATCGGGATCTTCAGGACAACGACAACCCAGAGCTGGTCAAGCTGCCGGAAAAGGTAGTAACTGTCGTGGCTACGGCAGTATAGAAGCTGTCAATGGCGGTCTCGCCCTTGCTGGCTCCAGCGACGGGCGGTCAAGAAGCAAGTAGCATGGACGTCTCCCCTCAAGCTGGTTAAGAGGACGAGCGTATACTGGGGTCAGGGGCCACCCAGGTGGGGCGGCTCATGCTGAATGATCCGAGTACAACAGTTGGTCGATTCTCATCTGCTGGGATGCAGCCGGAAGCTCATTCGGTTGTGCTGCTGGGCGGAAGTGTTTCTGGGTACATGCAATCAGATGCTTAGTTGATGCATGCGGGCAACACTTGGCCAAAGATGCTACTGACCCTGAGACTTGCTCTGCTGCTGCTATGTTGGCTCACAAACATGTTGCAGGTGATGTAAACCAGAACAAGTCGGTGATGCTTGGCGCGGCTGATGGCGCCAGGTACACTATGGCAAAGGAGGCTGACCAGGGTGCTCTACCTCTGGTTGCGGCAAAGGTGTTGTCGGCTGATGGTGGCTCAACGGGCGTCCTTGCTGGTTTGGCCGGGAGTGCTTCCCGGCTGGACTTTGATGAAAATGGAGCTAAATCAAAATGGGGCCACTGGAAAATAATGTACAGAGAGGAGCAAGTGGAGCGTGCTGCTGTTCATGGTGTGTGTGCCAAGCATGTCAAGTTTGGGGTTCCCACTCCCCCAAATAGTGGCAGTGAATTATCTAGTCGAAAGGTCGCCTATGCTGCCATCCTAGAGAGCACGGCGGGAAGTAAGAGGCGTCGTTCTGAAGATCAAGGCTTAGTTTTTTACTATGAATAGCAATAGCTCTGAGAGCTTAGAGTATAAGAGTGAAAATGACATCTTTGTAACTTGTAAAAGAGTGTGTGGTGAGAGGGTTGAGGCTATAGTAGGTGTCGATGGGGCTATGGTTTATGTAACTAAAGAGATAGATGGGGAGAGGAAGATCTTCAGGAGAGGCTGAGAGAATCTATAGGAGAGGAAAAGAAGGAAGGTGGCTCTCCTAAGGAAGCAACTGGCCCTGGGGCTGCCGGTCAACTGACGGGCGCGTTTGATGACGCATGTCAGGAGCCATGAAAATTCTTAGTTGGAACTGTCGAGGGCTGGGACAACCTCGTACGGTTCAGGAGCTTGTGTGTCTGACTAAGACGCACAATCCAAATGTTATCTTTCTTCCGGAAACTAGGAAAAATAAATAGTATGTTGAGCTTTTGCGGTACCGGTTGGGTATGAATAATGTGTTTACTGTTTCTGGCCATGGTAAAGGTGAAGGTCTAGTCGTGTTTTGGGATGGAGCATATTCTTGTGAGCTGAACAAATATGGTGAATATTTTGTGGACATGTACGTCAACAAGGGTGATGGTACAAAGTGGAGGAGCACATTTATTTATGAAGAGCCTAAGTGTAACACCCCAGATGTAACTTTCCATCTTTGTAACTCCAACTCTTGCCATTTTCGGCTATGTGATATGATATTCCCTCCGTGGTTGGGTTTTTTCTTTTGTTTTGCATTTTATTCATGTCATGCATATCATATCATGTCATCATGTGCATTTCATTTGCATACGTGTTCGTCTCATGCATCCGAGCATTTTCCCCGTTGTCCATTTCGCAATCCGACACTCCCACGTGCACCGGCGCACCCCTCTTGTATCTTTTCGTGTGCGGGTGTTAAACATTCTCGGAATGGACCAAGCCTTGCCAAGTGGCCCTGGTATAGCACCGGTAGACCACCTGTCAAGTTTCGGGTCATTTGGAGCTCGTTTGGTACTCCAACGGTTATCCGCATAACTGCAAAGGCCTCTTTTGAGTTGCAGCCCAACACCCCTCCAAAACAGCCCAACAACCCACCTAAGTCACTTCATGCTCTCCGTCGTTGGATCACGATCGTGTGGGCGAAAACCGCACCTCATTTCGACACTCCTAGCTCCCTCTACCTATAAATATGTGCACTCCCCCGAATTTCCGGATCCCAAAACCCTAGCCCGCTCCCTCTCCTCCGCCGGACACGTCCGGGCGGAGCCGCACACGTCCGCCCCGCCGCCCGCGTCCAATCCGAGCTCGCCAGGTGGCGGGCCGCGCCCCACATCGCCGCCGGTCGCGCCAGGCCCGTGAGGCCCGTCCCCGGCCCCGCGGCCCGCGCCTCCGCCCGCCTGAGCTATCGCCCGCGCCGCCGCCGTCCGAGGCCTCCACCGCCGACCGCCACCTGCGGCTTGCCACCGGCCGCCTCCGCGCCGTCCGCCGCCGCCTCGCCGTCCGGGCGCCCTGCGGCCGCGCCGCCCGTGCCGCCCGGCCCCGCCTCCTCCGCGCGCCGCCCGGCCGGTACAGCGCCGCCCTCCGCCGTCCCGGCCAACTCCGGCCGCCACCCCGGCCTCGTCCCCTCCGGCTTCCCCGAGCTCCAGCAATGAACCTCGACCCGCGCGCAGCGGATCCAGATCCAAGCATCGGTTGACTTCTTCCCCCCGAATTTTCCACCAAGTCCTTAATCTGTCATAATTTTTGTCGCATGTTCATCACCCCACATCTTTGCACCTGTGGCTTCGTTTTGGTCGTGTAGCATACCGAATTGTTCACCTCAAAGAGTAGATCATTTCATCTCATTGCATCATTTTCATTTGAGCTCATCTTGATGCCAGAAATGCTGTTGGAAGAGGGCTTCATAATGTTAGTTTCAGAATCTTATCAGAACGAGCTCTTTTGTCATTTTTGCCATGATTGATGTGTGCATCCTATGGACTTGATCCCTAAATGTGTTTTGAACTATGCTATGTCTTCTTTACAGAGGTGCTTCCCATGTATTTTTGTGATCAATGTGGTGACTAGCACAAGCATGCAAACTAGGCTTCGTGATATTGCTGATTTTAGTTCCTGTTCTGCTGTAATTTTGATGCCATGTAAATATGTTGCTACAGAGAGATCCATGCATAATTTGAGATACTTCAGTAAGGGTGTTTTGAACACATGGTTATTCTATATCCATCCAAGGTCCTGGTTGCAATTATGGAGTAGTCTAGCATGTCAATTTCGTTCCCTACTTTTGCTTCAAAATGTTTCCTGGCAGATTGTTTACATGTTATTCAATTTGCCGAGGTTGTTGTAGTTGATCCGTGTATGCTATGATGTTGTTCTTGCCATGTATAGCTTCTATGACATGTCTTCTTGATGGATGTATACTTAGTTTATCGTGAAGTGCTTTGTAGTGAGTGCATCGACCTCACGAAGGTGCCTTCGTAATTATGTCAATGCCATGTTTTGTTTGCTGTATCTGTTAACGAAACTTGCTATGTTTACGTGGGTGCCATCATATTTTCTGATCCTTTTTGGCTTATGGTCAGTAAGGGACTTTTGATCTATGCTTTGAGTAGATTCATGCCATGTCTTGTTTTGCTATTATAAGTTCCTGTAGCTTGTTGATAACCTGCTCTGAACATTGCTTCGTGATGCTGTTTTTGCCATGTCCAACCTGATATTTTTTTGCACTTTCTCCATGCTTGTTTGAACCTGTTATGGTGTGATTTAGCCGTAGCTCAGTGTTCCTCTTTTGTTAAGCATCTCCTGTAGATCACTACCATATGTTTTGTTTTTATGTTGGGGTGCTGTAGCATAGTTTCTTGTTGCATGCTAAGTAGCATCGTGCTGTTAATCGCAGCTTTGTGCCATTCTTGTTTTGCTTGCCATTTGCAAACCGTGCATCCGTTCCGGTGATCTTTATATCGATTTCAACCGAAATCATCTCATCTTTCCAGCGGCATACTTGGTTTGCCAAGTTGATGCCTTGTTCATCCTTTTCCTCCCGAAGCACGCATATGCATTGCATATCACATCTCGCATATCATGACATGTATTGCATCATGTTGCTTGTGCATTGCACCGTGATTTATTGTGGTTCCTTTGCTTGTGTTCTTGCTTTGGGTAGAGCCGGGAGACGAGTACATGCATGAGGAACCTGTTGAGTACGCTAACGAGGATCAAGCCTTCGACAACTCTGAGAACCTTGCAGGCAAGATGACCATACCTTCGATATCACTTCTATCTTTGCTTGCTAGTACTCGCTCTATCGCTATGTTAGCTCTACCTGCCTTTGTTTACCATGCCTCCCTATTGCCATGTCAAACCTCTAACCAACCTGTCCTAGCAACCGTTGTTTGGCTATGTCACCGCTTTTGCTCAGCCCCTCTTATAGCGTTGTTAGTTGCAGGTGAAGATGAAGTTTGTTCCTGGTCGGAACATGGATATTTTGGGATATCACAATATCTCCTGTTTAATTAATGCACCTTATATACTTGGTAAAGGGTGGAAGGCTCGGCCTTATGCCTAGTGACTTGTTCCACTCTTGCCGCCCTAGTTTCCGTCATACCGGTGTTATGTTCCTTGATTTGCGTTCCTTACACGGTTGGGTGATTTATGGGACCCCCTTAACAGTTCGCTTTGAATAAAACTCCTCCAGCAAGGCCCAACCTTGGTTTTACCATTTGCCACCTAAGCCCTTTTCCCTTGGGTTTTCGCGAGCCCAAGGGTCATCTTTATTTACCCCCCCGGGCCAGTGCTCGTCGTGAGTGTTGGTCCAACCTGTCAGCCGCCGGTGGCCACCAGGGGCAACTCTGGGCTGGCCTACTGGAAGTTTGGACAATCCGGTGTGCCCTGAGAACGAGATATGTGCAGCTCCTATCGGGATTTGTCGGCACAGTCGGGTGGCTTTGCTGGTCTTGTTTTACCATTGTCGAAATGTTTTGCGAACCAGGATTCCGAGACTGATCGGGTCTTCCGGGAGAAGGTATATCCTTCGTTGACCGTGAGAGCTTGTGATGGGCTGAGTTGGGACACCCCTGCAGGGTATATAATCTTTCGAAAGCCGTGCCCGCGGTTATGAGGCAGATGGGAATTTGTTAATGTCCGGTTGTAGATAACTTGACACTTGACTTCATTAAAATGCATCAACCGTGTGTGTAGCCGTGATGGTCTCTTCTCGGCGGAGTCCGGGAAGTGAACACGGTTTGAGTTATGCTTGACGTAAGTAGTTTCAGGATCACTTCTTGATCGCTTCTAGCTTCTCGACCGATGCGTTGCTTCTCTTCTCGCTCTCACTTGCGTATGTTAGCCACCATATATGCTTAGTGCTTGCCGCAGCTCCACCATATTACCCCTTTCCTACCTATGAGCTTAAATAGTCTTGATCTCGCGGGTGTGAGATTGCTGAGTCCTCGTGACTCACAGATTCTACCAAAACAGATGCAGGTGCCGAGGATACCAGCGCAGATGGCGCAACTGAGCTGAAGTGGGAATTTGATGAGGCCCTTGGTCGTTACTATGTATCGTTTCCAGATGATCAGTAGAGGAGCCCAGTCGGGACGATCGGGGATCTAGCATTTGGGGTTGTCTTCTTTTCATTTGAACTTGACCGTAGCCGGTCTATGAGTGTATTTGAATGATGTATGATCTTAATTTATGTATTGTGTGAAGTGGCGATTGTAAGCCAACTCTCTTTATCCCATTCTTGTTCATTACATGGGATTGTGTGAAGATGACCCTTCTTGCGACAAAACCACCATGCGGTTATGCCTCTAAGTCGTGCTTCGACACGTGGGAGATATAGCCGCATCGTGGGTGTTACAAGTTGGTAATCAGAGCCATCCCCGACTTAGGAGCCCCCTGCTTGATTGTTTGCTGGCGATGTTGAGTCTAGAACAAAAATGTTTTGAGTCTTAGGATTATATATATCGGAGAGTAGGATTCTTTTTACTCCTCAGTCCCTTCGTCGCTCTGGTGAGGTCTCCTGACATAGATGTTTTGACTTTCCTCTTCTGAAATTTCACTAAAAAAATTTTAGGATCACGCGGGTATCTTGGAATCGTTCCGATGGTTTTGTGACGAGAACATTGTTCTTGGTGCCTCCTGACATTTAGGGTTGTGGCAGTGTCCCGGGGAGTTGAGCTCCGAGGTGTTGTCGTCACAATTTTATCGTTGCAGTTCTGGAATACCTGAGTTTTGCCGACATCGAAAATCTCTTTTATGCAGTTGTTGGTGAGATAACCTCGACGTCACCCAGTACTGGGGAGTTCGGGAGTATTGCCATAACTCGTATAACGGATGCTTTTCGAAGGTTGAGGTACATGATTTCCGAAGGTTTCTTGGTTATGTGTTGACGGATGGATACAGCTGGATGTAGGGATTGTTAGTTTGGGTGAGATATATTGCTTCCCCTGTATCCCCAACACCTGATTGCATAACCAGAAAGTTTCGGGAGTTTATAGGTGGGATTCAAGTAGCTCTAGCATTTCTTCCCGCAGATATTTGGTTTGTGATTGGGTAATCCTTACCACTTATTTGTTCCAGTTGTACCTTGTTTATTTCATTCATCAATCTCTTATCAAGTGGCTTCTCACCTTTATGGATGTGTGATGTTTAGCTTTGGAATTCATTCGTTCATCCTTGTTCGAATGTTTATTGTGAAGACTATATGTTGCAATTTCTATCCGTTGATTCAACTTGTCTATCTGTCTATCAAGATGCTAACGGATGTCACCCTCTTCAGGATGGCTCCGCCAACGCGTCAGAATCCGGAACGCAATGATGGGAGTCAGGCGAACCCTCCACCTCCACCTCCGCCTCCGGAGGCATGGCAAGCTTTGATGGCAGCCTCTAACGCCCATGCTCAGATGATGATTCAGCTCATGCAAGAGCGCAACCAAGGCCAAGGCAACCAAGGGAATCAAGGTCAAGGGCAGTTCAATCATCAGCCTCTATTTCCTACCCTCAACCAATTCCTTGCAAATCAGCCGAAGTCTTTCAGCTACTGTGTCGAGGCCACAGACGCCGATGATTGGCTCGTGGATATCAACAAGCATTTTGAATGCAGCAATGTCAGGCCTGAGGACTATGTCAAGTTTGCTTCTTTTCAGCTCAAGGATCAGGCAGCTGATTGGTTCCAGCAATACAAGGATTCCAGAGGTGGTCGAGTGATTACTTGGACTGATTTCTGTCGGGACTTTAAAGCTCACCATATTCCTACCAGTGTTGTTGAGAGCAAGCGAGAGGAGTTCCGCAATCTCAAGCAAGGCAACATGTCAGTGTACGAATACAACAAGCAGTTTCAGAAACTTGCTCGCTTCGCTAAGCAAGATGTTCCTGATGAGAAAAGTATGATCTATCAATTTAGAGGTGGCCTTAGAGAGGATCTGCAGTTAGCTCTCGTTCTTGTTGAGCCTACTCAGTTTGATCAATTCTAAAATATGGCACTCAAGCAAGAAGGTACTCAGATCAAGTGAGGCTTCTAAGAAGATAATCAGGGATGCAGTGCAATCTTCTTCTTCCTCACAAGTGGCAGCTAAGCAGCAGAAGTTCTACCTTACTCCTCCTCCGTTTCGTCAGCCTTACCAACAGAAGAACTCAGGTGGTCGTGGATCTTCCCACCCACCCAACCTAGGCTATCAGAACAAGTCTCAGTCTCAAGCTCCAAGGTCAAACGCTCCTTATCACCATCCACTCTCAGAAGTGACTTGCAACAAGTGCCAGCAGAAAGGTCACTATGCGAACAAATGCTTCAATCAAAGGCGCCTTCCTCCTCCTCCTCCTGTGAGATCTTCAAGCAATGCAGTGGTCAAGCATAATTCCAAGTTTGCAAAGGTGAACATGATGAATGCAGCTTAGGCAGAGGATTCTTCAGATGTGATCATCGGTAATCTTCCTGTTAATGATATTCCTGCAAAAGTTCTTTTCGACACTGGTGCATCGCTTAGTTTCATCTCAAGACCATTTGCATCTAAGCATGACTTGTCTTTCCAAGAATTGCCTAGACCGTTAGCAGTTGTCTCTCCCGCTAAAAGCATGAACACAAGATACATGGTTCTGGATGTTTCCATCAAGATGGGCGACTATAAATTTCTGTCTTCTCCAGTTGTTCTTGGCGACTCTGATATTGATCTAATTCTCGGGATGGACTGGCTTTCTAAGCACAAGGCTCAGCTTGATTGTGCTGCCAGGAAAATTCAATTGACACACCCTTCTGAGGATGTTATCATCTATGCCGCTCGCGATGACACCATTCGGTTGTTTTCTCTCAATGAGAAGGGCGAGTTGGATGCTATTTCTCAAATTCCAGTCGTTTGTGAGTACCAAGATGTCTTTCCAGAAGAGCTTCCGGGTATGCCTCCTCATCGGCCAGTCGAATTCATTATTGATCTTGAGCCCGGAACTGAACCTGTTTGCAAGCGTCCTTACAAGCTTGGACCCAAGGAGCTGAAGGAATTGAAGAAGCAGCTCGATGAACAAGAGCATCTGGGTTTGATCAGACCGAGTTCATCCCCATGGGGTTGTGGAGTTTTTTTTGTCCAGAAGAAGGATGGCACGGACCGACTTTGTGTCGATTACCGTCCATTGAACAAGAAGACAATCAAGAACAAGTATCCACTTCCCAACATCAATGAGATTTTCGAGCAACTCAAAGGTGCTAAAGTATTCTCCAAGCTTCACCTTCGTATGGGTTATCATCAGATTCGCATTCGTGAACAAGATATTTCCAAGACAGCATTCAGAACAAGCTATGGTTCTTATGAATATACTGTCATGTCTTTCGGCCTTGTCAATGCTCCTCCAACTTTCTCTCGCCTGATGAACTTTATCTTCAACCCCTACACCAATGAATTCATTCTGGTGTATCTCGATGATATCTTGGTCTTCTCCAAGAATAAGCAGGATCATGCCAAACATTTGCGATTGGTGCTCGACAAGCTCAGAGAGCATCAATTCTATGCGAAGTTTTCCAAATGTGAGTTCTGGCTTGATGAAGTTCTTTATCTTGGTCATATCATATCTGCCAAGGGCATTGCTATTAATCCCGCGAAGGTTTCTACTGTTCTGAATTGGGGACCTCCTCAGAATGTCAAACAGCTCCGCAGTTTTCTTGGTCTTGCAAGCTATTGCCGAAGATTCGTTGAGAACTTCTCTAAGATTGCAAAGCCTCTTTCCAACCTCCTCCAGAAGCATGTCAAGTATGTCTGGACGCCTGAGTGTGACGTCGCTTTCAACACCCTCAAAGAGAAGCTAGTCACAGCTCCTGTCTTGACTCCTCCTGATGAATCCAAGCCATTCAAAGTATTCTGTGATGCTTCCCTTCAAGGTCTCGGTGCTGTGTTGATGCAAGAGAAAAAAGTTGTGGCCTATACCTCTCGTCAGTTGAAGCCCAACGAAAAGAACTACCCCACTCACGATCTTGAGTTGGCGGCAGTTGTCCATGCATTGATAACATGGAGACATCTCTTATTGGGAAGGCAAGTGGACATTTTCACCGATCACAAGAGCCTCAAGTATATCTTCACTCAACCCAACCTTAACCTCAGGCAAACTCGATGGGTCGAAATGATTCAAGAGTACAATCCGAGTATTGAATATACTCCTGGCAAGGCGAATGTGATTGCAGATGCTCTGAGCAGAAAGGCTTATTGCAACAGTCTAATTCTCAAGCCGTTTCAACCGGATCTTTGTGAAGCCTTCCGCAAGCTGAATCTTCAAGTTGTTCCTCAAGGCTTTCTTGCCAACCTCATAGTCTCTCCTACTTTGGAAGATCAAATTCGTGAGGCACAACTCCTGGATACCATGGTGAAGAAGGTGAAACGTGGTATTGACAAGGGCATTCCCAAATACAAGTGCTATCGCTTGGATGACAAAGATACTCTTTTCTTCGAGGATCGAATTGTGGTTCCAAAAGGCGATCTGAGAAAAGTCATCATGAATGAGGCACACAATTCCCTCCTATCCATTCATCCTGGAAGTACAAAGATGTACCATGACCTCAAGCAGTCATATTGGTGGACTCGAATGAAGCGAGAGATTGCTCAATTCGTGAATGAATGTGATGTCTGCAGAAGGGTGAAAGCAGAACACCAAAGACCAGCTGGTCTCCTCCAACCTCTTGCTATTCCGGAATGGAAGTTTGACCATATCGAGATGGACTTTGTGACTGGTTTTCCTAAGTCCAAGCATGGAAATGATGCTATCTTCGTTGTCATTGACAAGCTTACTAAAGTGGCTCATTTTCTTCCTATCAAAGAATCTATCACAGCAGCTCAGCTGGCAGAGTTATACACCTCTAGAATTGTCTCCTTGCACGGCATTCCACAATTGATATCTTCAGATCGTGGAAGCATATTCACTTCTAAGTTCTGGGACTCCTTTCAGACGGCCATGGGCACCAACATTCGTTTCAGCACAGCTTTCCATCCTCAAACAAGTGGCCAAGTCGAGCGAGTCAATCAAATCCTTGAACATATGCTCAGGGCTTGTGTCATCTCTTTCGGTATGAAGTGGGAAGACTGTCTTCCATATGCCGAGTTCTCCTATAACAACAGCTTCCAAGTGAGTTTGGGCAAGGCCCCATTCGAAATTCTCTATGGCAGAAAGTGTCGTACTCCTCTAAATTGGTCTGAGACAGGTGAACGCCAACTTCTTGGCAATGACTTGATCACAGAAGCCAAAGAAATGTGCAAAGTCATTCGTGAGAATCTCAAAGCTGCGCAATCGCGACAGAAGAGCTATTATGATAGCAAGCACCGTGACTTGGCTTTTGAAATCGGAGACCATGTCTACCTCCGTGTCTCTCCAATGAAAGGCACTCGTCGCTTCGGTATCAAAGGGAAGCTTGCCCCTAGATACGTGGGTCCTTTCAAGATCATTGGCAAAAGAGGCGACCTCGCCTATCAACTTGAGCTTCCATCCAACTTTGCAAACGTGCACGATGTGTTTCACGTGTCACAGCTTCGCAAGTGCTTCAGGACTCCTGAGCGCACTATCAACTTCGAAGAGATCGACCTCCAAGACAATCTCTCTTATCATGAGCACCCCGTTGCTATTCTCGAAGAAACCGAGCGCAAGACTCGCAACAAGTCGATCAAATTCCTGAAAGTGAAGTGGTCACACCATTCCAACCGAGAAGCCACCTGGGAGCGCGAGGATCACCTCCGTTCCGAATATCCAGAGTTCTTTCAGTCCTAGATCTCGGAACGAGATCCTCTTGTAGTGGTGGAGTGTTGTAACACCCCGGATGTAACTTTCCATCTTTGTAACTCCAACTCTTGCCATTTTCGGCTATGTGATATGATATTCCCTCCATGGTTGGGTTTTGTCTTTTGTTTTGCATTTTATTCATGTCATGCATATCATATCATGTCATCATGTGCATTTCATTTGCATACGTGTTCGTCTCATGCATCCGAGCATTTTCCCCGTTGTCCGTTTCGCAATCTGACACTCCCACGTGCACCGGCGCACCCCTCTTGTCTCTTTTCGTGTGCGGGTGTTAAACGTTCTCGGAATGGACCGAGCCTTGCCAAGTGGCCCTGGTATAGCACCGGTAGACCACCTGTCAAGTTTCGGGTCATTTGGCGCTCGGTTGGTACTCCAACGGTTATCTGCATAACCGCAAAGGCCTCTTTTGAGTTGCAGCCCAACACCCCTCCAAAACAGCCCAACAACCCACCTAAGTCACTTCCATGCTCTCCGTCGTTGGATCACGATCGTGTGGGCGAAAACCGCACCTCATTTGGACACTCCTAGCTCCCTCTACCTATAAATATGTGCACTCCCCCAAATTTCCGGATACCCAAACCCTAGCCCGCTCCCTCTCCGCCGCCGGACACGTCCGGGCGGAGCCGGACACGTCCGCCCCACCGCCCGCGTCCAAACCGAGCTCGCCATGTGGCGGGCCGCGCCCCACATTGCCGCCGGCCACGCCAGGCCCGTGAGGCCCGTCCCCGGCCCCCGTGGCCCGCGCCTCCGCCCGCCCGAGCCATCGCCCGCGCCGCCGCCATCCGAGGCCTCCGCCGCTGACCGCCTCCGCGCCGTCCGCCGCCGCCTCGCCGTCCGGGCGCCCCGCGGCCGCGCCGCCGGTGCCGCCCGGCCCCGCCTCCTCCGCGTGCCGCCCCGGCCGGTGCAGCGCCGCCCTCCGCCGTCCCGGCCAACTCCGGCCGCCGCCCCGGCCTCGTCCCCTCCGGCTTCCCCGAGCTCCGGCGACGAACCTCGACCCGCGCGCAGCCGGATCCAGATCCAAGCATCGGTTGACTTCTTCCCCACGAATTTTCCACTAAGTCCTTAATCTGTCATAATTTTGTCGCATGTTCATCACCCCACATCTTTGCACCCGTGGCTCCGTTTTGGGCGTGTAGCGTACTGAATTGTTTGTCTCGAAGAGTACATCATTTCATCTCATTGCATCATTTTCATTTGAGCTCATCTTGATGCCCGAAATGCTGTTGGAATAGGGCTTCATAATGTTAGTTTCAGAATCTTATCAGAACGAGCTCTTTTGTCATTTTTGCCATGATTGATGTGTGCATCCTATGGACTTGATACCTAAATGTGTTTTGAACTATGCTATGTCTTATTTACATAGGTGCTTACCATGTATTTTTGTGATCAATGTGGTGACTAGCACAAGCATGCAAACTAGGCTTCGTGATATTGCTGATTTTAGTCCCTGTTCTGCTGTAATTTTGATGCCATGTAAACATGTTGCTACAGAGAGATACATGCATAATTTGAGATACTTCAGTAAGGGTGTTTTGAACACATGGTTATGCTCTATCCATCCATGGTCCTGGTTGAAATTATGGAGTAGTCTAGCATGTCATTTTTGTGCCCTACTTTTGCTTCAAAATGTTTCCTGGCAGATTGTTTACATGTTATTCAATTTTGCCGAGGTTGTTGTAGTGGATCCGTGTATGCTATGATGTTGTTCTTGCCATGTATAGCTTCTATGACATGTCTTCTTGATGGATGTATGCTTAGTTTATCATGAAGTGCTCTGTAGTGAGTGCATCAAGCTCATGAAGGTGCCTTCGTAATTATGTCAATGCCATGCTTTGTTTGCTGAATTTGTTAACGAAACTTGCTATGTTTACGTGGGTGCCATCATATTTTCTGATCCTTTTTAGCTTATGGTCAGTAAGGGACTTTTGATCTATGCTTTGAGTAGATTCATTCCATGTCTTGTTTTGCTATTATAAGTTCCTGTAACTTGTTGATAACCTGCTATGAGCATTGCTTCTGATGCTGTTTCTGCCATGTCCAACCTGATATTTTTTTGCACTTTCTCCATGCTTGTTTGAACCTATTATGGTGTGATTTAGCCGTACCTCAGTGTTCCTCTTTTGTTAAGCTTATCCTGTAGATCACTGCCATATATTTTGTTTTTATGTTGGGGTGCTGTAGCATAGTTTCTTGTTGCATGCTAAGTAGCATCATGTTGTTAATCGCAGCTTTGTGCCATTCTTGTTTTGCTTGCCATTTGCAAACCGTGCATCCGTTTCCGGTGATCTTTATATCGATGTCAACCGAAATCATCTCATCTTTCCAGTGGCATACTTGGTTTGCCAAGTTTATGCCTTGTTCATCCTTTTTCCTCTCGAAGCACGCATATGCATTGCATATCACATCTCGCATATCATGACATGTATTGCATCATGTTGCTTGTGCATTGCATCGTGATTTATTGTGGTTCCTTTGCTTGTGTTCTTGCTTTGGGTAGAGCCGAGAGACGAGTTCGTGCACGAGGAACCTGTTGAGTACGCTAACGAGGATCAAGCCTTCGACAACTCTGAGAACCTTGCAGGCAAGATGACCATACCTTTGATATCACTTCTATCTTTGCTTGCTAGTACTCGCTCTATCGCTATGTTAGCCCTACCTGGCTTTGTTTACCATGCCTCCCTATTGCCATGTCAAACCTCTAACCAACCTGTCCTAGCAACCGTTGTTTGGCTATGTCACCGCTTTTGCTCAGCCCCTCTTACAGCGTTGCTAGTTGCAGGTGAAGATGAAGTTTGTTCCTGGTCGGAACATGGATATTTTGGGATATCACATTATCTCCTGTTTAATTAATGCACCTTATATACTTGGTAAAGGGTGGAAGGCTCGGCCTTATGCCTGGTGACTTGTTCCACTCTTGCCGCCCTAGTTTTGTGATACCGGTGTTATGTTCCTTGAGTTTGCGTTCCTTACACGGTTGGGTGATTTATGGGACCCCCTTGACAGTTCGCTTTGAATAAAACTCCTCCAGCAAGGCGCAACCTTGGTTTTACCATTTGCCACCTAAGCCCTTTTCCCTTGGGTTTTCGCGAGCCCAAGGGTCATCTTTATTTACCCCCCGGGCCAGTGCTCGTCGTGAGTGTTGGTCCAACCTGTCAGCCGCCGGTGGCCACCAGGGGCAACTCTGGGCTGGCCTACCGGAAGTTTAGACAATCCGGTGTGCCCTGAGAAAGAGATATGTGCAGCTCCTATCGGGATTTGTTGGCACAGTCGGGTGGCTTTGCTGGTCTTGTTTTACCATTGTCGAAATGTTTTGCGAACCGGGATTCCGAGACAGATCGGGTCTTCCCGGGAGAAGGTTTATCCTTCGTTGACCGTGAGAGCTTGTGATGGGCTGAGTTGGGACACCCCTGCAGGGTATATAATCTTTCAAAAGTCGTGCCCGCGGTTATGAGGCAGATGGGAATTTGTTAATGTTCGGTTGTAGATAACTTGACACTTGACCTCTTTAAAATACATCAACCGTGTGTGTAGCCGTGATGGTCTCTTCTCAGCGGAGTCCGGGAAGTGAACACGGTTTGAGTTATGCTTGACGTAAGCAGTTTCAGGATCACTTCTTGATCGCTTCTAGCTTCTCGACCGATGCGTTGCTTCTCTTCTCGCTCTCATTTGCGTATGTTAGCCACCATATATGCTTAGTGCTTGCCGCAGCTCCACCAGATTACCCCCTTTGCCTACCTATGAGCTTAAATAGTCTTGATCTCGCGGGTGTGAGATTGCTGAGTCCTCGTGACTCACAGATTCTACCAAAACAGATGCAGGTGCCGAGGATACCAGCGCAGATGGCGCAACTGAGCTGAAGTGGGAATTTGATGAGGCCCTTGGTCGTTACTATGTATCGTTTCCAGATGATCAGTAGAGCTGCCCAGTCGGGACGATCGGGGATCTAGCATTTGGGGTTGTCTTCTTTTCATTTGAACTTGACCGTAGCCGGTCTATGAGTGTATTTTGAATGATGTATGGTCTTAATTTATGTATTGTGTGAAGTGGCGATTGTAAGCCAACTCTCTTTATCCCATTCTTGTTCATTACATGGGATTGTGTGAAGATGAACCTTCTTGCGACAAAACCACTATGCGGTTATGCCTCTAAATCGTGCTTCGACACATGGGAGATATAGCCGCATCGTGGGTGTTACACTAAGGCGAGCCAGAGGTATGTTATGTGGGATCATTTGAGGCGGATTAAACCTCTTGGTGTTGGACCTTGGTTTATGGTGGGGGATTTTACTGAAGCTATGTGGCAAAATGAACATTTCTCTCGACATAAGAGATCTCCTAGACTCATGGCTAACTTTCGTGAAGTTCTTTCGGAGTGCAATTTATTTGATTTGGGATTTCAAGGTGCTCCGTGGACATATAATAATATGCAAGAGGGCAACAAGAATGTTAAGGTACGTCTTGACCGTGCAGTGGCATGCCCTCTTTGGTCTTCATTTTCCCTCAATGTAAGGTCTCTCATATTATTAGCTCCAGATCTGATCATTGCCCCATTTAAATTGAGTTGATGGGTAATGCTCGGGAGGGGAGGTTTGCTAGAGAGTTGAAATATGAATCTTACTAGGAGAGGGAAGGCCGTGTTTTGGATGAACAGATTAATGATTGTTGGAATATAGGATCAAATATAAAGGATGTGGAAGATGTTGCCAATAATTTAGAAAAATTAATGAAATCTCTTCATGGATAGAGACGGGTGCATATTGGGTATCTGCCTAAGAAAGTTGATTGGGCTCATAAGAGACTAGACATTTTGATGCGGAGCATCCTTGGGTCATCCCCATGGACCTCCCATCGTCTCACCAAGCACCAAGAGGACCCATGACTAGAGCACGAGCTAGAGCTCTCAAGACCGAGGTGACTTCTCTCCTTAGTGATATCTCATATGATCCTCTCGAGACATGGTTACTACCTAAGTCCGAAATGTTGTGCATGATTAGGTACCAAGAGGACCCTACCGACGATGTCCATGAAGATGGTCAAGACCCCAAGTCCACGGAAGAAGAGAACCAATGGAAGAAGGCAAGAACAGCCTCGAGGCACTGGACATCTGGCCAGGACCCCGGACATCCAGCCCCTGGAGATCTACACGGTCAGGACTCTGCAGAAGAAGCTACAGGGACCGGACATCTGGCACCCAGCCCGGACATCCGCGCCCCACACCGGAAATCCGGCCAAATTCCCGGACATCTGGCGCTGGCATCAAGGGAGCACAGAAGGTTGCCTCGTCAGCCCGGACATCCGGCCATCACCCCGGACATCCGGCACCTCCCGAAGCACCGGACATCCGGCCCCTCCCATCGGACATCCGGCGCCGCCCATCCAGAGAACAGGACGGCCATTTGCACTAGCCCGGACATCCGGCCCTTCCGCCCGGACATCCGGCCCCTCGCGAGCCACCAGACATCCAGCCCGACGCCCGGACATCCGGCCTTCCCTGTCTGTGAACAGTGTAGGGCTGAGGCCCATGTACCCCTCTTCTCCCCTAGACTATATATACTCCATCCCCACCTACGTTTTAGGGTTAGCATTGTGATAGCTCATTTGAGATAGAGCATTGCTCATCCGTACCGGATCTACTCCATGTGAGGGACCGCACTTCTTCGGAGA
Source organism: Triticum aestivum (assembly GCF_018294505.1). Taxonomy (NCBI): domain Eukaryota; kingdom Viridiplantae; phylum Streptophyta; class Magnoliopsida; order Poales; family Poaceae; genus Triticum; species Triticum aestivum. Next base: position 398,324,095 of record NC_057813.1, read on the forward strand.
AGATCCATTCGGATTCAAGGCCTCCATCTGGAGAAGACAACCAAGACCTCCTCACGGAGAAGAAAGGTTACTCTTGTATCGTCCTTTGTTGGCTTTGGATCTCGTGTTACTTTGTGCCTCGGTGATCTAGCCCTTGTGTGATCAATCCCTTGTCGGTTGAGTGTTTCTCTTGTTTTCCCCCGTCATTTCCCTCGTGTTCTTCCGCGCGTTCTTCGTGATTCCCCGTAGGATCCTCTCCAAACGTGAAAGATCGGCCCCTAGGGTTCCGCCCTACATCACATTTTTTAAATAGAACTGATCATTCTGCTGTGTTGGAAAGAAAGAAAATTCTAGGGGAGATGGATGAACTTCTTATCAGGGAAGAAATATTGTGGAAGCAGAGATCTCGTCTGGACAAGATTAAAGGGGGAGATCGTAATACAAAATATTTTCAGCGAAAAGCTTCCTGGAGAGCAAAAAAAGTTCTATTTCGGCTCTTAGGAAGGATGATGGTTGTCTCACGGAAAAGTCTGGAGGAAATGAAAGGTATCACAAACTCGATTTTTAAACAACTTTATTCTTGTGATGCTTTGGTCGATCCATCCCACATCATTTCATTAGTCAAGCCCCGTGCGGCTGATAACATGAATGATGATTTATGCAAACCTTTTATGGAAAAAGAAATAAGTGATGCCCTTTTTCAAATGGGACCGTTAAAAGCGCCAGGGCCAGATGGCTTTCCTACGAGGTTTTTTCAGTGGAATTGGGGTCTAATCAAAGATGATATTGTCAAGGCTGTGCAACAATTTTTTATTTCTAGAATTATGCCTGATGGTATTAATAATACAACTATTGTTCTCATCCCAAAGAACAAGAATCCCCAAACAATCAAAGATTTGAGGCCGATCAGTTTGTGCAATGTTATCTACAAGATTATTTCCAAGTGTCTTGTTAATAGGTTGCGACCGCTCCTATGTTATGATTTCCCCTAACCAAAGTGTGTTTATTCCGGGAAGATTAATTTCTGATAATGCACTTATAGCTTTTGAATGTATGCATTCGTAAAGTACGTTTAAGAATTTAAGAGGGGAATATTGTGCTTATAAGTTGGACCTAGCCAAAGCCTATGACCGTGTGGATTGGCAATTTTTGCAAAGTATGATGGGTGCGTTGGGTTTTGCGCTGCAATGGATTAAATGTGTTATGACATGTGTTACTTCGATGAAATTTCCGGTGCGCTTTAATGGTCAATTTTTGCAGTCGTTCTCACCTTCTCAGGGGCTCAGGCAGGAAGATCCTTTATCTCCCTATTTGTTCTTATTTGTGGCCGAGGCGGTTTCTTTATTGCTTAATGACGCATGTGCTAGGGGAGTTCTCCAAGAATTCAGACTGACTAGAAGAGCGTCTGATATTTCTCACTTGTTATTTGCAGATGATAGTCTGCTATTTTTAAAGGGTTCTTTTGATCAAGCTTTAGCAATTAGAAATATTCTGACGGTGTATGAGAAGGGAACTGGACATATGTTAAGCCCCGATAAGTGTTCCATAATGTTTGGGAAAAAATACAGCTTGGAGAAACAAGTGACTATTATGTTTATCTTAAAAATTACTGTGGAGGGGTTCGAGGATAAATATCTTGGATTACCAGTCCCAGAGGGTAGAATGAAGGCCGGTATGTTTCAATATAATAAAGATAAGTTTTTGAAAAGGCTTTCTAACTGGATTGAAAAATATGCTTCTTATGGAGTCAAGGAAGATTTAATCAAAACGGTAATTCAGGCTCTACTTTGTACGCTATGGGGATTTTCAAATTTTCGGTCTCCCTTTGTGAGGAGTTATCCCAGATTATAAGGAACTTTTGGTGGGGAGATGAAGAAGAAAGAAGAAAAAAATCAATGGTTGGTGCGGGACAAACTAACAAGACCAAAAGGTAAGGGTGGGATGGGTTTCCGTGATCTCATGTTTTTTAGTCAAGCTCTTTTGGCCAAACAGGCATGGCGGTTGTTGGTTTACCCGCATTCGCTATGTGCAAAGTTGATGAAGGCAAAGTATTATCCTCAGGGACATATTCTTGATACGGTGTTTCCGCATGCTAGTTCTGTGACTTGGCAAGGTATTACACATGGCATGGAACTTCTTAAGAAGGGGCTCATTTGCCGGGTATGTGATGGATCTAGTATTAATATATGGAGGGATAATTGGATACCTAGGAGGCATGGCCTAAAAATCTCAGCTAGAAGGCATAATACCAGGTTGAAATTGGTACCTGATTTATTCATGAGCGGCTGTGAGTGCTGGGATGAAAATTTGATATTCTATCCACATGATGCGGAGGAAATTCTTAAGATTCGTATTCAGGCGGGGATTTTGTTGCATGGCACCATGAGAAGAATGGTTTATTTTCTGTTAAAAGTGCGTACAATTTTGCGCTTAATTTGAAGGATAGCCAGGATCTTGTTGGCCAATCTAGTGGCGAACCAGAGGGGGGAAGAGGGATGTGGGAGATAATATGGAAGGCTAATATACCTCAGAAAATCAAGATTTTTGCGTGGCGAGCTGCTACCAATAGCTTGGCGGTCCAGATGAATAGAGTTAAGCACCATCAGACTGATTCATGTATGGGTTCTATTTGTGGGGTTCAAGATGAAGACATCTTTCATGCTCTGGTGAGTTGTTCTAAAGCTCGTGCTCTTTGAATGGTCGTGAAAGAGTGGTGGAATATTCTGGATGAAGAGTTATTCAAGTGCACGGGGGACCAGATTGGTTATTGATTTTGCTGGCGCAATTGGGTTTGCGGCAGAGGAAGCAAATCTTGTTTCTTTTCTGGCGAGCATGGAATTTGAGAAATGATTTAATTTTTGAGAAGGGGAAAGAATCCTTTAATGCCTCTGCACATTTTGTGGACAATTTTTAGACCACTTTCACGTCTAGTCATGACACCGCTATATTGGACGCTAGCAATAAAGGTGAGAAGAAGGTGAGCAGAGTTGTAGCGGATTATGCACTGTTAAAAGATCATGTGGTGTGGACTCCTCCCCCTAATGATCATATCAAGATCAATGTCGCCGCGAGTTTTGTGGAGAGTACTAATGCAGCCAGTGTGGGGGTCGTAGCTCGTAATTCATCTGGAGATATTATTGTTTCTTTGTGGGACTTTATTGATCGGTGTACTCGTGTAAATGAAGCTGAGCTCCGTGCCTGCCTCACAGGACTTTATATAGGTATCACCCTTCATCAATCTATTATTTTAGAGATTGACTGTGCTTTCGTACATTCATTTCTTGTAAATGGAAGCTTGACAGGTCCCCTCTGGTTATCTGATGGATGAGGCTCTGAGTATATTTAGGATGATTCGAAAAAATCAATATTGCAAAGATAAGTCGGACTGCCAATGGGGCGGCACATGAGATTGCTAAGTTTAGCTTTAGTACTAGGTCCGATGGGATTCTTTTTAATTATGTTCCATCCTACGTGGTGTATGCTGTAATGAATGATTGTAAGAACTTTTCTTTGGCTTAATTAATATATGGGGTGTTTTTTTTAAAAAAAATTGTCCTTTATCAAGAGAGAAAAAACCATACACTGCACACAATAACAAAAACGATCCTCTCCAGAATACTCATGCTTCCTGTGCTATCTCCCTCATCCAGTCTTATCACTCATGTTTCATGTCAACAAGCTTTTTGTTTAGCTTTTTTACTTGTATAATGTTTCATGTCACGAGACATGTGTGGCCTAAATTCTTGGACATATAACTTGAGTAAACCATGTTGATCTGTCTTCTTTCTGATACAGTAGTGTAGCAGGGGCGCCTTGCTTTTTTTTTCTGACAGTAGCAGGGGCGCCTTGCTAGTTAGCAAATGATTCAACTTTAAAGCATACTACATCAGTTAAAAGCTATTTTAAACAAAAAGGACAATAATATCCGGAAAAGAACCGAAAGTTAGATCATGGTTCTTTGAAGTCGTCGTTTCTAGCTTCAACTTTTGCACCTCGAATTTTTTTAGCGTGACTCGGGTAAACAAACCCGTAGAAAAGTAAACATGCACAAGTTGGACTAATTTTGAAAAGCCGTTTGAGCTGCCTAGCTCAATAGGCGAGACACACTCCTTGCATGGCCAGCTATCGAGCCGCTAATTCATCACCGAAAAAGACTAGAATCCATAAGATTGAAACAGAAGAACCGCTAACTAATATTGCTTGAGACTCAGGATGGTTTTGAAGACTCCGACCAGCACCCCGGCGATAGAGAGCACAGCAACGATGTTCTTGAAGTACTTGTACAAGAACTTATGCACGACGATCCGCACAGGCCTGCCACGCTTGTAATCATCAATCTTCTTCAGGATGTCGAAGTAGCGGGCGCCGAGGCGCAAGTGGCAAGCGAGGCCCTTGAACAAGTCTAGCATCTCTTGGTTGCTGAAGAAGCTACGCACGAGGTGCTTAGCTCGCAGCTCGTGCACGTCCTCCTCCTTGTCCATGAGCATCGCCAGGAGTGATATATAGGAGCTGATGGTGTAGCCATCGGACGGCCAGCCGGTGGACGTGCACGCTTCGAGCGCTGCCATGTTGACGAGCCAACTAGCAGTGTAGTCGTTCAGGAACAATTGTGTCAGGGAGAGCTCACCAGCGAGGTATCCTTTCCGGATGCTCATGTCGAACCATCTCTTATTACTGGCCGTTAGCTGGACTCCGATTTCCGCGAGCTCGATTGCACTGCTTGCTAGCGCTAAGTGTTTGACAAATTCATAGTTAGGATATGTGGGAGGCATGTTGCCTATGAGATAATACCGGAGGAACCCGAGGAGATGTGGTGGCCTGTACCTCCTGATTTCATCCTCGGGAAGCCTTGTTATAGTGGAGCCAGCGTCAAAGATGAACGCCATGGAGGCAACGAACTGACACACAGGAACATGGGTAAAGGTCATGAGAGCCTCAAGCACCAACCACGGGAGCTGGTTCTCCAGCATAAAGATGTCCCTCAACATGCAAGGCCCCGTGGATAGGACCGCCCGGTTCGCGAACAATGCGAATTCTGCATTGATAGAACCATCATTATACTGCACCAGGCCGTGCATATACTGCAGCAGGAAGCAACCATCCAGGAACATCATCGCCGCAAACTCCACGTCGCCGAAACGCGTGACAGCGTCGTCGACGTAGCAACCACGGGCTTCTGCGGCGATGGTGAGGATCTTGCCGTAGACTTCCTCAACCGGGTGGTCTGACTTCAAGCAGAAGTGGTGAGCCGCCGCGTGCTTCACCTCCTCCGCTTCTTGCAGATGGGGTAAACCATGGTGGTACGGCCCGAGGGCCACGAAGCTCGGGGCGATGTAGCGGTCGTGTTTGCTAACGAAACGCAGGCCTGGAGGGAATTTGTGGATCTTGGTCCTAACCCGGTAAAAATCTGATTCAAGTCTCTCAGTCGTCTTCCTCACCAGCTCTTGGATAGGTATCAAGGTTTCGGTCGTGGCCGCGTCCATTGCCTGGCCTTGGGATCACGTGGTGCATGCTATATCGGACTCAAGAGAGCCATACACATCACTATATATCGCTCCGTAGATAGGCATACATCCATGCTGAGTTACTTTGAGGGGGGCGGCTGGGGCAAACCCTAGGCGCCGCCCTTACTCCTCCTCCCCTTCAATCTCGCACCGCCGCTGGAAGGCCGGCGGGCAAAGCCCAGCCCGGCGGATAAGGCATCGTCATTGCAAGTCTCATCTCCTCGCTTGGGCTACTCCGGAGAAAACCCCAGATCTTGGTTTCTCAAATCACACGATGCTTGGCGCGGTTCTCCCTTCTAGGGTCATCGTTTTGGAGCAGCCGCTAGAGGCGTCGAGAGGTGGAGCGGCCCCGTGTATACCACGTCGATGACGGTGGGTCTCGGCGGTATGCCACAATAGTCTCGTAGGCGGATTCGTCTTGATGGACGAGCACAAGGCGGTGGCGCTGTTTGGCGTCGTGGCGGCGCCGACGGCTGGCCTAGCAAGGATAATGCAGATCTCTACACTGAAGATGGGTCGACTATTCGATGGTGGTATCAGGCTTCTGAAGCGTGTGCAGGTGCGTGCTCAGGATCTGCTGAGCCGGATGTGTGCTCCCGATACGCCATGCGGGCGGCTCGATGATAACCCCGGTTCTGGATGGTGGGGGCATTGTAATGGCATCCCACACTGTTGAGTTTGTAGGTGTGGAGTGGTGACTTCTGGTTGTTTGATGTATGTTTTTGTTAGATATTCATTTAATAAGAATTTAATAAAGATGTTTGTGTGCATCTTTTGAGGCAGAGACTAGAGTTTCAACCTCATTTTCTAAATAAAAAACTGTGGGTTACTTTAAAATTTTGAAAATATAAGAGTGAATTCGCTCTTATCTTCTATTCCCTCTATCTCTAAGTATAGTGTGTATTAGCTATTTTTAGAGTCAAATTTCCTAATCTTTAACCAAGTATACAGGAAATTTGATCAACATCTAGAAAACTAAATTGGTACCAATAGATTCATTATAAAATATAATTTCATAAGATGTATATTTGGTATTGAGGATATTTATATACTTTTCTCCATGTAATAAATTTGATCAAAATTTGTGAATTTAACTCCTGAGAAAACTAATGTGTACTGTATAATGGAAAAATGGGAGTACATTGTATTACTAATTACACCATTTATAGTAGGTCAGATTACCCTCGTTTAGTAAAACTGAACCCCGATTCTGTTTATAAGCATTCCAACCCATTTTATATCGTGGGACCCACTCATCACGTGATTGGCCATGATGACAAGGCACACAACTGAGATATGTATTTAGTCGAGGTGTTTCCAGTGTCCAAGTCCAACCGATAAGGTCAGCCAATGAGGAATATATACTCAGCCGGGTATTCTTGTCCCATCTTAGTCCTCATCATCCCCGTACCCAGTGCAAAGAAAAACCTCTTCCAAATTTCATTGGGTTTCTCATTCTTGCAAAAAAAGCGACAGCCGTAAGTAGCACACTATATATCAACAATTCAGCCGTTGGGGGTTAGACTAGGTCCGGGTTTTTTTTGGGGGGGTGGGGGGGAGGGGGGGGGGGTTGGTTTCAGCCGCGGGGGATTTTCGGATGTTGTTTTTGAAGCAACTATGCATGAAGATAGGAGACTGAAATTGCTAGTTAGATGGGCGATACATTAAAGTTATGGTTTATGGAGCTCGACAATACATTTGGACCGACTACCTTGTGGTGGAGATTAATGTTAGCACATCCTCTTTTTCTGGTATGATAGAATAAATACCCAGAAGGACATAGGTAATCATGGCAAGGCTTTATGGATGGTGGTGCCGTTGTACGTTACACGCCTCCTATTTTGTCGAACTGCCGATCATATCTCTCTACCCATCCGCGTGGATGCAGCCACAAGGTCTTCCGAATGTCTGGGATGTGCGGCTTGATCCTATTTCTAGCAACCTTTTAGCAAGTTTTATTAATGGATAGCATTGACAAAGCATTGAAGGATTTACAATGAGACACAACCTTTTAGCATTTTTCTTTGTATTTAGTACTCAAAAGTGAACGTGAAGGGGTCAGTTCAACTTTAGAAACTGGACTAAGTGCACCCCGCATGTTTTTTTCTAAAGCAACTAGATCAACGTCGAGATCACTCTAGCGACCGTTGTTTTCTTCTCCAGCTCTAAGTACTGAACTTTCACAGGTTTGATTACTTTTTTTTGAGCATCAGTACCAAGCGCTCATATACACGCGCATACACTCACCTCTATGAACGCACACACGCACATCCTACCCCTATGAGCACCTCCGAAAGACTGAGCCGGCATATCAGCTTGAGATTTACAAAGCCACCGTAGGCGCCTCGTCGTCGACGGGAACGTCTCCTTCCACTGAAAGCACATCGCCGGAAATCTTGAAATAAATCCAGGAATAATGCGAGCACCAGGATTTGAACCCCGGTGGGTTGGGGATACCACTGTCCACCTAACCATCTCAACCACAGGTTGGTTTGCACAGGTTTGATTACTTGCTAAACATGGCACATACATGCAGGCACATGCTCGCCACATGACATAACCTTTCTTATTTTCTGTTCTCTAACCACCACACTACCCTTACTTCCATTGTAAGTTTTGTTATACTAGTCAGGAAAGCTATGAACGATAATACAAAGTCAGGCTAGTGCGGATTGCTTGGGTACCCTCTCTGTGATATTGCTCTGTGGAATGCTTTTTCTTACTATTTCTCTCGACTTAGGTACCCAAAATTCAAACGGAAGGAAGATATTGATTCTATTTATAAGGGCATGTACAATGGTTAGATAATCTTATCTTAAACCCGTCATATGTAATTAATCCAGAGAATACAATAAAAAATGTTGTACAACGGATTATCTCTTAGTTTTATCTCTCTCAAAATAGATCTTTCCTCGCTTTATAAATAAAGTCACCATCATGTCCATACGACAAGTTCAGAGCATCTCCAACAACTGCCCTATTTTCAGGCACCGAAAAGCCTTTAAAGTAAAATTTATGGCATCAAAAAGTGATTTTTTTGGGGCACGACAAAGTGGCGTCTCTGATAGCTGCCCTATAACGGGGCACCAAATATGGCACAATCACGCCAACAGCTACCCTGAAATATGGCCGCCGCACGACATCCACATATCTAGTTCTTCATCTCTATTACATACATATACAAATATCAAATGCATCTCAATGAATTCAAAACTAACTAACAAATTATTACATAGTTCATCAAATTACTACATAGTTCGTCAAATCCACGACATAAATTGTTCATCAAACTCAACAATAAAGTTTAGCACACAATACAACAAAGTTCATCACATAAATGCAACAAACATAGAGATAAAATTCGACCTGTTGTCTCCCATGCCATGCCCACCATTCCTCCATGAGATTTTTCTTTGAAGATCTTAGCACGTATCAGCATCTCAAATGCCATGGTACACCTCAAGAAAATGTCGGTATCGGCCTTACCTCCGACTCGGCCGCACCGGTCGTCCCATGAGGTCATAGATACTGTAGTACAAATCATGTCCATACTCGTTCTAAATGATCATATTATGCAAGATCCTGCAGGCTATGATGATGTACCAAAGGATATTTTGATTCCAAAATCTAGTCGGTCCACACACAATAGAAAATTAGGATTGCAAGATCCTAAAAGCCCTCTTCACGTCTTTTTTAGCAGTCGCTTGAGAATTATGAAAGTGAAGTTTTTCTTACCATGGGGGCTTAAAAGTGACTTGACAAAAGTAGCCCACTTCGAGTAAATCCCATCCGCAAGGTATACCCAAGTTGTATGTGTGACCATTTGCTTGGACGTTCACCAAGATAGTTCCACATTGGCTAACTCTGTAAAGAGGGTGTGATCGGTCATTGCAACATCCAGGCATCCCAAAATAGGCACGCCAAATCCATGTCTCCTGATTGGTCGCGACCTCAAGAATGATAGTGGTATCCTGCTTGCATCCTTTGAACTGGCCATGCCATGTTGCAAGGCAGTTCTTCCATTTCCATGGCATGCACTCAATGGATCCAAGTATGCCCAGAAAGCCATGGCTTTGTTCATCTCCAAAAGTCTCACCGTGTCCTCGTCATTGGGTGCTTTCAAATACACTGGATCAAACACTTCCACCGCCCTCTTCGCAAATTGTTTGATGAAGAAGATTGAGGTGAAAACGGCTATGGAAGTACCACCGTCAACACTTGGAAGGCGATTGCGCTGCGAAAAATCACCAATGTTGCGTCGTCGACACCACGCGAAGCTCGTCGTCGATCAGCTCGATCGCGGCTGTCGGGCGGCAAGCAGTGGTGCACCGATGGCCGCTAGACACGTTCGAGCCGCGACAGCCATATGGGTGGCGGCTAGCCAAAATCGGAGGGGTTGTGGGCGCTCCGGTGGCCTTCCGAGGTAGTGGGGTAGAGCGGCAGGATCGGGGCAGAGTCAGGGGTAGGCGACTGAGTGGCGGCAGTGGCCTTTTGCGGCAGAAAATCGTCGTTGCCAGCTGACAGGGCGGAGGTCAGCCGCGCATGAGAAGGAAATGATTATGGTTGGGCTGTCGCGGGCTGGGGGAGGGTGGGGATGTCGCTCTTTTTTGCGGCATCTACCCAAGTGTTGTATATTTGCAGCACTTGGTGCTGCCTTTTAAGGGTTGCCCAAAAAAATTTGCAAAAAAATTATGATAGGGCAGCTATTGGTGGCTGTTTTTTTGCCTCCAAGTGCCCTAAAAAAGGCCTAGTGCTCTGTTTTAGGGCAGCTATTGGAGATGCTCTCAAGTGCAGTAAAATAGAATAGTCTATTGGGCATCGGCATAAACAAGCCCAAAGAAAACTTAAAAGAAATAGGAAAAAAGACCACCAAGTGGCTGGAGTCTTAGGATGCTTGCGGCGAGACAAGTCGGTGCGCGACATTAGTCATCGTGTCCATCATGAAGCTCGGCTGATTGCGATCTCCATGTCTAGACAGCGGGTGCCAGTGTTGCAAAAAAACAAGGAATTTGAACATAGAGTTAGAGGCCCGCCATAAGAAAGAATCGATCGGTTACCGTCTTATTGCATGTTGTCCACAGCATTCAAACTAGCGTCGTAAACACAAGCCAAAAGAGGCGTCTCCTCTTCTAGGTCTGGTTGGCACAAGTTTGAAGGAAGCTGATCAGGTCCAGTGCCTCCTTGTCAGGCCCAAGAGCCTCACACACACAAAACTCCAAAGAAACCTAGCTATCATGTGCTACCTCTTGAGCATGCGTTGGTTTTTCCTTCAAGAGGAAAGGGTGATGCAGCAAAGTAGCATAAGTATTTCCCTCAGTTTTTGAGAACCAAGGTATCAATCCAGTAGGAGGCCACACGCAAGTCCCTCATACCTACACAAGAAATAAGAACCTTGCAACCAACACGATAAAGCGGTTGTCAATCCCTTCATGGCCACTTGCAAAAGTGAGATCTGATAGAGATGATAAGATAATATTTTTGGTATTTTTATGATAAAGACTAAAAGTAAAGATTGCAAAATAAATGGCGACAAAAATAGCTAGTTGATGGAAGATTAATATGATGGACAATAGATCCGGGGGCCATAGGTTTCACTAGTGGCTTCTCTCAAGATAGCATAAGTATTATGGTGGGTGAACAAATTACTGTCGAGCAATTGATAGAAAAGTGCATAGTTATGAGAATATCTAGGCATGATCATGTATATAGGCATCACGTCCGCGACAAGTAGACCGAAACGATTCTGCATCTACTACTATTACTCCACACATCGACCGCAATCCAGCATGCATTTAGAGTATTAAGTTCATAAGAACAGAGTAATGCATTAGGCAAGATGACATGATGTAGAGGGATAAACTCAAGCAATATAAAATAAACCCCAACTTTTTATCCTCGATGGCAACAATACAATACGTGCCTTGCTGCCCCTACTGTCACTGGGAAAGGACACCGCAAGATTGAACCCAAAGCTAAGCACTTCTCCCATTGCAAGAAAGATCAATCTAGTAGGCCAAACCAAACTGATAATTCAAAGAGACTTACAAATATAACAAATCATACATAAAAGAATTCAGAGGAGATTCAAATATTGTTCATAGATAATCTTGATCATAAACCCACAATTCATTGGATCTCGACAAACACACCGCAAAAAGAGTTACATCAAATAGATCTCCAAGAAGATCGAGGAGAATTTTGTATTGAGATCCAAAGAGAGAGAAGAAGCCATCTATCTAATAACTATGGACCCGAAGGTTTGAGGTAAACTACTCACACATCATCGGAGAGGCTATGGTGTTGATGTAGAAGCCCTCCGTGATCGATTCCCAATCCGGCGGAGCGCCGGAAAAGGCCCCAAGATGGGATCTCACGGGTACAGAAGGTTGCGGCGATGGAAATAGGGTTTCGTGGTGCTTTTGGATGTTTTCGGGGTATATGGGTATATATAGGAGGAAGAAGTAGGTCGGTGTAGCTGCGAGGGGCCCACGAGGGTGGGGGCGTGCCCAGGGGGGCAGGCATGCCTCCCTGCCTCGTGGCCTCCTTGCTTCTTTCTTGACATCCACTCCAAGTCCTCTGGATCATGTTTGTTCCAAAAATCACTCTCCCAAAGGTTCCATTCCGTTTGGATTCCGTTTGATATTCCTTTTCTTCGAAACACTGAAATAGACAAAAAAACAGCAATTTGCACTGGGCCTTGGGTTAGTAGGTTAGTCCCAAAAATAATATAAAAGTGTATAATAAATCCCATTAAACATCCAAAACAGATAATATAATAGCATGGAACAATCAAAAATTATAGATACATTGGAGACGTATCAAGCATCCTCAAGCTTAATTCCTTCTCATCCTTGAGTAGGTAAATGATAAAAACAGAATTTTTGATGTGGAATGCTACCTAGCATATTCTCTAAGTAATTCTCTTTATTGTGACATGAATGTTCAGATCCGAAAGATTCAAGATAGAAGTTTAATATTGACATAAAAATAATAATACTTCGAGCATACTAACTAAGCAATCATGTCTTCTCAAAAAAACATAGCCAAAGAAAATTCATCCCTGCAAAATCATATAGTTTGGTCATGCTCCATTTTCGTCACACAAGAATGCTCTTATCATGCACAACCCCGATGATAAGCCAAGCAATTGTTTAATACATTAGTAATCTAAAAGTTTTTTCAACTTTCACGCAATACATGAGCGTGAGCCATGGATATAGCACTATGGGTGGAATAGAATATAATGATGGGGGTTATGTGGAGAAGACAAAAAAGGAGAAAGTCTCACATTGACGCTGCTAATCAACGGGCTAGGGAGATGCCCATCAATTGATGTCAATGCAAGGAGTAGGGATTACCATGCAATGGATGCACTAGAGCTATAAATGTGTGAAAACTCAACAAAAGAAACTAAGTGGGTGTGCATCCAGCTTTCTTGCTCACGAAGACCTAGGTCATTTGAGGAAGCCCATTGTTGGAATATACAAGCCAAGTTCTATAATGAAAAATTCCCACTAGTATATGAAAGTGACAAAACAAGAGACTCTCTATCATAAAGATCATGGTGCTACTTTGAAGCAGAAGTGTGGAAAAGGATAGTAGCATTGTCCCTTTTTATTTCTTTTTATTTCTTTTTTTGGGACTTTCCCTTTTTTTATTTGGCCTTTCTCTTTTTTTATTTGGGACAATGCTCTATTAATGATGATCATCACACTTCTATTTATTTCCAACTCAATGATTACAACTCGATACTAGAACAAAATATGACTCTATATGAATGCCTCCGGTGGTGTACCGGGATGGGCAATGAATCAAGAGTGACATGTATGAAATAATATGCATGGTGGCTTTGCCACAAATACGATGTCAACTACATGATCATACAAGGAAATATGACAATGATGAAGCGCGTCATAATAAACGGAACGGTGGAAAGTTGCATGGCAATATATCTCGGAATGGCTATGGAAATGCCATAATAGGTAGGTATGGTGGCTGTTTTGAGGAAGATATGAGGAGGTTTATGTGTGATAGAATGTATCGTATCACGGGGTTTGGATGCACCGGCGAAGTTTGCACCAACTCGCAAGGTGAGAAAGGGCAATGCACGGTACCGAAGAGGCTAGCAATGATGGAAGGGTGAGGGTGCGTATAATCCATGGACTCAACATTAGTCATTAAGAACTCACATACTTATTACAAAAATCTACAAGTTATCAAAAACCAAGCACTAGGCGCATGCTCCTAGGGGGATAGATTGGTAGGAAAAGACCATCGCTCGTCCCCGACCGCCACTCATAAGGATGACAATCAAAGAACACCTCATATTTTAAATTTGTTACACAACGTTTACCATACGTGCATGCTACGGGACTTGCAAACTTCAACACAAGTATTTCTCAAATTCACAACTACTCAACTAGCACAACTTTAATATCACTATCTCCATATCTCAAAACAATCATCAAGTATCAAACTTCTCTTAGTATTCAATGCACTTATATGAAAGTTTTTATTAAATCCATCTTGGATGCCTATCATATTAGGACTAATTTTATAGCCAAAGAAAATTACCATGCTGTTCTAAAAGACTCTCAAAATAATATAAGTGAATCATGAGAGATCAATAATTTCTATAAAATAAAACCACCATTGTTCTCTAAAAGATATAAGTGAAGCACTAGAGCAAAATTGTTTAGCTGAAAAGATATAAGTGAAGCACATGGAGTATTCTAATAAATTCCGATTAATGTGTGTCTCTCCCAAAAGGTGTGTACAGCAAGGATGATTGTGGTGAACTAAAAAGCAAAGACTCAAATCATACAAGACGCTCCAAGCAAAACACATATCATGTGGTGAATAAAAATATAGCATCAAGTAAAGTTACCGATGGACGAAGACAAAAGAGGGGATGCCTTCTGGGGCATCCCCAAGCTTAGGCTTTTGGTTGTCCATGGAGTTTTACCTTGGGGTGCCTTGGGCATCCCCAAGCTTAGGCTCTTGCCACTCCTTGTTCCATAATCCATCAAATCTTTACCCAAAAACTTGAAAACTTCACAACACAAAACTTAACAGAAAATCTCATGAGCTCCGTTAGCGAAAGAAAACAAACCACCACTTCAAGGTACTGTAATGAACTCATTCTTTATTTATATTGGTGTTAAACCTACTGTATTCCAACTTCTCTATGGTTCATAACCTCCGATACTAGCCACAGATTCATCAAAATAAGCAAACAACACACGAAAAACAGAATCTGTCAAAAACAGAACGGTCTGTAGGAATCTGTATCAAACGTATACTTCTGGAACTCCAACAATTGTGAAATAAATTGCTGGACATGAAGAATTTGTCTATTAATCATTTGCAAAAATAATCAACTAAATAGCACTCTCCAGTAAAAAGTTGTAGCTAATCTTGTCAGCGCTAAAGTTTCTGTTTTTTACAGCAAGATCAAAAAGACTTCATCCAAGTCTTCCCAAAGGTTCTACTTGGAACAAACACTAGTTAAAACATGAAAACACATCTAACCAGAGGCTATATCAAAGATTTATTACTAAACAAAACCAAAAAGCAAGAAATAAAAATAAAATTGGGTTGCCTCCCAACAAGCGCTATCGTTTAACTCCCCTAGCTAGGCATAAAAGCAAGGATAGATCTAGGTATTGCCATCTTTGGCATGCAATCCATAAGTGGCTCTCATAATAGATTCATAACGTAATTTAATTTTATTTCTAGGAAAGTGTTCCATGCCTTTCCTTAACGGAAATTGGAATCTAATATTCCCTTGTTTCAAATCAATAATTGCACCAATCATTCTAAGGAAAGGTCTACCAAGAATAATAGAACATGAAGGATTGCAATCTATATTAAGAATGATGAAATCTACGGGCACATAATTCCTACTTGCAACAATAAGAACATCATTAATTCTTCACATAGGTTTCTTAATGGTGGAATCCACAAGGTGCAAGTTTAAAGAACAATCATCAAATTCACGGAAACCTAACACATCACACAAAGTTTATAGAATCGTGGAAACACTAGCACCCAAATCACACAAAGCATAGCATTCATGATTGTTAGTTTTAATTTTAATAGTAGGTTCCCACTCATCATAAAGTTTTCTAGGGATAGAAACTTCTAGTTCAAGCTTTTCTTCATAAGATTGCATTAAAGCATCAACGATATGTTTGGTAAAAGCCTTATTTTGACTATAAGCATGCGGAGAATTTAGCACGGATTACAACAAGGAAATACAATCTATTAAAGAACAATTATCATAATTAAATTCCTTGAAATCCAAAATAGTGGGTTCATTGCTATGTAAAGTTTTGACCTCTTCAATCCCACTTTTACCAATTTTTCCATCAAGATCTAAAAACTCCGAATCATTGGGACCCCTTTTAACTAAAGTTGACTCATCTCCAGTCCCGTCATTATCAAGATCCATATTGCAAAACAGAGATTTAATAGGAGACACATCAATCACTTTTAGGTCTTCATCCTTATTATCATGAAAACTAGAAGAACACGCTTTCACAAAGCAATCTTTTTTAGCACGCATCCTAGCGGTTCTTTCTTTGCACTCATCAATGAAAATTCTCATAACTTTGAGAGACTCATTGATATCATGCTTAGGTGGAATAGATCTAAGTTTCAAAGAATCAACATCAATAGAAATTATATCCATGTTCCTAGCCAACTCATCAATCTTAGGCAATTTTTCTTCAAGCAAAGCACTGAAATTCTTTTGAGAAATCATAAATTATTTAACACTAGTCTCAAAATCAGAGGGCATATTATTAAAATTTCCATAAGAGTTGTTGTGGGAATTACCATAATTATTAGAGGAATTACTAGGATACGGCCTAGGATTAAAGTTTCCTCTATAAGCGTTGTTACCAAAATTGTTCCTACCAACAAAATTCACATCCATGGATTCATTATTATTCTCAATCAAAGTAGACAAAGGCATATCATTGGGATCAGAAGAAACACTCTTATTAGCAAACAATTTCATAAGTTCATCCATCTTTCCGCTCAAAACATTAATCTCTTCAATTGCATGCACCTTTTTACTAGTAGATCTTTCAGTGTGCCATTGAGAATAATTAACCATAATATTATCTAGGAGTTTAGTAGCTTCTCCTAAAGTGATTTCCATTAAAGTGCCTCCCGCGGCCAAATCTAAAAGGTTTCTAGAAGCAAATTTCAATCCGGCATAATTTTTTATATATATTCATCCATAAATTCGAACCATGTGTAGGGCAATTACGTATCATTAATTTCATCCTCTCCCAAGCTTCTGCAACATGTTCATGATCAAGTTGCTTAAAATTCATAATATTGTTTCTAAGAGAGATGATCTTAGCAGGAGGAAAATACTTAGAGATAAAAGCATCTTTGCACTTATTCCATGAATCAATACTATTTTTAGGCAAAGACGGAAACCAAGTTTTAGCACGATCTCTAAGCGAAAAAGGAAATAACTTAAATTTAACAATATCATTATCCACATCTTTCTTCTTTTGCATATCACACAAATCAACAAAGTTGTTTAGATGGGTAGCGGTTTCTTCACTAGGAAGGCCGACGAATTGATCTTTCATGACAAGATTCAACAAGGCAGCATTGATTTCATAAGATTCAGCATCGGTAATAGGAGCAATCGGGGTGCTAAGAAAATCATTGTTGCTGGTATTGGAAAAGTCACACAATTTAGTATTATCTTGAGCCATCGTGACAAGCAAGCAATCCAACACACAAGCAAACAAGAAGCAAGCGAAAAAGAGGCGAACGGAAGAGAGGGCGAATAAAACGGCAAGGGTGAAGTGGGGGAGAGGAAAACGAGAGGAAAATGCCAAATAATATAATGCGAGGGATAAGGGTTTGTGATGGGTACTTGGTATGCCTTGACTTGTGCGTAGACTCCCCAGCAACGGCGCCAGAAATCCATCTTGCTACCTCTTGAGCATGTGTTGGTTTTCCCTTGAAGAGGAAAGGGTGATGCAACAAAGTAGAAGTATTTCCCTCAGTTTTTGAGAACCAAGGTATCAATCCAGTAGGAGGCCACACGCAAGCCCCTCGTACCTACACAAACAAATAAGAACCTTGCAACAAACGCGATAAAGGGGTTGTCAATCCCTTCACGACCACTTGCAAAAGTGAGATCTGATAGAGATGATAAGATAATATTTTTGGTACTTTTATGATAAAGATTAAAAGTAAAGATTGGAAAATAAATGGCAACAGAAATAGCTAGTTGACGGAAGATTAATATGATGGAAAATAGACCCGGGGGCCATAGGTTTCACTAGTGGCTTCTCTCAAGATAGCATAAGTATTACAGTGGGTGAACAAATTACTGTCGAGCAATTGATAGAAAAGTGCATAGCTATGAGAATATCTAGGCATGATCATGTATATAGGCATCACGTCTGCGACAAGTAGACCAAAACGATTCTGCATCTACTACTATTACTCCACACATCGACCGCTATCCAGCATGCATCTAGAGTATTAAGTTCATAAGAACAGAGTAACGCATTAGGCAAGATGACATGATGTAGAGGGATAAACTCAAGCAATATGATATGAACCCCATGTTTTATCCTCGATGGCAACAATACAATACGTGCCTTGCTGCCACTGCTGTCACTGGGAAAGGACATCGCAAGATTGAACCCAAAGCTAAGCACTTCTCCCATTGCAAGAAAGATCAATCTAGTAGGTCAAACCAAACTGATAATTCGAAGAGACTTGCAAAGATAAAAAATCATACATAAAAGAATTAAAAGGAGATTCAAATATTGTTCATAGATAATCTTGATCATAAACCCACAATTCATCGGATCTCGACAAACACACCGCAAAAAGAGTTACATCGAATAGATCTCCAGGAAGATCGAGGAGAACTTTGTATTGAGATCCAAAGAGAGAGAAGAAGCCATCTAGCTAATAACTATGGACCCGAAGGTCTGAGGTAAACTACTCACACATCATCGGAGAGGCTATGGTGTCGATGTAGAAGCCCTCCATGATTGATTCCCCCTCCGGCGGAGCGCCGGAAAAGGCCCCAAGATGGGATCTCATGGGTACATAAGGTTGCGGCGGTGGAAATAGGGTTTCTTGGTGCTCCTGGATCTTTTCGGGGTATATGGGTATATATAGGAGGAAGAAGTAGGTCGGTGGAGCTGTGACGGGACCACGAGGGTGGGGGTGCGCCCAGAGGGGCGGGCGTGCCTCCCTGCCTCGTGGCCTCCTTGCTTCTTCCTTAACATCCACTCCAAGTCATATGGATCACGTTTGTTCCAAAAATCACTCTCCCGAAGGTTTCCTTCCGTTTGGATTCCATTTGATATTCCTTTTTTGCAAAACACTGAAATAGGCAATAAAAAAGCAATTTGCACTGGGCCTTGGGTTAGTAGGTTAGTCCCAAAAATAATATAAAAGTGTATAATAAAGACCATTAAACATCCAAAATAGATAATATAATAGCATGGAGCAATCAAAAATTATAGATACATTGGAGATGTATCATCGTCCAACGATCCAGTGCCTCCTTATAAGGTCCAAGAGCCTCACACACAAAACTCCAAAGAAACCTAACCATCGTGCAAGTGAAGATGATGTGGGTCCCCGTCTCTGGGACCCCACAAAGAAGGCACGACCCATTCCTAGGGCCGTGTCTCTTGATCACCTCCATCCCATATGGGAGGCAATCCCACAGTAATTGTGGAAAAAAGATTTTGATCTTCAAGGTAATGGCGCTTTCCAGAGCAGAGAGGTCTAGGCAATAGATGGTTGCCGACATAGGGCATGATATGTCGAGCCGAAAGAGAAGACTACCAAAAGGGACAGTCATCAAGATATAGTGTCTGCATAATTCATGAGCATTGGCGGAGGGCAACCCGCAAACTAGCCCATTGAACGGTTTCCACCAGCCCAAATGTCCTTAGGAATAAGATGTTCAATGGCCATTGTGGGCAACCATGGAGATCAACACCATCGGATCAGAGCAGATGACAAACAAGTTTGGAAATCATGTACATAATGGGGCTCCATCCACCCACGGTCCAGCCAGAATAGGGTCCGTCACCATTGCCAATGGAGACGGACAAGCCTAGGCAGATCTCATGCTTGCACCGCTGGATGGACCTCCAAGACTGGGATCCCTCCCTACGTGCACAGGCAGCAGTTGTTGGCCCCGCAAGTACTTTACTTGAATAAGATGCAACCATAAACCCCACCCCCTTGAATGATCTCGCAAACCAATTGTAGCTTTTTTCCACACCGATTCTATCTTTGTGAGGCGCTGGTTGTAGCTTAACTAGTAGCTGGTTGCAGCTCCTTGGTTTGCGCAATGGTCATATCATCTTCCTATCGCGCCCTTCGGTTAAAGCTTTTTTCCCTCTTGTAGCTCTATTGACTTCTAGTTGCAGCTTTCCCAGCCCCCCCTTCAACCTTGTACGTCGGAGTCCATGGTGTAGTAGCATGGGAGTCTCTCGTTGCATGAAACGATGAGCGCGATGATGCAACGACTCATTGATTTTTGAAGGGAGAGAGAAAGGAGATGGGGTAGCCATGGCAGCACGTGGTCGGGGAGCAGAATGGGTGTGGCAATGGAGCCGTGCGCTCGTTGGAGAAGACGAAGTGGATTTTTCGGAGAAGAAAAAGACTGGAGGGGGAAAAGGAGGCTGCGTGTGGCTGAGAGAAGAATAAGATAAGGTCGAGGGGAGAAGAAGTAGTGCATGGGCCCACTGAGGGAGTCCTGGACTAAGGGTTCTCGGGTGTCCGGGTAATTTGATATGGGCCGGACTGATGGGCCGTGAAGATACAAGATAGAAGGCCTGCCCCCGTGTCTGGGTGGGACTCTCCTTGGCGTGGATGGCAAGCTTGGCGTCCGGGTGTGTAGTTTCCTTTCTCTGTAAACCGACTCTGTACAATCCTAGGCCCCTTCGGTGTCTATATAAACTGGGGGGTTTAGTCCGTAGAGGCCAAGATAATCATACAGGCTAGACATCTATGGTTTAGCCATTACTATCTTGAGCTAGATCAACTCTTGTAACCCATATACTCATCAAAGTCAATCAAGCAGGACGTAGGGTATACCTCCATCAAGAGGGGCCGAACCTGGGTAAACATCATGTCCCCTTTGTCTCCTGTTACCTTCGATCCTCAGACGCACAGTTCGGGACCCCCTGCCCGAGATCAGACGGTTTTGACACCAATATTGGTGCTTTCATTGAGTGTTCCACTGTGCCGTCAGCAGAAGGTTCAATGGCTCGTTCTATCATCAACAACAATGATGTTTCCGGGGAAACTTTCCTCCCCAGCCAGATTTTTGTGTTCGACAGCTTCGTTCTACGTGCTAACTCGATTGGTCACCTCAAATAGATCGAAAGCTATGCCCTTGGTCATCAGATCAGTTTCGAGAACCTAAATTATGTCGCTGATATCCGAGGAGATTTGATCTTCGAAGGGTTCGCGGCCCCAACCACCGCTCTGGCCTCAAATCCAGAGCGAACCGCCAGGTCCGAAGATGGGAGTTTGGAGCCCACCATACTCTCCGCTGCAAACCGCACTATCGAAGATCTGGAGGCGATTGTGTCCATAGCAAACTCCGAATCAGACCGAGTTCCTCCTATCATTGAAAGGTTGGACTCGCCCCCGGGCTCTAGATCTGAACTCTGGAGGTCCATGCCAAGTAAGAATGGCCAGGAGGCTTTCGCCCTGCCTAGCTCCACGGACTCTCGCTTCCCCGTCCAAACCTCGCTCTTAAACGAGGCGTTGGACTTAATGCGATACCTCGCCATCATAGAGGAATCACCTCTGAGTTATGCCTAGCCCGGACTAGGGGCTGAAAGCGGGGAATTTTATGTCCCACCCACCACCCACTTCATAGCCACTGTCGAAGATTTAACCGACATGCCGGACTACGCCTCCGAAGACATTGACGGCATGGACGACGATGCCAGAGACGAACACGACCAAGACCAGTCGTTTACCGGATGCTGAACGGCCACCTCCACATATGACGTGTATATGGTTGATACACCCAAAGAGGATGATGGTGAAGGCAGGAAGGATCCGGTTAAGGACAAACCTGGTGAGGCCCCACCGAAGCGCCGATGCCAGCGACGCCGCTCAAAATCGCGTCGTGGCAAAGACAATAATACCGGCACCAGAGACGACAACACTCCAAAGGATGCCGAAGATGCCGAAGCCCCCATCGAGCCCACTTCCGAACAGGATGATGTGGAGGAGAGGCAAGTAAACCCCGATGATTCGGTTGGGAACAAGGACTCAAAAGACAGTAATTATCTACCACTCTTCGAGGACGATGTGAGCCTCGACGACGAAGACTTCATCATGCAAGAGGAACCAGTCGAGCAGGAGCGCTTTAAGCGCCAGCTAATCACCACTGTGAGAAGCCTAAAAAAAGAAGCATCAACAGCTCCAAGCCGAATAGGATACACTCAACGACAGATGGACCCAGGTCCTAGCTGCCGAAGAATATGGCCTTCAGCACCCAGCGAAGAGTTATCCAAAGCGTCGGCTACTACCACAATTCGACAACGAGGCCCTCGAGCCCATACCATCAAGACACGACCATGCTGATGAACCAGACTGTCCACCTCGCAGGCCAGATAAAGCGGCCACCTACGCTGAACACCAACCCGCACCACCTCGCCATAGAGGCAGAGAGACAGCGGCTCTAGGATACACCTATGACCTATGACAGGACCTGGACAATAGAGCAGGTCAAGCTAGATCAATCTACGGATCAAGGGGGCGTGCCCCAACATGAGAAAACGCCATCCGGCCTGGCGAGACAGGCACAACGTAACCCAGGCCGAAAACCGCATACGGACTTCATCTAAAGTTCATCATGACATCGCCCGATATAGAGGCGCCGCACACCCCTTATGCTTCACCGATGAGGTAATGGAGCACCAGTTCCCAGAAGGGTCTAAACCCATGAACATTGAATCATATGACGGAATGACGGATCTCACAGTATGGATTGAACATTTCCTTCTCCATATCCACATGGCCCGCGGTGACGATCTCCATGCCATCAAATACCTCCCCTTAAAATTGAAAGGACCAGCACGACACTGGCTAAATAGCCTCCCAGAGAACTCTATTGGTAGCTGGGAAGACCTGGAAGACACCTTTAGAGACAACTTCCAAGGTACCTATGTTCGGCCTCCGGACGCCGATGACCTCAGTCACATAGTCCAGCAACCCTGAGAGTCAGCCCGAAAACTCTGGACCAGGTTCTTAATTAAAAAGAACTAAATTGTTGATTGTACGGATGCCAAAGCCCTCTCGACCTTTAAATACATCGTCCGTGACGAGTAGCTCGCCTGACACCTCGGCCAAGAAAAATCAAAGTCCATGGCAACCCTCACCGCACTTATGACCCGCTTTTTCGCGAGAGAAGATAGCTAGCTAGCTCGTAGAAGCAACAGCACCAGCGACCCTGGCACCTCCGAAGCCAGAGATGGCCACGACGCAAAAAATGCAAGCATCGAAGCAACAACGAAGATACCGAAGACACGAAAGTCAATGCCGGATTCAGTGGCTCTAAACCCAGTCAGAGGAAAAAGCCATTCAAAGGAAACAAAGATGGTCCATCTAGTTTGGACCGAATACTAGATCGGCCTTGCCAGATCCACGACACCCCGGACAAGCCTGCCAATCATACCAACAGAAATTGTTGGGCCTTTAAACATGCCGGTAAAATAAACACCGAACATAAGGGGAAAGGCCCACCTAGTGATGACGATGATGAGCCTCGACCAACAAACATTGGGGGGGGGGGAAGAAATTTCCCCCCGAGGTAAAAACAGTGAATATGATCTATGTCAGTCATATCCCCAAGCGGGAGCGCAAGCGAGCACTAAGGGACGTTTACGCCATAGAGACAGTCGCCCCAAATTCAACCCATGGTCGGCTCGCCCGATCACTTTTGACCGCAGAGACCACCCGACCAGCATCTGTCATGGAGGTTCGGCAGCATTGGTCCTCAACCCAATCATCGACGGTTTCCACCTCACACGAGTCCTCATGGACGGCAGCAGCAGTCTTAACCTGCTTTATCAGGACACTGTCCGTAAAATGGGCATTGATCCATCAAGAGTCAAGCCCACTAAAACTACCTTTAAAGGAGTAATACCCGGTGTAGAGTCCTGCTGCACAGGGTCCATAACACTGGAGGTAGTATTTAGCTCACCAGATAATTTCTGAAGCGAAGACTTGATCTTTGACATCGTCCCTTTCCGTAGTGGCTATCATGCACTGCTCAGACGAACCGTGTTCGCCCGCTTCAATGTGGTCCCACACTATGCTTATCTAAAGCTCAGGATGCCCGGACAACGCGATGTTATAACAGTCAATGGAAACATGGAGCGCTCCTTTCGTACTGAGGACCGTACCACGGCCTTCGCAGCTGAAGTATAGGGTGGCCTTATCAAGCCGAATACTACATTGGCAATCAAGCCCCCGGACACTATCAAACGAGTCCGGTCTACCCTGCAGAATGACAGTCCGTCTCGTCCAGAGCTAGATTAGCAATTCGGCCTCCGTCAGAACCTCAACCTGATTGTGGCATATGTACCGCGCGTACATAACTACGCACTAAAGATACCATGGGCAAGGATGGAGGCACACTAAAAGCAAGGTCCACAATACGGCTCGACCCTATCTGGACCCTCATACTCTTCCTTTTTTTTCTTTTTTTTCTTTCAGGTTCTTTACTGCCCAAATCACTTTTCGATGGTACCAAGGGCCCTTTTTATAGGCCCCTTATGTATACTCGATCGTTGATCCTCTCAAAGGATCACACACCAAGGCGAAAAGCGGCGCAGACGTGCGGCAGATTGTCCAAAGGATCTTCAAGATCACCTTTTCCTTTTTTAGGACATGTATAAAGCTTTCCCTTGTTCTCAAATTCTTGGCATTTAAAATAGCCTTGATGATGATGGAATTCTCTGTAAGGGCACATATCAATCAGAATATAGCGGAAACAGTTTCGTCCTACCTTATTCGGTATTGGCCTATTCCATAATCCGTATTCCTTCTTCACGACTGATTGACATTGGTATTAATTGACAGGGGCTTTATTCCGCCACATATATTCAAAAACAAAAAGTTCGAACACTTTCATAGTACACTTCGGCGTCCCGACTACCGCATTATATGCATCAGCTCTGAATCATGTCTTTGGTCAATAGTTGGGTTGCCCGGCCCCTGTGGTTACCACCTTACATTCCGCTTGTTCGACTAAGGTAGTAAAGGGAGAACTACTGCGATTGTGTTTCTGGTTCGTCCGGTCAAAACACCTCAGTAGAGAAAGCCGAAAACTGACTGTCATGATATAGCGAGAGCTGGTCAGCAGTTCGGTGACTTTAATCTTTCGCGATTTTTTCCGTATTATATGAAGGACTGGCCTCCACCCGGTCAGGCGTCAAAAGCACCCGAGTTCGGATAGCCGAACAACACCAGGGGCTGCGCCTATAATCCCATTGTCAAACTCATATGGCTAAGTGAGAGTGGTAAAGACGCATAGTCTGATTACCTAGTTCGCCGCATGATCACCTCCTTTACGGACCAAGATATTGGAACAAGTGTGGTCATGTGCTACTCCGAACACCCCCGTAGCATCTACGTGGGGGATGAAGCTGACGACTGGCAAACTTTCAGATACAAAAATGGCCGCATAGGAGGAAAATAATTTGAGATACACAAGCAAGCATATTATGCAAAGAACTTGTTTCCTAACACACAGTCTGGGTAGCCCGGATACATTCATTCAAACATAATATCCTTTGAGCATTGACCCTCTATCAAACGGGAACCCTCTAGGACGTCCTCGATGTATCGCTCCGGCTTGCGATAGTCCTTGCCTTCAGGCGGACCCTCGACGGCCACAACAACGGCCTTCATCTTCGCCTAGTGCATCTTGACACGGGCAAAGTCCATACGCGCGCCCTCTATGCACGTCGAGCGCTTCATAGCCTCCACTCGAGGCAAGGCGTCGCCGAGCCGCTTGACTAGACCAAAGTAGCTACTAGGAATGGGTCCGGCTGGCCATAGCCGGACTATAAGCTCCTTCACGGCCAAACTGGACATCCTATGCAGCTCCGCCAGCTGCATCATCTGGTTGTTTAGCAGCACTGGCCGCTCCGGCGCCAGGTAATGCGACCAGAAGAGCTTCTCCGTTCTGTTCCCTTCTTGGGCCGGAGAATAATCTGCGGCGTCGGCAGCACTCCTCGGGAGATCCGAAAAGGCGTCTGGAGCACTCCATAGTCGATTTAGCAAAGCATATCTTCGACTACCAAATATACTCTGTAAAAGAAAAGGCTTACCAGCCGCTATATGTCCGGCTGGCTTGATCTCCTCGTGAGCCTCCCGGGACTCGGTCCGCGCCTCCTTTGCCTCTTGAAGACCCTTGGTGAGTTCGGCCGCCTGGGTCTTATTACTCTCCTCCAAGGCCTTGCACTTGTTGGTGGCATCCTGGAGCGCCTGCTCCACTTCGGTCACACACTCTTCATACTTATGGTGGGTGACCTGCTCGGCCTCTAAATCTGCAGCCACTTTGTCAGCAGCCGCTTGGCTCACCCGCGCCTGCTCCTTTGCTTGGGCAAGGGTGCTCTTCAGGTCCTCGACCTCGGTTGCCCTATCTGCAAATATGATCAGCAACACAGGAGATTAGACTCCGTATTGACATATTCCTTTAAGTGTGTCAATAATTTTTTCCAATCATACCTTGCGATTCCTCAAATCGCTTGTTGGTGTGGACGAGTTCCTCATTGGCCTGCTCCAACTTCCGCTTAAGTTCAGACACTTCGGTGGCCTGGGCGGTTGCCGCTAACAGTGAACCATGTTTATCAACATAACACGTATAATATCTCCTGCGAATAACTATTTGATCCTTTGTTCGGCCCTTCTTTGCAAAAGCCGAACAGAGTCTTAGGGGCTACTATCTATACACAAGCATAATTTTTGCACATACCACTACAAAAAAAAGACACATCCGTGACATTTTGGGCCGAACAAAAAAAATTTCTATCATACTTATGACACTTCTATGACGATAATTGTGACAAAACCTGGTATCATCATAGATGTCGTGGGCTCCTACTTCTATGAAAAAAATCATGACAGAAAATGGGCTTTTTGTCCAGGGCGGGCCGGAGACGCAGCTGCATGACATTCTTTGGGCCGTCCATGACAAAAAAAACCGTGATAGAAGCGAGGGCGAGGAAAATTTTGGGGAGTTCCCGGTTATAGTGGGTGGTCGGGGGCCGAGCGATGCGCGTTTCTCTCGTACACGTACGCGCGTGTGTGCGAGGCGTTGGCTCTAACTGAACCCAAGCGAGGTGTTGGGCTCTAACTGAACCCGAACGGTTGCACTACAGGCTACGCGTTACTGAACCCAAGCGATCGATCGATGGCTGTTAACTGAATCTGATCGAGCAATTCCTTCACTACTGATGCTAACAGAAGCTGATCGATGCTGCCTCTCTGGATGAACAGTGAGTGTTGCGGGGGGGGGGGGTGGATGAACAGTGAGCGGTGGGGGTGGTTGAACAGCACCCCACGGCGTTGCCTCGATCGAGCCGGTTGGGGCTAGATGAACAGGACCCCATGGAGGGCTGGATGAATAGGACGACCCCGTGGAGGGCTAGATGAACAGTAGACGGTGGAGGGGTTCCCGTGAAGGGGTGGTTGAACAGTAGCCGGTGGTGTAGCACACGGTGGAGGCTGGATGAACAGGAGCCTGTGGAGGATGGAGGAGGTCGATGGTAGCCCGTGGAGGCTGGAGGAGGTCGACGGTGGAGATGAACAGTATCCCATGGAGTCCCATTTTGTGGTACGCCACACCCCTCCCGATGAACAGGACCCCCATTTCGACCGTAGCGCTCCAACACAAGTCCGTTTCGTCTGTTTTGCGGTACGCCACACCCCTCCCGATCAACAGGACCCCCGTTTCGACCGTAGGAGATCCGTTTCCTCCATTTTGCGGTACACCAGACCCCTCCGGATGAACAGGATCCCATTTCAAATCTGGCCGGTCGAACACAAGGCCATTTCCTCCATTCTGCGGTATGCCAGGCCTCGTTTCCATCGCCTGTTCCGTCCAAGTTGGTTGGCTCCCACGCGTTTCGTTGCCTCCCGATGAACATGACGCATTCCATTGCCTCCCCATGAACACGACACATTCCGTTGCCTCCCCATGAACACGACGATGACGCGGTTTATCCGTTCCGACCCAGCCATATACACGAGTCGTGGCCGTATGTATGCGCGAGTAGGCGTTCGAGACCCCGCCCGTATGTACGTATGTGGCCGTATTTTCTTTCTTGCACCCTGGCCGTTGTACGCACGTGTACATGTTACATGCGCGCCTCTACTATGACACGTGCGCGCCTCTGCTACGACATGTGTGCGCCTCTACATCGACTAGTATGTACGTACACGTTCGCGACCAGAATGACAATGCTACGTACGCTTCAACCAGGTGGGTCCCGACTGTCAGGCAATTCCTTGCGTGCGAAGATGTAGCTGGTGGGTCCCAGCAGTCAGGGGGGCGAATCATTTTTTTTTGCCCAGACGCACTTCCTTGCGTGCGAAGATGTAGCTGGTGGGTCCCAGCAGTCAGGGGGCGAATCATTTTTTTGGCCCGTAATATGGACGCACTTCCTTGCGTGCGAAGATGTAGCTGGTAGGTCCCAGCAGTCAGGGGGAAATGTTTTTTTTGCGAAATACGATGGCTCGTCCGGTGGGTCCCTGCTGCCAGGTGGAGGAATAATTATTTTCCGCGTAATAAGGAGGCACTTCCTTGCGGCTGTCGTGGACCCAGCTGTCAGCCTCTCCACGTATTGTACTCTTCCGATGGAATTCGGTCGTTGACCACACTGACCACGCCGCGCTGAGAGCACCACGGCGGCGGACGATGGTGAGGCCTAGGAAGGGGACGACGCGGAGCCGGGGGAAGATGCAGCAGTGGATGCCCACGCGAAGAGGTGTACGTGGATTCACTGGTTCGGCTACGGTGTGAGGCTACTATCGCCGCAGAATAACAGGTGGTGTGGTTGAGTAGAGGGATGGCCTGGCCAGCAGTGGGAGTAGTAGGGGTGGTGAGGCCTCCACGACATCACAGCCGGACACGGGAGGCAGAAGCACACGACACGACCGGCGCTGGTTTCGGCGGCTGGAGCAAGAAGACCAAAGGTTGAAGAAGCACTACGACCGTTGATTAACATCGTACGGTAACAGGAGCTAGAATCGTTCATATTGACTAAGTTGACAAAGCCCTCCGTCCCCGTCAACTTGGTAGGCCCACAAGTCAGCCTCCCACTATGCTGGGTTCCAGCTGGCAGGGGAAGTATTCATTTTTTGTGCATAATAAGGAGGCACTTCCTTGTGCGCGAAGATAGCTGGTGGGTCCAACCTATCAGTGGGGGGCACATTTTTTCGCGAAATACAGAGGCCCTTCCGGTGGGTCCCAGATGTCAGGTGGAGGACTCATTATTTTGCGCGTAATAACGAGGCATTTCCTTGTGTGCGACCATGGACCCAGCTGTCAGCCTCTCCACGCACAGTCTACTTCCGATGGTGTCGTTCATTGACCACGTTGACCACGCCGCGCCGAGCGCATCCAAGGTGGTGGACGACGGCAAGGCCCCGGACGGCAACGAGCCAGAGATGGGAAGACGTGGGAGTAGAGTCGCAGACGGAGAGGTGTACGAGGGTTAACAGGTTCTAGTGCGGTGTGGTTCGGTAGCCGGTGGACAAGAACAGGAGGTGTGGATGGGTGGAGGGACAGCCTGGCCAACAGTGGAGTAGCGCTTCATAGCGAAGCGTGCTAAGTAGAGCTGCTAGCAGCAGGAGGCGGCAGGTGGTCCCGGTGGCGCTGGAGGAAAAAGACGAGAGTTTGAAGATGGATGTTGGTCGTTGGTTGTAAATCCAACAGCTAACTTGTCAGAATCATTTGTTGAATAAATTGACAAAAACTTGCGTTGGCTTCGATCTATTGGCCCACATTTTAGCCTCCAAAAATGTGGCACATATTCAACCTATTTTTTCAGAATTTACAGTCTTTTTTTTGCATGGTAGAATTTACAGTCAATTTGATCTTTTTTTTAAATTACAGCCATCAGCTGGGCTGGGTGAACAAATAATGTAGCGTCCATGCGTCGCATTTATTTTATTTCCTAAAAAATTACAGGCCATTTGCACTTTCTCGAAATACAGAATTTTGCTGGGCTGATTCTAATTATAATGTTGGGTTGGGCCAGCAATGTTAAGGGGCTGAGCATTTTTTTTATAAATATATTTAAATAATAAGTGATATTATTACATTCGTCCTTAAATCTTGTCAAGCTTTTGTACACAATCACTAGGATTTTCGTGCCAAAACAATCCAGAATTTTATTGTTAAGAAATTGTTTTTATAAGTTAATAAGATGTGGGATATTGTTTTCTTACATATGTAAGTATCTGTTAAATATATGATGACAATAAAAATAATATATAATAACATATAAAATAATTTGAATATATATAATATAGTTAGAAGGGAAAGATAAGTTGGACCTGGCGTTCCTATTCTTATATAGAAAAATAGAATAGACCTCTGTGTTTTCTTCAAAAAAATACATAAATTGGGCTGCCGATATTCAGGAAAAATAAAACCTCGGATGGGAGGTCCATAGGCCTATTTGACAGGCCTATGGACCTCCCATCCGAGGTCGTGGGCTGCGCATGTTAAAAATGAAAGCCTAGATGGGGCAGGCCAAAACCCAGCTGATACTTGCTGCCCCAGTCATAATAAATGATACCTGCCAGCTCCCCAGCTTCCTTGTGAATTTATCTCCTATAGTAACTACGTTGTAGCACCTAAAAAATGTAACTATGTTGACAAACCCGTCGGCCCCAATGTCAGTATAGCATTAGGAGGAAGTATTTTTCGATGAGGCACTTGCTTGCGTACGACCATAGACCTGGTGGGTCCCGACTGTCCGCCTCTCCACATACAGTCCTCTCCAGATTCCTCTCGTTTGTTCAGCATGTTCACAACGGCAGATAGCAGCGTCGCGGCGAGCGCACAAAGGCGCAGGAGGGGATCCAACCACCAGAGGAAGTGCCTTATTATTAACGAAACTACTGAACTAGCCTAGTGGCCAAGTGACACTACCCGACAGCTGTTCCGATCGGGTTCGATTCCACCTGTGCAGGGAAAATATCTCCAAATTTTTTGCCTCTGCCTTTATTGACATGTGGGTCCCCATTGTCATCTACACACATCACGCCCAACACTTGCCAAAACTTCGTCCCTCGTTTTCTCTGTGTTTCGCACACTCGACATTGTGTGGGCATTTTGACTATGCATCATATGAAGATGTGCTATGCATGAATGTTGATCAGCATGATGTTAACTGGCTGGTAGTTCCATTTTCGACCATGAATAGAACTTCCAACATGATGTTAACCCTGTTTGAAAAGGCCGTGTTAATATAAATGCTCTACCTCTGAAAGTTGCAGTTTCTTATCTGAAACTGAACTTGCAGTTTCTTATCTGAAACTGAAACATGCAGTTTCTTCTCTGAGAATCACATTGTCTGCACATTTATACTCCTATGAAACTACATTTTTTTAAGTGCTAAAAATAGATCTCTAGAATTCATAAAATACTTCATATGCTCAATATTGCAAATCTGAAATTCAAAAGACATTCATATCTGAAAGTACTCTCGAAATACACAACACAAAACACAATTCACAACCTACAAATACTGACAACCCTAAGCTCCTCCTAACAATTCACAACCTGCCCGACTATTGGGCTGCGGGGGGCAGTCCCCTCCTATTCCTCGACGGCAGACAGCCGCCCCGTGAGATGATGTGAACAGCGAGGGAGAGGATGGCGGGGAAGCGCCGTCGGGCCAACTGCTTTTCTCCTCTTGCAGTTGGGTTCGGTCGATGAAGACTCCACCGGCTCACTCTGGCAGGACACCCTCACAAACGGCACCCTGTTGATGCTCGATCCTTCAATCTCTGGTGGATGCTCTATCTGGGATCGATACTCCCACCACCGCTCCCTCACGATCGGATTCGGTGAATCTGTTTGCTCCATGGCCCAGAGGAGCAGCTCTATGTACTCCGACGTGACTCCCTCCGAGAGTATCACTGCCTTTTCGCTCTGTTGCAGATATTTGGCCGTGGATGTCGCCGTTGCCACTAGTTGGTCCTTGTTGTCAAACCAAGACTGTATCTCCAACATCCTAGCTAGCTTTACAGGGTCGCTGTCTGCGATCCTCACGTATCGGTTGTACTCCTCCATCGATCTACTTCACATCACCTTCACTCGCCGGCGGTGATTTTTGAATGGAAGAGGAGAGGAGCAGCGCTGGTTTTGAACTAGAACGAGAGAGGAACGACGCTGGTTTTGGACTAGAACAGGAGAGGAGGGGCGGTGGTTTTGAAATGGAAGAGGAGAGGAGCGGCGCTAGATTTAGATTGGAACAGGAGAGGAGCGGCGGTGGTTTAAGAGGAGAAGAGCGGAAGAGTGGTGCTGGTCTTGGAAGTATTTGTTTGTTGTTTTGCGTATTTTGGGTCAAAGTTTGACCACGTACTGTATTTGACTAGCAAAATGTGAATGCATGCCACCAAAAATTGTATCGTTTGGTTCATATCTGAATGTATTTCAAATTATATTATTTTTGCAACGTATGACATATATTTTATGTGTGAAAATCATGGTCAATTATGACCCAGAATAAAAGGGAGACTAGTTAATGTGGGGTCGCTTTCTTAATTCAAGGGTAAATTGATTTTGATTTTGATCCAGTCACAATGCGCCGGCCCTCTCGTCCAATCCTAAATCGCTGCCACACACTCCTCTCCATCATCTCCATTCCAAAACCACTGTCTCACCTCTCCCTCTTCTGATCTTCTCCATTGCAAAACCACCTCCTCTCCTCTCCATCATCTCCATTCCAAAACCACCGTCTCGCCTCTCCTCTTCTCTATTGCAAGACCACTGTCTCTCCTCCCATCTTCCAAAGCTAGCACCAGACCACTCAGAAGGACATCTATGGAGAGGATGCAGCAGCGAATCAGGCAGATCGCCGGCAGCGACCAGGCAAAGTTAGCCAGGTTGAAGGAGATCCTTACTTGGTTTGACAATGAGTGGGAGATTTCGAGGACGGTGCGGGCCATGTGGGAATGTATGCGAAAGAGCGAGATGGCGGTGATGAGGGCGGCGATGTACATGTACTCCTCGGCGGCAGTCACGCCGCAGTCCTCTAAGTTCATCGAGTATCTCCTCTGGGCGATGGAGCAGACAGATTCACCCGAGGCGACAGTCAGGCGGAGGTGGTGGGCGTACAGGTCGAAGGTCGAGCACCCAGAGGATAACGAATCGATCGAGTATGGTGTACCATTCGTGAGGGTGCAGAGCCAGCCGGAGCCACATGAGTATTCATTCTCCCACCGCAAGAGGAGGCCGGATGGCGCAACGTCGCTTCTCCACCATTCTCCATGGTTCCCTCAACGCCTGCCTCGTTTCAACGGCGGCGGTAGGGTTTAAGGTAAGCTTCGCACTAACCTAATCTTCCACCTGCTCCTGCTTACAATCAGTGTGACAGCTAATGAAAATCATGCTTACAATCAGTCTCCGAGTACTACGCCAATCACCCTAAAATAGCTCTAGACTTTTTGGGTCAAAGTTGTGATGCAATGTACAAATAAAGAAAAATAGTTTGGTGCTTCTTTTAGACAAGAGTACTCCCTAGAAAACTGCCAATATAAGCTACTAGTATTTGGTTAGAGGATTTGCTGCCGAGAAAGATCCGTCCACAGAGAGCGCCACACATCCCACTGGTGGTGGTGGATGCCAATGCGTGCATGCAGCATGGTTGGTGTCGGTAATTTTTACTTGGCACACCTCGCACTCTGCATATATGCCGGCTCCATACATACATTTGTGCAGTTCCACCAAAATGCAGCTGAATAACCCTATTTGCACAGATAATGAAAAAGCGTGATTACATTATAGTGGCACTAGTTGATGAAACACACAAAATAAATAGAAGAAAATATTGCGATAGTATCATAGTATGCCATGCTGCGAGGGCGAGATGGGCCCTGCGACGCCTCATACGGTACGCCTCATACTGGACATCGTCCCAAGTCTCCCAGATACGCCTTCTGCCAGTGATGAACATCATTGTACAACGGTAGTACAAGGAGGCGCCTTGAGACATTCAAATCTCTATTTTTGTACAGATCAACTAAAATTTTGCACCCAAGTTTGCAGAAACACTTAAACATTAACAATGGGACTAGTTGATGAAACATACATTAACAAAGACAGGCACTTTCTTTATCTATATTGGAAATGAAATGATAGAGATGACACCCGCTCTATTTTAACTGTATTATTACTTCATTTTATCAGTGACACTAGGGTCGGGCAGGTGGCAAACGATGTGTACCGTGCGTCGCAAGGATGGAGGCTGGGGGTGCTTAGATTGGGATGCTGAAGCTAGCTCTTTCAGTCACCAACATGGATGATTCAATTCATGGGACCTTTTAGTGCAGTTCACCTAAAATGAAGCAATGTCCCGTGAGCTAGCAGCTTCTTCTTCAAAAAAAATAAGAAAAGGGCTCCAGCCCTGATTCCATTTCCATCAGAAAACGAAACCCACAGAGCTTCTTCTTCATTAGTTGCAATAAAATTGAGCAACATCAAGGTTGGTTGTGAAGCTCCTGGAATGCTTAACTATAATTTGGATATCATTTGTGCAGTTCAACTAAGATCGAGCGTGAAATGTATATCTCTGTTTGCACAAAAAAGGTGGAAAGGAGGGTGACTAACAAGTGATGAAACATGCGTCAAATGAAAAGAAGCATGTTCCTTATCTGAATGGCAATCCTACAAGGACAGTAGCAATTTCTAAAGCAGTGGCATTGCTAGATATTAGTGTGGGCATTAGTATTAACTATGACAACTGTTAAATACGACATTACTTTGGGCACGGGAGAGTAGGCGGACCAGGACAATTGCATTTCTAACGAAAAGAACCAACTTATCTTAATGGGAAATTTAGCAGAACATGTAAAAAAGTGCCATTGATTCATATTACTAGAGGCATTACTTTGAAAACAACATTGGTTTAACATGTCCTTACTTTTAATAGTGCGACTGCTACATTTTACCAGTGGCATTACATAAGAGTGGCTCGGGGCAACAAACATGAGAACAGGATATCTGGATTGGTCCCATTTTTGTTCGGTATAGCCACCTCATACTGTGTGAAGCTAGCAAATCTAGTGTTGGACTTACTCTGTTGACTTGTCCCCCAGTCCCCACTTTCTTTCCTTTTTCAACCAATAGATCGGGTTTATATTGAGTTTGTACTGTGTTTCCCTTAATTTCCCTATTAGACCTAGAGACCAGTTGGATAGCCAGTCTCTACTACTTTTCGCCCCCATTATTTACTCTTTCGACCAAGTCCTAGATTCAGGTAACAAATCCTCCCCCACCCCCCACCCCCTTTCTTCCTTGTTTGAACTAAGTAGTACTAGATTCGAGTGCATGAACTAGTTTTACCTCTTAAACGTAAAAGAAATTAGGTGGTTTTCAAACATCCGATCGATCCTATCTACGAGGGGGCCTGAGAAATAGTAAAACATACAAATGCAGCGATGTCAGGAGCTCAGGACGTAGAGCAAGGCCAGTTTCAAAGGAAGTTATACCTGATGGTCGCCGGGATGTTGCTAGGTGGGCGGCGGGAGGCCGGATCTGCCCACACTACGGCAGCGAGGAAGAAGGGGTCGGAGGCCCTCCCTCGCCAGCGGTGCTTGGGAGAGAATGGCAAGGCAAGCTGATCTGGACGCGCCAGCAGTGGGTAAGAGCCGTCGCCGAGGATGACCGCGTGAACGTTGCACCTTCTCACCTTCCCCGGCGAAGAGGATCCGGCTGGATCTGTGACCAGCGGTGAGCAGAGAGAGAGAGAGAGAGAGAGAGAGAGAGAGAGAGAGGCCACTGAGGGAGTCCTGGATAAGGGGGTATCCAGACAGCCGGACTATACACATCGTCCGGACTATAGAAGCGTCAAGATACAAGACTCAAGACTTCGGCTCGTGTCCGAATGGGACTCTCCTTTGCGTGGAAGACAAGCTTGGCGATCCGGATATTATATTTCCTTCCTTGTAACCGACTCCATGTAAACCCTAGCTCTCCGGCGTCTATATAAACCGGAGAGGATGGTCCTTAGAAGGCCGATCACAATTACAATCATACCATCATAGGCTAGCTCTTAGGGTTTAGCCTCTACGATCTTGTGGTAGATCTACTCTTGTACTACTCATATCTTCAATATTAATCAAGCAGGAAGTAGGGTTTTACCTCCATCTAGAGGGCCCGAACCTGGGTAAACATTGTGTCCCTTGCTTCCTGTTACCATCAGCCTAACACGCACAGATCGGGACCCCCTACCTGAGATCCGCCGGTTTTGACACCGACATTGGTGCTTTCATTGAGAGTTCCTCTGTGTCGTTGCAGCAAAGGATTGATGGCTTGTCTCGTTGTCAATGACGACATCACCTCTAGGGAGCGCTAGCTGTAGGCCAGACTCTCCGGCTTGGCGACTTCATTATGACCGCCCCATCGGCTGTCACGCCGACGATGGCCTCTCGGGTCATCACGCAAAACCTTCGTATCAATTCGGAGCTTGCCAAAAAGATGGATCCGATTGAGTTCTCCTCCCTTAATGAGCTCTTGGATCGCATCGCCGCTTTGGGAGTCGCTACGGACTATGACCGGATTAGGCTTAAACCCGACCAAAGGGACATTAGATCCCCGCCGACCACCCATGAGATAGCGGTAGTGGAGGAACCATACTTGGGTTGCCCCTCAACTTTGGGGACGAATTATGTCTGGATCACCGAACTCAGTGAGCCGAACACCCACCCAAAGGAAGACATGACCCAGATCCCGGACTTAGAATCGGGCATTGGACCAAAGGGATTAGGTAATACTCCAGATCCCGAACTGTCAGGCTCGGAACTTTCCGTGCCCCCGGGCATCAGATCGAATCAGAATCCGGATTCAGCCAACGACGCTCGCTCGGACTTAAACCGTCTCTCCCGTATCAGGCAGGAGCCCCAGGAGACGGTACACCGTTACTGGGCCAGATTTCTCCTTGCTCTTAACAAGGTCAAGGACTAGCACAAGGAGGATGTAGTATCTCTTTTCTGCAGAAACTGCACGAACAAAGGACTCCTTAATGCTATGAGTCGCCGTGACATAGTGCACTTTACGGACTTGGCAACCATAGTGCAGAAGTACTGTGTGATGGAAAGTGCCTGGAAGACCCCAAACAGAATTTTGGGATAGTACGGCCCTCACCAGAACCTTTGTCCGAACTAAACGGCCGAACTCTCGTAAGTCGACCAACTCAATTCCCAAGAAACCAAATCCCGCCCCGGGGCGTGGAACCGTATTGGAAGAATGGCTTAACGGGCCATGTAAGCTTCATAGCACGCCGGACGCAACGCCGACCCATAGCCTTAGAGCATGTTGGATACTCCGGCAAGTAGCTAAGAGTGGCGAGGATCTCCTCGAGAGCCATAAAGCAGAACAACATCCAGCCAAGGAACGCAATACAGTACTAACAGTCTTCGAGACCTTTGCCTCGAATAATAGGCGCAAGCGAGCTCATCAAAGCTCCGCTGAAATCTGCCATGTGGCAAAAATAAATCCGTGGAACGACACTGCTATAACTTTCAATGCCAGTGACGAACCCCAATTCCAATCCGCCCGGGCGCCGGTCTCTCTGGTCCTCAGCCCAATAGTGGACGGCTTTCGGCTCACTGAAGTACTCATGGATGGCGGAAGTGGATTAAACCTAATCTACGAAGAAACACTCAACAATATGGAAATTGACAAAAGCTGCATTGAACAAAGCGGCACAACCTTCAGGGGAATTATCCCTAGTCGGCAGGCACGGTGTGCGGGAAAAATCACACTCGATGTGGTATTCGGCACCCTAGAGAATTACAGGTCCGAAGAAATCACCTTCCAAGCGGCTCCTTTCAACATAGGATACCACGCCCTTCTAGGGCGGGACGCGTTCGCGAGCTTCCAAGCCATACCCCATTACGGGTACATGAAGCTGAAAATGCCCGAACCCAATGGAATCATCACTCTAGCTAGTGATCCGGACGTCGCGCTCCGAGCCGAAAACAAAACCGCAGCACTAGCCTTGGAAGCACTATCCGAAGCCCTAGCGGCAGAAGAATTAACAACGTTGCGCACCACCGTGGACAGGGATGACGTGATACTCGACAAGCGACCCAAGTCCACCTCATTTAAACCTGCAGATGAGATAGTCAAATTCCAAGTCCACCCAACGGACCCCACAAAGACAGCTTCCATCGAGACACAGTTGAACCCCGCTATGGACGTCGCACTACGCGACTTCTTACGCGAGAATTGGGATATCTTTGCCTGGCACCCATCAGACATGCCGGGCATCCCACGCGAATTGGCCGAACACAGCCTTAACATACTGAGGGGGTACAAACCTGTTAAACAGACCCTAAGGCGATTTTCGGAGCCCAAACGGCAAGCCATGGGGGAGGAGCTAGCCAAGCTACTTGAGGATGGATTCATCAGAGATATCAAACATCCGGATTGCTGGCGAACTTGGTAATGGTACCAAAGAAGGACAAATCCTGGTGCCTGTGCGTCGACTTCAAAGACCTTAACAAGGCTTGCCCCAAGGATCCCTTTCCCCTCCCTCGCATCGATCAAATCATCGATGCCACAGCTGGACACGACTCGCTGTGTTTCCTCGACGCATACTATGGATACCATCAAATAAAGATGGCAGAGTCTGACCAAGCTACAACAGCTTTCATAACGCCATCTGGCCCTTTCTGCTTCAACACTATGCCTTTCGGGCTTAAGAATGCCGGAGCAACCTATGAATGCATGATTCAAACATGCTTGGAAAAGAAAATCGGCCAAACAGTGGAGGCATACGTGGACGACGTAGTCATAAAAACAAGACACGTCGAAACCCTAATAGATGACTTGAGGCTTACGTTCGACAACTTACGAACATACGACATCAAGCTGAATCTGGAGAAGTACGTTTTTGGCGTCCCCTCTGGAAAACTGCTGGGCTTCATCGTTTCCAATAGATGAAGTGAAGCTAATCCAGAAAAAATCCAAGCTTTCTCGTAGTTGGCTATACCAACAGACCTCAAACACATCCAGAAACTAGTTGGATGCGTGGCTGCTTTAAGCCGCTTTATCTCCAGGTTAGGAGAAAAGGCATTGCTTCTTTACTGCCTTCTTCGGTGCACCGAACACTTCGTGTGGACGGATGCAGCCGCGGCCGGACTCGATGACATAAAGACCTTATTGGCCAATAATCCCGTCCTAACAGCGCCAAATATCGGTGAACCTATGCTGCTGTACATAGCTGCAACACATCAAGTTGTAAGCGCAGTACTCATCGTCGAACGAGAGGTTGACGCATACAAATTCCCACTACAGAAGCCGGTTTATTACGTATCCATGGTCCTCACCCCATGCAAATCCCGACACCCACACTACCAAAAAATAGCATACGCGGTCTTCATGGCATCCCGAAAGCTACGACACTACTTTCAGGAGTGTTTGATTACGGTGGCCTCCGAAGTACCACTAAACGATATAATAAATAACCGCGATGCCACGGGTTGGATCGCCAAATGGGCCATTGAGCTCCTTCCATTTGACATAATATACAAGCTTCGGCGGGCTATCAAGTCGCAAGTATTAGCTGACTTTGTCGCCGAATGGATGGAGGCCGAACTCCTTAAAGAGTATGGCGCATACTCTAACTGGATCATGCACTTCGACGGCTCTAAAATGCTAGCCGGACTGGGAGCGAGCGTAGTCCTGACGTCTCCCACCGGAGAAACGGTCCAATACGTCCTCCAAATATTTTACACAGACTCCAACAATGCAGCCGAATATGAGGCTCTGTTGCACGGTCTTTGGATGGCAGTCTCTATGGGCATTCAATGCCTAGAAGTGCGCGGGGATTCAAACCTCGCAATATCACAAATAAACGGAGACTTTGATGCCAAGGATCCGAAAATGGCAGCCTACCGTAATGCCGTCCTTAAAATGTCAACTCGGTTATAGGGGCTCGAATTCCACCATGTGGCTCGAGAAAACAATCAAGCGGCAGATGTCCTTGCCCGCATCGGCGCTAAACGAGACCCTCTGTCCCACCTAACATTTTCCTAGAAAGGTTGTTTAAGCCATCCGTGGTATGGGAAGGGGAGTCTGGCAATACCAGCATGGATCCGAATACATCCCCAGATTCCGAACTATCAGACATAATCGGAGGCTCCACCACCGAAATAACATCATCAGCCCATGAAATAATGGCTGTTATCGCCCCGTGGACTGAGCCTTTATTGGCCTACCTAAATAGGCAGGAGCTCCCCGAAGACCAAATTGAAGCACGCTGCATCATTCGGCGTTCTAAAGCTTACAATATCCATGAAGGGGAACTCTATAAGAAAAGTGCCACCGGAGTGCTCCAAAGGTGCATCTCCGAAGAGGAAGGGTGGCAGCTCTTGGCTGAAATCCATGCCGGACTGGGCGGGCACCACGCTGCGGCTCGAACATTAGTCAGCAAGGCCTTCCGTACAGGTTTATATTGGCCGACAGCCCGAGCAGACGGACAGGACCTTGTCCAACACTGCGTCGGTTGCCAGCTCTTTGCCAATCAGAATCATATGCCCCCTACCGCTCTCCAAACAATCCCCATAACTTGGCCCTTCGCGGTCTGGGGGCTGGATATGGTTGGACCCCTTAAAGAGGGAAGCCAGAAGAAAAAATATTTATTGGTCATGGTAGACAAGTTCACCAAATGGATAGAAGCCAAATCAGTGAAAACAGCCGAATCCGGACCAGTAATAGACTTTATATTCGGGGTTGTACACCGATATGGTGTCCCCCACAACATCATCACCGATAATGGCTCAAATTTTACAGCTGATGAAGTGAAAGCTTGGTGCGGCAAAATGGGCATTAAGCATGACTATGCTTCCGTCTACCATCCTCAAACAAATGGTCAGGTCGAACGGGCAAATGGTCTCATCATGAGCGGCATCAAACCCAGACTAGTGCGATCCTTGACAACATCGGATACTCATTGGGTCGAGGAGCTCGACTCCATACTCTGGGGGCTACGGACCACGCCGAATCGCACCACCGGATATACACCATTCTTTATGGTGTATGGTGCAGAAGCAGTACTACCCTACGACATAATACATGATTCGCCACGCGTACGCATGTACGAACAGAAGGAAGCCGAACTAGATCGGCAGGATAACTTGGACGCCCTGGAGGAGGAGCGCAACGTCGCGAAGGCCCGTTCCGCATTCTATCAGCAATAGGCTCGACGATACCAAAGCAGAGAAGTGCGGGCCAAAACTTATAATATTGGCGAACTTGTTCTACGCTTACCAGAGAAGAAGAAGGACAAGCTCAAACCCAAGTGGGAAGGCCCCTTCATCATCGACAAAGTTCTCACTGGAGGAGCGTACCGCTTACGTAATGCGTCTGATAACAGACTCGAGCCGAACCCATGGAACACGGCTAGACTCCGAAGATTCTACGCCTAGCGCCAAACTCAGTGTTCGTCTCCTTCACCCTCCTTTTTCAATTATGTTTCCCCCTTTTTTTCCTTTCTCGATCTTTTTCTCTTCACACGAAGTATTTAATACAGTGCGGATTCCTGGATTATTCCGGCCGCACTTTGTGTGCAAGCAATACCTGGGGGCTTCCTATATGGAAGCTAAACATAACTTACTCTAAAGGGCTTTTTACCCATCATACATGTATTTTCCATGTGTGCCTTTTATTCACCATTATATGCATCGATGTGACTTAAGACGTGGCCAAGCTAGGTTGCCTGGCTCCTGTGTTTATGCCCTACGTTCCCGTTAATTCGGCCAGGGCATAAGCGGAGCACCTCTGTGATTGTTACTGCCGGTTGAGCCAGATGTGTACCTCAGACTGGGTGAAGCCGAAAGCTAGTTTCCTTAAGAGAATATTCGGTCGGTGAACAAAAGATGTCTTCGTTTATTATAACATTAATCCCCAGAAGTTTTGTATCCTGCGCTTTGGTTCGCAGTCCGGACATGTGCCTTGACACATGCTTACCCAGGGAAAGGAACCCTTAACGGAACTATTCTCCCTGGAAGATGTTTCTTACTATCCATGTAATATAACATAACTAGTTGGGTACTTGTCTATTCAAGCACTTATGACCCCTACGCCTGGTTTCCATGCATACTCCGGTTTTGTATAACCGAGCGGGTATTCGGACACACCCCGGACTTTAGGATCCGGGGGCTGAAGCGAAAAGGTCCGCCATGACAAATGATTTTAATCCGGCTAGGGGCTACTTATGTCCATCGAATTACATAGTCATTTGGACTGATTATATTCATCCTCTATACCATCCAACAGGCTATCTAGCTTACAATCCTGCTGAGAATACTTTGCGGCTAACGCCACCTGGTCATATACCAGACTCATGGGAATTTCTTGCCCATCTGGCCCGTCGGTCAAACTTCGGCCATATGGTTCGGGTCCAGCTTGGTGTAGTGCGTCTTCACCATAGCCCATGCTACTCTTGCACCTTGCCGGCAGGCTGATATCTTCCACAAACGGAAGCGCAGCCGTGCTCCTTGAAGCATGTCCACAAGCCCCCCCCCCATGCCATTTGGCGGGGAGCTTGATGACCACAGAGACTGCCCAATGCCCTGCATCACCTGCCGAGCTCGCTCGTGCAGTTGTGAGAGGTCCTGTAGTAAGTCACCTGCAGATGCGGGCATCTCCTCCTCAGGGCGACCCGTTAGCATTCCTACAAACATAACTTTGTCAATATACTTCCTCGCCGAACTATGGTACACTTCGTCTAGGCACTTACCATAAATGCCGCGGCGAAGCCTTTTGTTCTCCTTTACGGAGTCCGCCAGCTGCGCACGGACGTCTTTCAATTCTACATCCAGCCGAACATTGGCATCTTGGAGAGCATTCTTCTCCTGCTTAACTTGCGTAAGAATGAGCTCGCCAGCCTTTAGTTGCCTCTGCAGATGCGACTCGTCATCCATCCCGCCCTCCGAATTTACTCCGGGGTTGTCTACAGAACTTTCTGTTAAATTTATCATACCAGGCAGTTGCCAACGGGTGCATTTTCATATAATTGAGATAAATGTTACCATATGAGGCCTTCTGGGATTCCTCTAGCTTGGCAACTGTGGCCCTCAGTTGGATCTTGCACTCCTCTAGCTCCCGAGACAATTGCTCATTCTTATCTACAAGAACTTGCGCATAAATTGATACTTAAAACTGTTGTTTCAACCATTTCAAGTCTCAGGGGCTACTACTATACATGCTCATCAAACTTTCTTACCCGTATATCTTTGGTATACTGGACTGTCGCCCGGGCGAGTCCGCTTTGAGCAGCTCGGATATATGCGTCTCCCGA
Source organism: Triticum aestivum (assembly GCF_018294505.1). Lineage (NCBI taxonomy): Eukaryota > Viridiplantae > Streptophyta > Magnoliopsida > Poales > Poaceae > Triticum > Triticum aestivum. The sequence goes on from NC_057813.1 coordinate 398,367,173, forward strand.
ATTGAAAGCATTAAATGCCTCTTTGGAAAAGATGTTGTTGCGAAGCACGGCCCGTCAAGGCGGTGATGCATGGCGCTCTCTACTTCCGAATTTGTGGCAGAGAGCATATATGCGTCCTCTGTCGGAGGACTATGCGGCGTCGACCCTACGTCTGCCTCCTCTCTTGAAGTTGGTCCGGGAGCCCGACTGGTGGAGGCGTGGTTGGCAGGATCTCCGGATACAGTCCGGATACTCCTTTTCCTGCCAGGATGTAAAAGGGCACTGTTATACTTCAAATAACAACAAATTACATGATAGGTGGTTTCCTTACCTCTGTAAGGGCGTGTCGGCCCTAACCGCTTGAGCCTGCCCAATCCGGACGCCTGTGGCTGATAGGTCCCTAGGGGCTCGGCCTTGTGTTCCGAAAGTCGCTTCTGCAAAAACACGACACTTCAGGGATAGGGTGTGACATCAGGGAAGAGTCCTCTTTGGAGGATCGGGTCTTCGGCTAGGCTTACACGAGACGAGGGTAGCAGTCCGGGATAATCAGCAGTAATGGCCACCGAGGCGTCGTCACGGCTCGCCCGATAAAATATCCCGTCGACAAGCTCCACGGCGGCATCTGGGTCTTCTTCGAGTCCTGGATCCAGGGCCCTTTCGGGGTCCTCTAGCTGCAGGGAAGGGCTAGAGATTCCTTCTACGGCCCTCCTTAGTTCCTGCTCGGAAATGTCGATGTGGGTAACTTTAAGCAAAGAACGCCACAATAAGTGAAGCGAGAAAATAGATGACGACTTACCCAGTTTGGGGGATTGTACATGGAGAATCCGTCCCACGGTTTGATATGGAGGAAGTCTTTCTCTTCTCCTTTGTACAGGTCGGTCAGTATCCTTGCCAGAGCGGTGGGGGAGTCCGGACCCTTACAGCCACAGCGGGTGGCATCGTCTGTCCCGTTGTAGTGCCACATGGGATTGCTCCGATATTGAAGCGGTTGCACTCCCCGCATTATGCATATTGCCATCACCTCGACTATCGTCAGTCCAGATTTGGCCAGTAACTTTATCCTGCTCATCACGAAATGTACTTCCTTGGAATCCTCCTCTTGGGGGCCTCGGGGGCGCCAACTTAGACGTGCCCTCGGCAGGGTGTTACTGAACTTGGGGAGTCCTATCCGGACTGGATCCGGAAGGGGAGCATCGTCAATATAAAACCACTCTGAAGCCCAGTTATCTGGTGCCTTCTTGGGAGTACCAGATAGGTATCCGGTCTCAGCGATATGCCATACTTCGGCCCCGCCCACTTGACATAGGGATTCTCCCTGGTTGCGGGGGACAAGGCAGAATAGCTTCTTCCACAATCTGAAATGAGCCTCGCAGCCTAGAAATAGCTCACAAAGGGCGACATACCCTGCTATATGTAGTATGGAGACTGGGGTAAAGTTGTGCAACAGGAGGCCGTAGAACTCCAGAAGACCACGAAGGAATGGATGAATAGGAAACCCGACGCCCCTTAAAAGATGCGGAATTAAGCATATTCGCTCCTCTGGAGACGGATTGGGGGATCTCTCCGCTTGTTCTCTGTCGTTATAGGTGGCCACTCCGGCTCGGACAGGGACCATGAACGCCGGTGGGAGGAGCCCTTGGGTTTGTAACTTTACCAAACAGCTTTGGGAAACTGAACACTCTCCCCGGTGCCCCGGCTTGGGGCAAGGGGAGCAAGCAAAAGAGCTACGACGACCGACCATCTTGGAATGGTTTTTTTCTGGGCGCTCTGTTGGATGCTTGCTCGAGGAGGGAGAGTGAGGTTTGGATCTAAGAATCCCCGTCTCTTCAAATAGACGGCTAGCCCAAAGGACCAAGGGTGGCAAATGCAAAAATGCCTCGACTCCTCGCATTCGCTCGACACGTGGAAATGGTCATTATTGAAGCACTGAAGCCGAGTACAACATTGATGAGATGCCGGACACTGTTCGTCATGGTGGGTACATCAGAGTATTCGGATAGGGAACCCGCCTTGCAATGCCGAAAACAAGACTGCGCGCCGGACTCATCGTCATTGAAGCCTGGTTCAGGGGCTACTGAGGGAGTCCTGGATAAGGGGGTATCCGGACAGCCGGACTATACACATCGTCCGAATTATAGAAGCGTCAAGATACAAGACTCAAGACTTCGGCTCATGTCCGAATGGGACTCTCCTTTGCGTGGAAGACAAGCTTGGCGATCCGGATATTAGATTTGCTTCCTTGTAACCGACTCCATGTAAACCCTAGCTTTCCGGTGTCTATATAAACCGGAGAGGATGGTCCTTAGAAGGCCGATCACAATTACAATCATACCATCATAGGCTAGCTCTTAGGGTTTAGCCTCTACGATCTCGTGGCATATCTACTCTTGTACTACTCATATCTTCAATACTAATCAAGCAGGAAGTAGGGTTTTACCTCCATCGAGAGGACCCGAACCTGGGTAAACATTGTGTCCCTTGCTTCCTGTTACCATCAGCCTAAGATGCACAGATCGGAACCCCCTATCCGATATCCGCCGGTTTTGACACCGACAGCCACCGCTATCGTGTTTAGATCTGGAGAGGCCGAGATAGTGTGAAGAGAGCAACACTAGCAAGCAAGCGCGGAGGCTCCTGCCTATATAGTGGATAGTACTAGTTTCCTTTTGTCTACCGGAGCCGGCTTAACCTCGTCAATGACTGTCGAGAAGTCTTCATGCACATGGCCCGGAGGCGCAGTTGTCATCATTTTGATCTGAAGTGCCGGATTATAACATATAACACGAAAAAATGCCACATGACAAGAAATCATGACCTCACTGCCCAAAGGAGACAACATGAATCCCGACGGACAAACTAGACGAGGAACAAAGCTCAAATTAAAGATAAACTCGTAGAAAAGGGGTCTATCGATAGATGTCCTAATTAACATAGCCGGCTTGACCTAGATGGCCGCCGAGTAGTCTTCGTGCATGTGCCCCAAATGACTAGCCCAACTCAGTTGTCGTTGTTTAACCCTCGCAGTGATTCGAAGCACATGACACCTAATTTTGCGAGATGACAAGAAACCTTTTTTAGATTTCTCACCACAACTACAGCCATGTACAACACAGCATGCACGATATGTAGACGATAGCCAATCCAGGCGTGTCTGCTGGAGTCTGGTCACATGCATGGATGAATTGATCTTCTGTGTCTTGCAGGGATCGTCTAGGCACCAATGTAGTACAACACTTCTCTAGTACTATCGCTCGTCTCGATCTTCTATTGAGTCACCCAACTTGCGGGGCCGGGGAGTGTGCCTATGGTCGGTTCTCAATTGTGGTCCCACATGTGTGTGCAAAGGCAATATGACGTGCGTTCCATTCAGAGAGCAGCATGCCAGACCGACCGACCGTCTGGGGTGCGATGCGAAAGCGACGGGCGTGATGTATACTCCGTACATGTGTATCGCCATTTTCTAGAGGCTTTGCTCCATGGCGCAATCCATGGATACAAAATTAGTATACTGTACTATTTAAAAGTCGAGGGCGGGGCTTTTCCTGCGCGGTAGGCAGGGCAAATCCGCCTAGTTGGTTCGACAAAGACGCGAGAAGACGAGGGAGTAGGCTGCTGCAAACGTAGGGTTGTGTGATTTGACAGCGAGTTACTGTTGGACAGGTGGGACCCCATGATTTGACTTGCCATTATCATCTTAACTGCGGCGCTATGATACGTCTTCAATGTATCTATAATTTTTGATTGTTCCATGCTATTATATTACCCCTTTTGGATGTTTATGGGCTTTAATTTACACATTTATATCATTTTTGGGACTAACCTACTAACCGGAGGCCCAACCCGTATTGCTGTTTTTTTGCCTATTTCAGTATTTCGAAGAAAAGGAATATCAAACGTAGTCCAAACGGAATGAAACCTTCGGGAGCGTGATTTTTGGAACGAACATGATCCAGAGGACTTGGAGTGCAAGCCAAGTAGCAGCCGAGGCGGCCACGAGATAGGAGGGCGTGCCCACACCCTCTGGGCACGCCCCCTGTCTTGTGGGCCCCTCGGGCGGCCACCGACCTACTTCTTCCTCCTATATATACCCACGTACCCCGAAAACATCCAGGGAGCCAACGGAAAACAATTTCCACCGCCGTAACCTTCTGTATCCGCGAGATCCCATCTTGGAGCCTTCGTCGGCGCTCCGCCGGAGGGGGAATCGACCACGGAGGGCTTCTACACCAACACCATAGCCCTTCCGATGAGTTGTGAGTAGTTTACCACAGACCTTCGGGTCCATAGTTATTAGCTAGATGGCTTCTTCTCTCTTTTTGGATCTCAATACCATGTTCTCCCCTCTCTTGTGGAGATCTATTCGATGTAAACTATTTTTGCGGTGTGTTTGTCGAGATCCGATGTATTGTGGGTTTATGATCAAGTTTATCTATGAGAAATATTTGAATCCCCTCTAAATTCTTTTATGTATGATTGAGTTATCTTTGCAAGTCTCTTTGAATTATCAGTTTGGTTTGGCCTACTAGATTGATCTTTCTTGCAATGGGAGATTTGCTTAGCTTTCGGTTCAATCTTGTGGTGTCCTTACCTAGTGACAACAGGGGTTGCAAGGCACGTATTGTATTGTTACCAACGAGGATAAAAATATGGGGTTTATATCATATTGCATGAGTTTATCCCTCAACATCATGTCATCTTTCTTAATGTGTTACTTTGTTCTTATGAACTTAATACTCTAGATGCATGCTGGATAGCGGTCGATGTGTGGAGTAATAGTGGTAGATGCAGGCAGGAGTCGGTCTACTTGTTACGGATGTGATGCCTATATACATGATCATTCCTAGATAATCTCATAATTATTCGCTTTCCTATCAATTGCTCAATAGTAATTTGCTCACCCACCGTAATATTTATGCTATCTTGAGAGAAGCCACTAATGAAACCTATGGCCCCCGGGTCTATCTTTTATCATATAAGCTTTCAATCTACTTTTATTTGCATCTTTACTTTTCCAATCCATATCACAAAATACCAAAAATATATTTATCTTATCATACTATCTCTATCAAATCTCACTTTCGCATGTTGCCGTGAAGGGATTGACAACCCCTTTATTGCGTTGGTTGCGAGTTCTTTGTTTGTTTGTGTAGGTGTGTGGGACTTTTGAGGAGCCTCCTACTAGATTGATACCTTGGTTCTCAAAAACTGAGGGAAATACTTACGCTACTATTGCTGCATCACCCTTTCCTCTTCGAGGAAAACCAATGCAAGCTCAAGACATAGCAAGAAGGATTTCTGGCGCCGTTGCCGGGGAGGTCTTTGCTCAAGTCAAGGCATACCAAGTACCCATCACAAACTCATCTCCCTCGCATTTACATTATTTTCCATTTGCCTCCCGTTTCCTCTCCCGCACTTCACCCTTGCCGTTTTATTTGCCCTCTCTTTCCCAATCTTCTCCTCTCTCTTTCGCTTGCCTTTTTCTGTTTGCTTGTGTGTTGGATTACTTGTTGCCATGGCGCAAGATAAGACCGAATTGTGTGATTTCTCCAATACCAATAATAATGATTTCCTTAGTACTCTGATTGCTCCTCTTAATGATGTTGAGTCTTGTGAAATCAATACTGCTTTGCTGAATCTTGTTATGAAAGATCAATTCGCCGGCCTTCCTAGTGAAGATGCCGCTACTCATCTAAACAACTTTGTTGATTTGTGTGATATGCAAAATAAGAAAGATATGGATAATGATATTGTTAAATTGAAGGTATTTCCGTTTTCACTTAGAGATCATGCTAAAGTTTGGTTTTCGTCTTTGCCTAAAAATAGTATTGATTCTTGGAACAAGTGCAAAGATGCTTTTATCACTAAATACTTTCCTCCCGCTAAGATCATCACTTTTAGGAATGATATTATGAATTTTAAACAACTTGATCATGAGCATGTTTCCCAATCTTGGGAAAGAATGAAATTGATGATTCGTAATTGCCCTACTCATGGTTTGAATTTATGGATGATCATACAAAAAATTTATAGCAGTTTGAACTTTGCTTCTAGAAATCTTTTAGATTCGGCCGCGGGAGGCACATTTATGGAAATCACGTTAGGAGATGCTACAAAACTTCTTGATAATATTATTGCTAATTATTCTCAATGGCACACCGAAAGATCTACTAGTAAAAAAGTGCATGCTATAGAAGAAATTAATGTTTTGAGTGGAAACATGGATGAACTTATGAAATTGTTTGCTACTAAGAATGCTCCTCTTGATCCAAATAATATGTCTTTGTCTACTTTGATTGAGAATAATAATGAATCTATGGATGTGAATTTTGTTGGTTGGAATAGTTTTGGAAACAATGCTTATAGAGGAAACTTTAATCCTAGACCGTTCCCTAGTAATTCCTCTAGTAATTATGGAAATTCCTGCAATAATTCTTATGGCAATTTTAATAAGATGCCCTCTGATTTTGAGAATAGTGTGAAAGAATTTATGATATCTCAAAAGAATTTTAATGCTTTGCTTGAAGAAAAATTGCTCAAAGTTGATGATTTGGCTAGGAACGTTGATAGACTTTTGCTTGATGTTGATTCCCTTAAACTTAGATCTACTCCTCCTAAGCATGATATCAATGAGTCTCTCAAAGCCATGAGAACTTCCATTGATGAGTGCAAGGAAAGAACCGCTAGATTGTGTGCTAAGAAAGATTGCTTTGTAAAGGCGTGTTCTTCTGGTTTCCATGAAAATAATGATGAAGATCTTAAAGTTATTGATGTGTCCCCTATTAGATCTTTGTTTTGCAATATGAATATTAATAATAATGGGACTAGAGATGAGTCAACTTTAGTTAGAAGGCGTCCCAATAATTTGGAGTTTTTAGATCTTGATGCTAAATTTGGTAAAAGTGGGATTGGAGAGGTCATGACTTTAAATAGCATTGAACCCACTATCTCGGATTTCAAGGAATTTGATTATGATAATTGTTCTTTAGAAGGTTGTATTTCCTTGTTGCAATCCGTTGTTAATTCTCCTCATGCTTATAGTCAAAATAAAGCTTTTACCAAACATACTGTTGATGCCTTGATGCAATCTTATGATGAAAAACTTAATTTGGAAGTTTCTATACCTAGAAAACTTAATGATGAGTGGGAATCTACTATAAAGATTAAAATTAAAGATCATGAGTGTTTTGCTTTGTGTGATTTGGGTGCTAGTGTTTCCAGATTCCGGAAACTATATGTGATATTCTAGGTTTCCATGATCTTGATGATTGCTCTTTAAATTTGCACCTTGCGGATTCCACCATTAAAAAGCCAATGGGAAGGATCAATGATGTTCTCATTGTTTCAAATAGAAATTTGGTGCCCGTAGATTTTATCGTTCTTGATATAGATTGCAATCTTTCTTGCCCTATTATTCTTGGTAGACCTTTCCTTAGAACGATTGGCACGATTATTGATATGAAGGAAGGGAATATTAGAGTCCAATTTGAATTAAAGAAAGGCATGGAGAACTTTCCAAGAAAGAAAATCAAATTACCTTATGAATCTATCATGCGAGCTACTTATGAATTGAGTGCCAAAGATGGCACTACTTAGATCTATCCTCGCTTTTATGCCTAGCTAGGGGCGTTAAACGATAGCGCTAGTTGGGAGGCAACCCAATTTTATTTTAGTTTTTTGTTTTTGCTTCTGTTTAGTAATAAATTTTGCATCTACCTTCTGTTTAGATGTTTTTTCATGTTTTAATTAGTGTTTGTGCCAAGTAGAACCTATAGGATAACCTATGGTGATAGTTAATTTGATTCTGCTAAAAAACATAAACTTTGCACGCACAAAAATAATTCTAGTCATTCATAGAAACTTGCTCTTGCGTTGATTATTTTTTCTGTAGATTAATAGACAAATTTTCGAGGACTTCCTATTTTGGTAGGATTTTTAGAGTTCCAGAAGTATTCGAGAGTTACAGATTTCTACAGAATGTTCTGTTTTTGACAGATTCTGTTTTTCGTGTGTTGTTTGCTTATTTTGATGCATCTATGGCTAGTATGTAGGGGTATGAACCATAGAGAAGTTGGAATACAGTAGGTTTAACACCAATATAAATAAACAATGATTTCATTACAGTACCTTATGTGGTGGTTTTTCTTTCTTGCACTAACGGAGCTTATGAGATTTCCTGTTGAGTTTTGTGTTGTGAAGTTTTCAAGTTTTGGGTAAGGATTCGATGGACTATGGAATAAGGAGTGGAAAGAGATTAAGCTTGGGGAGGCCCATAGAACCCCAAGATATTCAAGGATAACCAGAAGCCTAAGCTTGGGGATGCCCCGGAAGTCATCCCCTCTTTCGTCTTCATCTATCGGTAACTTTACTTGGAGCTATATTTTTATTCGCCACATGATATGTGTTTTGCTTGGAGCGTCTTGTATGACATTAGTCTTTGCTTTTTAGTTTACCACAATCATCCTTGCTGTACACACCTTTTGGGAGAAACCCACTTGATTGGAATTTATTAGAATACTCTATGTGCTTCACTTATATCTTTTGAGCTAGATAGTTTTTGCTCTAGTGCTTCACTTATATCTTTTAGAGCACGGCGGTGGCTTTATTTTGTAGAAATTGTTAATCTCTCGTGCTTCACTTATATTATTTTGAGAGTCTCTTAGAACAGCATGGCATTTTCTATGGTTATAAAATTGGTCCGAGAATGATGGGCATCCAAGTTGGGTATAATAAAAACTATCATAGGAAGTGAATTGGATGCTATGATCAATTTGATACTTGATAATTGTTTTGAGATATGGAGGTAGTGGTATTAGAGTCATGCTAGTTGGGTGATTATGAATTTAAAGAATGCTTGTGTTGAAGTTGGCAAATCCCGTAGCATGCATGTATGGTAAAAGTTGTGTAACAAATTTGAAACATGAGGTGTTCTTAGATTGTGCATCCTTATGAGTGCGGTCGGGGACGAGCGATGGTCTTTTCCTACCAATCTATCCCCCTAGGAGCATGCGCGTAGTGCTTGGTTTTTGATGACTTGTAGATTTTTGCAATAAGTATATGAGTTCTTTTTGACTGATGTTGAGTCCATGGATTATACGCACTCTCACCCTCCCATCATTGCTAGCCTCTTCGGTACCGTGCATTGCCCTTTCTCACCTTGAGAGTTGGTGCAAACTTCGCCGGTGCATCCAAACCCCGTGATCTGATATGCTCTATCACACATAAACCTCCTTATATCTTTCTCAAAATAGCCACCATACCTACCTATTGTCAGGACCCCGACTCAATGCCACATCGATCTAGCATGTAACACCTCGTATCACTTTGCGGCCTCACGCACGGTATTCCACGGGTGTCGCCTTACCTTTGCCCGGGACCGTTTGCGCCTTTTGGCACACGTATATGACAGTGTCGCTAGCATCCATATGATAAGGAGCCCGGGCTGACATGGCTAGTCGTAAACCCAAAGTGGCACAGACTTATAGGGACAGGCATCCATGACCCAGCATCGAACGTGTCGGTCATCAGCGAGTGAATCCAGGCTGTAGCACTGGGCTAGCAGGACTCCGGTGAACCAGGCTGTAGCGGGCTAACAGGACTCCGGTATTCATCGCGTGACATTTCCCCGAAGGGACAGACACAGGAACGAAGAAGGACACATGCCGGCCAGCCTAAGTGTTCCGAAGCAGTAGCAAGCTACCATGGCTCGGTGGAAACACTAGGAGACATTTCCCGGTAAGAGAGGCTACTAAAGATAAACAACTAGATGGTCAGATCCCACACATACCAAGCATTTCAATAGCATACACACAATATGCTCGATATGTGCAAATACAACATGGCATCACAACATGACTCTACGACTCAAGTAATTTATTCAATAGGCTCCGAGGAGCGAGATATTACAAACATGGGTCTCATGACCCAACAATCAGAGCATACAAGTCAAAGCACATGCGGAAGCTTAACATGTCTGAGTACAGACATCTATAAATGAAAAAGGCTAAGAAGTCTGACTATCTACCAATCCTGCCAAGGCACAAGATCGTAGCTGAGGTAACAAGCTAAACGTCGAAGACCACGCGGAATTACTAGTGAGACTGAAGTCTCTCTGCAAAAACATAAAATAGGCAAACGTGAGTACAAATGTACCCAGCAAGACTTACATCAGAACTATCTACATATGCATCATTATCAACAAAGGGGATGGTGGAGTTTAACTGCAGCAAGCCAGCTTTGACTCAGTGGCTAACCTAAACCATGATTGCAAGTAACTCTTCAGGTGGCGCACACGAGTCCACATATTCACCATATCAATACACCACTATGGATCCGCTCCCGTCTCCCTACGAGAACGCCATCCATAGCACTCACGCTTATCTTGCGTATTTTAGAGTATCCACTTTCACTTGTCTATGAACTGATATAAGCAACCCAGAAGTCCTTTTCCGCGGACACGGCTATTCGAATAGATGATGTTAACCCTGCAGGGGTGTACTTCTTCACACACGCTCTCACCACTTACCGCCGTTTACACGACATGTACTCGGCAACCTTCAAGCGGAAGCCCAACGTGGGTGTCGGCCACGGCCTGCCTAAACACTCAAGTCTCTAGTCCAGGTTTATCGCCTATTCGGGTTCCATCCATGAGGAGATCCGGCCGGAGTTTCGCTCACAGCCCCAAACGATGTGAACAGGGTTCCGTGACACCAAACGGGCGCCCGGTTTACCCGGCCACGTGCCTACCGCATCACAGCCCACCCCTACGGTCAGCGCTGCCCACGGCCTCCAGCATACTACAAACACCAGAAACTACTTGCAACTCCTGGACAGAGGACAAGGGTGATTAAGAAACCGAGAGGGTCCATTGGTTTCGGGCCCAATGCGTGGTAGTAGCTGAATCATGGATCACAAACACAGAACTCAGTTCCTGAGGACGGCTGCAATGAGACAACCCACCATGTACTCCTACATGGCCTCTCACCGATACCTTTTACCAAATCGTGTTCACACACTTAGCTCACACATAGTAGGACATGTTCACACACCTCTGATTCATCCCCGATGAATCAGACCTGACTCAACTCTAAGCAGTAGCAGGCATGACAAACAAACATGAATGAGTAGGCACAACAGGGCTCAAACAACTCCTACTCATGCTAGTGGGTTTCATCTATTTACTGTGGCAATGACAGGTCATGCAAAGGATAAAGGGGTTCAGCTACCGCAGCAAGTAACAGATGAATCGATGTTGTCCTAATGCAGTAAAAGGGAGCAGGAGCGAGAGAGTAGGATTGTATCGGAATGAACAAGGGGGGGTTTTGCTTGCCTGGCACTTCTGAAGATAACATTGAGTCTTCATCAGTGTCAACGATCACATCGTCGGTACAACGTCTACCGAGGGGGAACAACACCGGCAAACACAGAAGAAACACGATCATTGCAATGCACAATATGATGCATGCTATGACATGGCAATATGAATGTGTTTTGAGCTAATGCAACTAGCAACAGATTAAATGAAGTTGGTTTGAATACAAGATTCAAATTTAAACTCCATATGTGATTATTCAAATGCCATTTAATTGATTTGTGCTAAACAGCAGCTATAAGTTGTTCTAACATGCATGAAAATTGTACAGATGGATTCCTTGAATTTTTCTAATAATTTTTCATATATAATTTATTTAATTTGGAGTTACGGTTAATTTTCTATGATTTTTAGAAGTTTTAGGCATTTTCTGGAATTTCCTGAATAATATTAAATCCAGAAATGATTATGGCGTCAGCACCACGTCACAGTGACGTCAGCAGGGTCAACTGGGCTGGCTCGGTCAAACCTGACGTGTGGGGGCCACACGTCAGTGACACAGGACCTAATCCCGGTCAAACCCAGCGCTGACTGGGGTTTGACCAGGGGTGGGGCCCGCTGTCAGTGGCTGTGGGGGTGTTTAGCGTGGTCATTAGTGCTGACTAAATCAGCGCCACGTCAGCTGCCGGCGTTTAACTGCCGGCAACCTCAGATCGCGGCGGCGCCCGCGTCGGGTTTGCGCTACAGGGCACCATTTTACTCGTGGTTTGCGGCTACGGCTAGCTGGCAAAGCAGCGCATCTAATGGAGCGAACGGGAGGAGCTGGGGTGGCCTGAGTCGACGGCGGCGAGCTCCAAGGCGGCGGCCGGAGTTCGGGCACCTGCGGGTTTGGCGTTGTGGTGCTCGGGAGGGGAAGCTGGTGGATTCTACGTGCTCCTAGTGAGGTTTGGAGCACGGTGGTGTGCCCGGCTTTGAGCCACGGTGGCTCTGGCCACGACGGTGATGGGGCACGGCGGCGGCGAGCTCTCGGGTCCGGCGGAAGCAATGGCTAGAGCGGCCAAACGGCATGGGAAGAAGAGGGGAATGGGTCAGTGGCTCACCGCGAGTCCAACGAGCGCGAGGGCGAGGCCGGGGACGCTCTTTGGGCGGCGAATCAAGCGACGACGGCCGTCGGTGCAGAGGAAGAAGATGGCGTCGGTGACGGCGCTCCAGGGCGTCCGGCGTCTTGTGGCTCCGTGGTAGGGACGGGGACGTCACGGCGGAGCTCGGGGGCGCGTCGGAGAGGCGAGGGAGGACCTGTGGCCGCGGTGGTTCTAGTCGGCGGTGATGGCTGCGTTCGGGTTCGGGCGAGAGAGAGGGAGCAGAGGGGCGGGGCCTCGAGGAAGAGTGAGAGGGGTCCGAGGGGGTGGCGTGGCGCACCTAGCGACGTCCAGGAGCAAGCGGCAAGCATGAGGTGGCCGGCGCGTGCGCGCGCGCGTCGGGCACACGCCCTCCTGCCTACTGGCAGGAGGTTGAAGACGGTGGCGACTGCGGTGGGCTGGGCCGCACAGTGCTGGACCAGCACAGGAGCTGGGCCGGCTCTGGTGGGCTGCACGGGTGAGGCCAGGTAACTTCCTTCTCTCTCTCTCTTTTATTTCTATTTCAGTTCTGTTTTTTTTTTTTGCCACTGTTTTGAATTTAAAAATAATTCAAACAATGCCAAAAACTCCTCTGAAAATATTTATGCTGCTTAATGGACTTTTCCAAAAGCACATAAAATGTTTCAGGGTATTTGGAAATATATTCTATACAAGTTATGAATATAGTTCCAAATGCAAATAAAGTAATGATTTAAATTCAGTGCTCAAAATATTCCTCAAAAATGTTCATTATTTTTGGTTTGGTGCAAAACCCTTGCCAAAATATAACCAACATTATTTAAGGCCATTTTGAAAACATTGAATGCATTTACCAGGGTTCTTTGCCCCTCTTTTATTTTAAGTTTTTGAGGCTTCCAAAATTCCTCAGTTCAGGTTTCAGAAATTTAAATATGATGCCTGGATGAAGATGCAACTATTTACAAACAACATTCTAGGACTGTGACAACTCACCCCCACTAAACAAAAATCTCGTCCCGAGATTCAAGCGTAGGGTAAGGTGAAGGGGAAACGCAACTAGTATAATCTTCACGATCCAGGGTGCACTTCATAAGAGCGTTGATTCGATCACCATCATTGTCTCGAAGTCTTTCTCTAAGAACTCCAACTAACATGACAAGAAGAGGGAAGGAAAACTCTAGAAGAATTAATCTTCTCAAAGAACGAACAACTCAGGATTAACTCATGAATGGACATAGCAACATCTCTCGAGCTGAGAGACGAAGCACACCTCTAGAGGAATGGAGTGGAACAGATGACGAAGGTTCACTAGGTAGACAACGATTCCGCACCTAAGAAGGTGGTGAACGGTTGTCAACGTAGCGAGGAGTTGAGTTGCCATGATACCTCAACGAGACATCCTGGAGGGGGGTGATTCGTAGATATATCCCCTTAAGTGGCAAAAAGAATTACTTTTGATTCAGAGATCATTGAAACTCTTCATACCAGCCTAAGGCAATTTCGGGCGATCGTTTGGAGGGGGTCGGTAGAATGGCATACTCGGACTTGGATGATGTGGATTACCTTGTTGAAGACAACGTAATGGATGAATTTGCTTATCACCGGAAATGGAAGAGACCCATGGTAGAATGGCACAATGGCGGTGCAAGCTAGGAACAGAATGCAAATGCTGGGAATGATTCTGGTAACTGGGGAAGAACCCAACAATAGAGAGTGAATTCACTGTTTGAATAGGTCATAGCATTGCCGAGGAAACTGAGAGCAAACCCAGTTAGTGCCGATGATAACACGTAGCGCTTGTGCGTGCTCTCAAGAACTTGAGCATTTCCACAATCATCAAGATTCTACCAATATCCGTGTCAAGGATCCTGGCAACACAACTTGCTACCATGATGAATGATGATGAATGATGCAGATGCAAAGGAAGATAACACCTTCTCAGATTTCACCCTTGGCGGGGCCAAGGAAATAAAATCTGGATGATCGACCGAGAGACATTTAGCACTCCGCTTCTAATGTTCTCCTTGATGTGCTAGTGTAACCCACTCATAGATATGGTTTGATATCTAGAACATCAAGTAAAAAGGTCGGACTTCGGGAGCACTAGAATCCATAAGGAACAATTACGGAGGTAAATCCTACGAAATCCTTATGGGGAGGTGGCCAACTTCTTCAATCAAGATACTACAATAATAGGTCTTTCGGCTGGGTGGGGCTGGCCACGACATCCACTTTACCAGTTATCAAGGAACCAATATTATAGTTCTTGGGGAAATGTTCCAACCATCATATCTGCCTGAGATTCAGATCTGGTTGGTGTCAGAATATTCCAGACCCATCGAGTCTAGGAAGAAAAATGAAAGTTTGCAACACAAATCGACGAGATGACGTTGCGGGATTCTCGGGAGATGAACTACGATAGCAAGCTCCAAAACATGAGCTGGTTCTGCTACAAACATGTGAACATGTTGTCCAAGACAAGCATGACCACAAAGTAGTCTTATAATAAAACACTACCGAGTTCAGGAGGGGGAACCATCATTAATGACATCGAAGTCTCCACGCGTGGAAGTCCAAAGAGTTCACCTTGGACAGACTCCTTTATCTTTGAACAACTCAATCAGTGGCTTGGTGTGCTAGGATATACATATAGAATGGAGGTTGCAAATCTCCAGACCACAGAATACTTCGCACGTATGCATGACTGACTTGGGATGATTCCAGAGGAAGCAAAACTAACTTTCTCAAATTCACGGCGGCAACTTTCACCAAATGCACGTGTATAAAAGGAAGTCACTCCTTTCATCAACAAATACTTCATGAGCTAGCATGAAGAAAATGCTTTCAAAAGTTTCCAACACTAGCTTAATGTCCAACAAAATCATGGAGGAGATAAGGATGTTGTCAATGGGCTCAACAACAATTCATCTGGTTTCCTTTTAAAAGGAATTCCATAGTTAAGTGAACAAGTGATAGCATTGGTCAGACCCAAAAGATGTAATGGTGTATGCTCGAGGAATCAACCACGAGTACGACAACATTATGAATATCGTTGGTTCTGGTCTGATTGGATGATAGCCCATACTCCAATCAAAGGTTAGATAAAAATGATAGGTCCAGCAACTGATCACAGGGACCAATCGATGAAGATATCATCTTTCGTCAACACATACTACACAAGAATATCCCTTTGGAACGAACTAAGTCAGGCAAGCTTTTATCTTCCAACTCTCCAAGTTGTTGTCTAGCTTAACCAACTAGCTCAGGGATATCCAACACGGATTCTTGGAGAAAGGGTGGTTTACAGGATAAACCAACTTGATCACGAGCTCAACATAACAGTCAGGTGACAACCTGGTGATACTTTCGAGAAGATATCCGGAAAATCACGAACCACCGATATGTTACTAAGATCGAGGACAATCCTGCTTTTCAGGGCAAGATGATATGATCAATAGGGCAAGGACTTGAAATAATCCTAACTCATCGATCGAGGAGTGAACCAGGAGAATGGACTAGGTAGCACGATCAATCTTAGAATGATGATTCACTAACCAACATGCTAAGAATGAAATTATTGTCCTTTAACTACCAAACAACGGAGTTGCTAGCAGTATTGATTTCACACATCACGACTCACTTGTCGACATTCCGGTTGCATCAACACGAAGACCGAGGAATGACTAATGATGGTGAGAAGTATCACTGTGTCAAGAGTTCATAGGATGGTGTGCAATTCCCATGACATTCTTGATATAAAGATGGTAATACTCCAAGGTAGAACAGAGCAAAAGCTGGATTGGCATTTTGATCTGCGGAGTACAATTGTTTTGACCCAATCCTAGATATGGATGAGGTACTGGAGTTTGTTTCTCCTAGTCATTCCGGAATAGAATGGCTTGACGGACCACAAGAGTAATAGGTATCGATGAACGATTGCACGCATACTCTTGACTATCAATTGATAAACGAGGGTCAGAAGACAACTAAAGAGGGACAACTCAAAGGAACATACGATTTTCTGAGTTGTGGATGCATGGTTTAGCATGTCGAACGAAGTTCAACATATTTCTTCCGGATAACCCATGCAGAAAGGTAGAACTGGCAGAGCCACAATATATAATGGAGAACTCATCAAGAATAATCCTGTTGTGGTATTTCAGTTCAACGAGGAACTTCTGCCATAAGTAATTCATGGTATTTGGAAGAAGAAGATACCACAGACTTCAAGGACTATCGCAAAGGTTACTAATATCCTAAAGGCACTAGCAATTACTATCAACACGGAGTAGGTAGAGTGAATCTCGGGTTCAGAACCCAGGAATAGAATGCCTACTAACTAATAACATCACGGGATGCTTTCAAAAATAATGGCCAGAATCATCACACTGGGGATACAAAAGCATTGCTAAATTGCTAGGTGACTTCCTAAACACCTAAGGTCATAATAATAATTCCAACATAAATGTCAAGGCAATAGAATACCTCAACTCAACAATTAGTGTGATTGAGCTGGCATAAAGGAACATCGAAACCAGAGGGAAAGGATTTTGCAAATTGCTTCAAACTATTTAGAAACCTGGGATGACTCGGACAGAATAACGGCTATAAATTCTCAGAAAAGATTTGAGACATTCACAAAAATGGTGGCATAACCACTCAGAAGCACAATATCAAGGTCTCGAGATCAATAATTAGCATACAGAAGTAGTAGGAACTGAAACGAGGCTTAAGTCCAACAATCTATAAGTCTACAGATTAGTGATACGTGATCCTAATAGAAAGAAGAGATAGCCTAGTTCTTAATCCCCGTAGAAGAGAAGATGATGACTCAGATCAGAAGGCCATGAGGTATAAGGAGTAAAAAGAGCCTTACGTTCCATCCCACAATCAATTCCCTTATATAACTAAGAATTTCTAGACTCAACTTCGACCAGTTTGGCTTGGTAATCCTACAGGCAGTCAAGCTCTGATACCAACGCTGTCAGGACCCCGACTCAGTGCCACATCGATCTAGCATGTAACACCTCGTATCACTTTGCGGCCTCACGCACGGTATTCCACGGGTGTCGCCTTACCTTTGCCCGGGACCGTTTGCGCCTTTTGGCACACGTATATGACAGTGTCGCTAGCATCCATATGATAAGGAGCCCGGGCTGACATGGCTAGTCGTAAACCCAAAGTGGCACAGACTTACAGGGACAGGCATCCATGACCCAGCATCGAACGTGTCGGTCATCAGCAAGTGAATCCAGGCTGTAGCACTGGGCTAGCAGGACTCCGGTGAACCGGGCTGTAGCGGGCTAACAGGACTCCGGTATTCATCGCGTGACATTTCCCCGAAGGGACAGACACAGGAACGAAGAAGGACACATGCCGGCCAGCCTAAGTGTTCCGGAGCAGTAGCAAGCTACCATGGCTCGGTGGAAACACTAGGAGACATTTCCCGGTAAGAGAGGCTACTAAAGATAAACAACTAGATGGTCAGATCCCACACATACCAAGCATTTCAATAGCATACACACAATATGCTCGATATGTGCAAATACAACATGGCATCACAACATGACTCTACGACTCAAGTAATTTATTCAATAGGCTCCGAGGAGCGAGATATTACAAACATGGGTCTCATGACCCAACAATCAGAGCATACAAGTCAAAGCACATGCGGAAGCTTAACATGTCTGAGTACAGACATCTATAAATGAAAAAGGCTGAGAAGCCTGACTATCTACCAATCCTGCCGAGGCACAAGATCGTAGCTGAGTTAACAAGCTAAACGTCGAAGACCACACGGAATTACTAGTGAGACTGAAGTCTCTCTGCAAAAACATAAAATAGGCAAACGTGAGTACAAATGTACCCAGCAAGACTTACATCAGAACTATCTACATATGCATCATTATCAACAAAGGGATGGTGGGGTTTAACTGCAGCAAGCCAGCTTTGACTCGGTGGCTAACCTGAACTACGACTGCAAGTAACTCTTTTGAGGTGGCGCACACGAGTCCACATATTCACCATATCAATACACCACTATGGATCCGCTCCCGTCTCCCTACGAGAACGCCATCCATAGCACTCACGCTTATCTTGCGTATTTTAGGGTATCCACTTTCACTTGTCTATGAACTGATATAAGCAACCCAGAAGTCCTTTTCCGCGGACACGGCTATTCGAATAGATGATGTTAACCCTGCAGGGGTGTACTTCTTCACACACGCTCTCACCACTTACCGCCGTTTACACGACATGTACTCGGCAACCTTCAAGCGGAAACCCAACGTGGGTGTCGGCCACGGCCTACCTAAACACTCAAGTCTCTAGTCCAGGTTTATCGCCTATTCGGGTTCCATCCATGAGGAGATCCGGCCGGAGTTTCGCTCACAGCCCCAAACGATGTGAACAGGATTCCGTGACACCAAACGGGCGCCCGGTTTACCCGGCCACGTGCCTACCGCATCACAGCCCACCCCTACGGTCAGCGCTGCGCACGGCCTCCAGCATACTACAAACACCAGAAACTACTTGCAACTCCTGGACAGAGGACAAGGGTGATCAAGAAGCCGAGAGGGTCCATTGGTTTCGGGCCCAATGCGTGGTAGTAGCTGAATCATGGATCACAAACACAGAACTCAGTTCCTGAGGACGGCTGCAATGAGACAACCCACCATGTACTCCTACATGGCCTCTCACCGCTACCTTTACCAAATCGTGTTCACACACTTAGCTCACACACAGTAGGACAGGTTCACACGCCTCTAATTCATCCCCGATGAATCAGACCTGACTCAACTCTAAGCAATAGCAGGCATGACAAACAAACATGAATGAGTAGGCACATCAGGGCTCAAACAACTCCTACTCATGCTAGTGGGTTTCATCTATTTACTGTGGCAATGACAGGTCATGCAAAGGACAAAGGGGTTCAGCTACCGCAGCAAGTAACAGATGAATCGGTGTTGTCCTAATGCAGTAAAAGAGAGCAGGAGCGAGAGAGTAGGATTGTATCGGAATGAACAAGGGGGTTTTGCTTGCCTGGCACTTCTGAAGATAACATTGAGTCTTCATCAGTGTCAACGATCACATCATCGGTATCACGTCTATCGAGAGGGGACAAATACCGGCAACACAGAAAGGAACACAATCAATGCAATGCACAATATGATGCATGATCATGACATGGCAAAATGAATGTGTTTTGAGCCAATGCAACTAGCAACAGATTAAATGAAGTTGGTTTGAATACAAGATTCAAATTCAAACTCCATATGTGATTATTTAAGTGCCCTTTATTTGATTTGTGCTAAACAGCTGCTATAAGTTGTTCTAACATGCATGAAAATGGTACAGATGGATTCCTTGAATTTTTCTGATAATTTTTCATATATAAATTATTTAATTTGGAGTTACGGTTAATTTTCTATGAATTTTAGAAGTTTTAGGCATTTTCTGGAATTTCCTGAATATTTAGAATTAGAATAATTCCAGAAAATGAATTATGGCGTCAGCAGGTCAACGTGGCTGGTCCAGGTCAAACCTGGCCAGTGGGTCCCATCCGTCAGTGACTAACCTAACTAATCTAATTCAGTTAGCGGCCTGGGGCCCATTGTCAGTGTCTATTAAACTAACTAATATTTAGTTAACACTAATCCTAGCCTAATTAACAGGCCGGCCCCACATGTCATGGACACAGGGGGGGTCAAAGGGTCAAACCCCCTGGTCGGCGGGGTCAACTCGCCGGCGTTTAGCCGCCGGCGAGGCTAAACGCGGCGGTGCAGGTGCGGGTTTCACGTACAGGGCACCGTTCGGGGCGCCGTTGGGCGCTATGGATAGCTGGGAGTGGCCCGCGGCGAGTGGTGCAGGTAGTTGGGTTCGGGGTCGCCGGAAAAGGCGCCGGCGACGAGCTTTGGCGGTGGTGGTGGTCGGTGATGCACGGGCGCGTCGCTACGATGCGTCGGTGAGCAAAAGGAGAGGCTGGGCAGCACCTGCTAGGCACGGGGAGCACCACGAGCAGCATGGTGAGGCCAGAGGGGCATGGAGGCTATGCGTGCAGCAGCAATGGCGGACGGTGGCTTCAGTGCTCGTGGGGAACGGCGCTACAGCACGGGGGCGAGCACAAGGAGTTAGGGGATAAGGTAAGTGGCTCACGGCGAGTCAGACGGTGCAGACGGCGGGGCCGGGGAGGCTCTGGATGCGGCGAATCAAGCGACGGAGATCGCCGGCACCGAGGTTGAAGAAGACGTCCGGGGCGGCGATGCAGCGCTCCCCTGGTTGCTTGGCTCGGGGTGGACGAGGAGGACGATGATGCGGAGCTCGGGGATACGAAGAGGGAGCGAGGGAGTGGTTGTGGCTGCGGCGGTGACGAACGGCGGCGACGATGGCGTTCGGCCGTTCGCGGGAGAGGGAAACAGAGGAGGGGGAGGAGCACAGGGAGAATGAGAGGGGCCAGGGGGTGCGTGGCGTCTCCGTGGCGCAGGTCAGGACGAGGGAGGGCAAGCAGGAGGTGGCGGGAGGACGTGGCCGCGGTCGCTCGCGTGCGGGCACGCAACTGCTTCGGGGCGAGGGGAGGAAGACGACGGAGGGGCTGCGGTGGTGGGCTGGGCCAGTTGGCCAGGCCGCCTGCTGGGCCGGCCAGGTGGGCTGCCAGGTAGGTCCAGGTGAGTTCTCTCTCTCTCCTCTATTTTCTGTTTTCTATTATTTCTGCAACTGTAGGGCTTTATTAAAAATACTTAGGCATCTTAAAAAAATCCTGGAATAATCAAGGGCTCTATTTAGATTATTTCCAACAGCCCACACTTATTTTCAGAATTATTTGGGCATTTAGAATATTTTATAGCATTTAAATGCCCAAATGCAAATAGAGTATGATTTAATTCAGAGCCCAATATGTCCTGCAAAAATATAAATCATTTTTGGTAGATGCTTTCACCTCTAACCAGAAATGTTGAACATTTTTAGAGGGCATTTTGGGTTTAATGAAAAAGATTTTATTTTGACCCTAGTTGAATTCATTTGGTGCTAGGGTTTAGTCAATCCCCATTTCAGGTTTAAATGAAATTTAAACTGTCAGGACCCCGACTCGATGTCACATCGATCTAGCTGGTAACACCTCATATCACTTTGCGGCCTCACGCACGGTATTCCCACGGGTGTCGTCTTACCTTTTCCCGGGACCGTTTGCGCCTTTTGGCTCACGTATATGATAGTGTCGCTAGCATCCATATGATAAAGAGCCCGGGCTGACATGACTAGTCGTAAACCCAAAGTGGCACAGACTTACAGGGACAGGCATCCATGACCCAGCTTCGAACGTGTCGGTCATCAGCAAGTGGGTCCAGGCTGTAGCACTGGGCTAGCAGGACTCCGGTAAACCGGGCTGTAGCGGGCTAACAGGACTCCGGTACTCAATGCGTGACATTTCCCCGAAGGGACAGACACAGGAACGAAGAAGGACACATGCCGGCCAGCCTAAGTGTTCCAGAGCAGTAGCAAGCTACCATGGCTCAGCGGTAACACTAGGAGACATTTCCCGGTAAGAGAGGCTACTAAAGATAAACAACTAGATGGTCAGATCCCACACATACCAAGCATTTCAATAACATACACACAATATGCTCGATATGTGCAAATACAACATGGCATCACAACATGACTCTACGACTCAAGTAATTTATTCAATAGGCTCCGAGGAGCGAGATATTACAAACATGGGTCTCATGACCCAACAATCAGAGCATACAAGTCAAAGCACATGCGGAAGCTTAACATGTCTGAGTACAGACATCTATAAATGAAAAAGGCTGAGAAGCCTGACTATCTACCAATCCTGCCGAGGCACAAGATCGTAGCTGAGGTAACAAGCTAAACGTCGAAGACCACGCGGAATTACTAGTGAGACTGAAGTCTCTCTGCAAAAACATAAAATAGGCAAACGTGAGTACAAATGTACCCAGCAAGACTTACATCAGAACTATCTACATATGCATCATTATCAACAAAGGGGATGGTGGAGTTTAACTGCAGCAAGCCAGCTTTGACTCAGTGGCTAACCTAAACCATGATTGCAAGTAACTCTTCAGGTGGCGCACACAAGTCCACATATTCACCATATCAATACACCACTATGGATCCGCTCCCGTCTCCCTACGAGAACGCCGTCCATAGCACTCACGCTTATCTTGCGTATTTTAGAGTATCCACTTTCACTTGTCTATGAACTGATATAAGCAACCCAGAAGTCCTTTTCCGCGGACACGGCTATTCGAATAGATGATGTTAACCTTGCAGGGGTGTACTTCTTCACACACGCT
This sequence comes from Triticum aestivum, assembly GCF_018294505.1. Classification (NCBI taxonomy): domain Eukaryota; kingdom Viridiplantae; phylum Streptophyta; class Magnoliopsida; order Poales; family Poaceae; genus Triticum; species Triticum aestivum. Next base: position 398,389,873 of record NC_057813.1, read on the forward strand.
CTCACCACTTACCGCCGTTTACACGACATGTACTCGGCAACCTTCAAGCGGAAGCCCAACGTGGGTGTCGGCCACGGCCTGCCTAAACACTCAAGTCTCTAGTCCAAGTTTATCGCCTATTCGGGTTCCATCCATGAGGAGATCCGGCCGGAGTTTCGCTCACAGCCCCAAATGATGTGAACAGGGTTCCGTGACACCAAACGGGCGCCCGGTTTACCCGGCCACGTGCCTACCGCATCACAGCCCACCCCTACGGTCAGCGCTGCCCACGGCCTCCAGCATACTACAAACACCAGAAACTACTTGCAACTCCTGGACAGAGGACAAGGGTGATTAAGAAACCGAGAGGGTCCATTGGTTTCGGGCCCAATGCGTGGTAGTAGCTGAATCATGGATCACAAACACAGAACTCAGTTCCTGAGGACGGCTGCAATGAGACAACCCACCATGTACTCCTACATGGCCTCTCACCGATACCTTTTACCAAATCGTGTTCACACACTTAGCTCACACATAGTAGGACATGTTCACACACCTCTGATTCATCCCCGATGAATCAGACCTGACTCAACTCTAAGCAGTAGCAGGCATGACAAACAAACATGAATGAGTAGGCACAACAGGGCTCAAACAACTCCTACTCATGCTAGTGGGTTTCATCTATTTACTGTGGCAATGACAGGTCATGCAAAGGATAAAGGGGTTTAGCTACCGCAGCAAGTAACAGATGAATCGATGTTGTCCTAATGCAGTAAAAGGGAGCAGGAGCGAGAGAGTAGGATTGTATCGGAATGAACAAGGTGGGGTTTTGCTTGCCTGGCACTTCTGAAGATAACATTGAGTCTTCATCAGTGTCAACGATCACATCGTCGGTACAACGTCTACCGAGGGGGAACAACACCGGCAAACACAGAAGAAACACGATCATTGCAATGCACAATATGATGCATGCTATGACATGGCAATATGAATGTGTTTTGAGCTAATGCAACTAGCAACAGATTAAATGAAGTTGGTTTGAATACAAGATTCAAATTTAAACTCCATATGTGATTATTCAAATGCCATTTAATTGATTTGTGCTAAACAGCAGCTATAAGTTGTTCTAACATGCATGAAAATGGTACAGATGGATTCCTTGAATTTTTCTGATAATTTTTCATATATAATTTATTTAATTTGGAGTTACGGTTAATTTTCTATGATTTTTAGAAGTTTTAGGCATTTTCTGGAATTTCCTGAATAATATTAAATCCAGAAATGATTATGGCGTCAGCACCACGTCACAGTGACGTCAGCAGGGTCAACTGGGCTGGCTCGGTCAAACCTGACGTGTGGGGGCCACACGTCAGTGACACAGGACCTAATCCCGGTCAAACCCAGCGCTGACTGGGGTTTGACCAGGGGTGGGGCCCGCTGTCAGTGGCTGTGGGGGTGTTTAGCGTGGTCATTAGTGCTAACTAAATCAGCGCCACATCAGCTGCCGGCGTTTAACCGCCGGCAACCTCAGATCGCGGCGGCGTCCGCGTCGGGTTTGCGCTACAGGGCACCGTTTTACTCGTGGTTTGCGGCTACGGCTAGCTGGCAAAGCAGCGCATCTAATGGAGCGAACGGGAGGAGCTGGGGTGGCCTGAGTCGACGGCGGCGAGCTCCAAGGCGGCGGCCGGAGTTCGGGCACCTGCGGGTTTGGCATTGTGGTGCTCGGGAGGGGAAGCTGGTGGATTCTACATGCTCCTAGTGAGGTTTGGAGCACGGTGGTGTTCCCGGCTTTGAGCCACGGTGGCTCTGGCCACGACGGTGATGGGGCACGGCGGCGGCGAGCTCTCGGGTCCGTCGGAAGCAATGGCTAGAGCGGCCAAACGGCATGGGAAGAAGAGGGGAACGGGTGAGCGGCTCACCGCGAGTCCAACGAGCGCGAGGGCGAGGCCGGGGACGCTCTGTGGGCGGCGAATCAAGCAACGACGGCCGTCGGTGCAGAGGAAGAAGATGGCATCGGTGACGGCGCTCCAGGGCGTCTGGCGTCTTGTGGCTCCGTGGTAGGGACGGGGACGTCACGGCGGAGCTCGGGGGCGCGTCGGAGAGGCGAGGGAGGACCTGTGGCCGCGGTGGTTCTAGTCGGCGGCGATGGCTGCGTTCGGGTTCGGGCGAGAGAGAGGGAGCAGAGGGGCGGGGCCTCGAGGAAGAGTGAGAGGGGTCCGAGGGGGTGGCGTGGCGCACCTAGCGACGTCCAGGGGCAAGCGGCAAGCATGAGGTGGCCGGCGCACGCGCGCGCGCGTCGGGCACACGCCCTCCTGCCTACTGGCAGGAGGTTGAAGACGGTGGCGACTGCGGTGGGCTGGGCCGCACAGTGCTGGACCAGCACAGGAGCTGGGCCGGCTCTGGTGGGCTGCACGGGTGAGGCCAGGTAACTTCCTTCTCTCTCTCTCTTTTATTTCTATTTCAGTTCTGTTTTGCCACTGTTTTGAATTTAAAAATAATTCAAACAATGCCAAAAACTCCTCTGAAAATATTTATGCTGCTTAATGGACTTTTCCAAAAGCACATAAAATGTTTCAGGGTATTTGGAAATATATTCTATACAAGTTATGAATATAGTTCCAAATGCAAATAAAGTAATGATTTAAATTCAGTGCTCAAAATATTCCTCAAAAATGTTCATTATTTTTGGTTTGGTGCAAAACCCTTGCCAAAATATAACCAACATTATTTAAGGCCATTTTGAAAACATTGAATGCATTTACCAGGGTTCTTTGCCCCTCTTTTATTTTAAGTTTTTGAGGCTTCCAAAATTCCTCAGTTCAGGTTTCAGAAATTTAAATATGATGCCTGGATGAAGATGCAACTATTTACAAACAACATTCTAGGGCTGTGACACCTATTATGGAATTTCCATAGCCATTCCGAGATATATTGCCATGCAACTTTCCACCATTCCATTTATCATCATGACATACATTACTTTTGTCATATTGCCATTGCATGTTCCTGTAGTTGACATTGTATTTGTGGCAAAGCCACCATGCATAATTTTTCATACATGTCACTCTTGATTCATTGCACCATCCCGGTACACCGCCGGAGGCATTCATATAAGTCATATCTTGTTCTAGTTTTGAGTTGTAATTCATATGTTGTAATCAATAAAAGTGTGATGATCATCATTATTAGAGCATTGTCCCCAAAAAGAAAAAAAAGGAAAAAAAAGAAAAAAATAAGAAAGGCCAAAAGAAAAAAAAGAAAGGCCAAAGAAACAAAAGAAAAAAGAAAAAAGGGGCAATGTTACTATCTCTTTTTCCACAATTGTGCTTCAAAGTAGCACCATGTTCTTCATATAGCGAGTCTCATATATTGTGCTTCAAAGTAGCACCATGTTTTTCATATAGAGAGTCTCATATGTTGTCACTTTCAAATACTAGTGGGAAGTTTTCATTATAGAACTTGGCTTGTATATTTCTACAATGGGCTTCCTCAAATTCCCTAGGTCTTCGTGAGCAAGCGAGTTGGATGCACACCCACTAGTTTTCTTTTGTTGAGATTTCATTCATTCATAGCTCTAGTGCATCCGTTGCATGGCAATCCCTACTCCTCATGTTGACATCAATTGATGGGCATCTCCATAGCTCGTTGATTATCCTCGTTAATGTGAGACTTTCTCCTTTTTTGTCTTCTCCACACAATCCCCATCATCATATTCTATTCCACCCATAGTGCTATGTCCATGGCTCAGCCTCATGTATTGCGTGAAAGTTGAAAAAGTTTGAGATTATTTAAGTACGAAACAATTGGTTGGCTTGTCATCGTGGGTGTAGAATTTGGGAACATTTTTGTGTGACAAAAATGAAGCATAGCCTAACTATATGATTTTGTAGGGATGAACTTTCTTTAGCCATGTTATTTTGAGAAGACATGATTGCTTTTATTAGTATGCTTGAAGTGTTACTATTTCTTATGTCAATATGAACTTTTATTTTGAATCATTTGGATCTGAACATTCATGCCACAATAAAGAAAATTACATTGAGAATTATGCTAGGTAGCATTCCACATCAAAAATTCTGTTTTTATCATTTACCTACTCGAGGACGAGCAGGAATTAAGCTTGGGGATGCTTCATACATATTCAACATATCTATAATTTTTTATTGTTCCATGCTATTATATTACCCCTTTTGGATGTTTATGGGCTTTATTTTACACATTTATATCATTTTTGGGACTAACCTACTAACCGGAGGCCCAGCCCGTATTGCTGTTTTTTTGCCTATTTCAGTATTTTGAAGAAAAAGAATATCAAACGGAGTCCAAACGGAATGAAACCTTCGGGAGCGTGATTTTTGGAACAAAAGTGATCCAAAGGACTTGGAGTGCAAGCCAAGAAGCAGTCGAGGAGGCCACGAGATAGGAGGGCGTGCCCACCCCCTCTGGGTGCGCCCCCTGTCTCGTGGGCCCCTCGGCCGGCCACCAACCTACTTCTTCCTCCTATATATAGCCACGTACCCCGAAAACATCCAGGGAGCCAACGAAAAACAATTTCCACCGCCGTAACCTTCTGTATCCGCAAGATGCCATCTTGGAGCCTTTGTCGGTGCTCCGCCGGAGGGGGAATCGACCACGGAGGGCTTCTACACCAACACCATAGCCCTTCCGATGAGTTGTGAGTAGTTTACCACGGACCTTCGGGTCCATAATTATTAGCTAGATGGCTTCTTCTCTCTTTTTGGATCTCAATACCATGTTCTCCCCCTCTATTGTGGAGATCTATTCGATGTAAACTCTTTTTGCAGTGTGTTTGTCGAGATCCGATGAATTGTGGGTTTATGATCAAGTTTATCTATGAGAAATATTTGAATTTCCTCTAAATTCTTTTATGTATGATTGAGTTATCTTTGCAAGTCTCTTAGAATTATCAGTTTGGTTTGGCCTACTAGATTGATCTTTCTTGCATTGGGAGAAGTGCTTAGCTTTGGGTTCAATCTTGCGGTGTCCTTACCCAGTGACAGTAGGGGTTGCAAGGCACGTATTGTATTGTTGCCATAGAGGATAAAAAGTGGGGTTTATATCATATTGCATGAGTTTATCCCTCTACATCATGTCATCTTTCTTAATGTGTTACTCTGTTCTTATGAACTTAATACTCTAGATGCATGCTGGATAGCGGTCGATGTGTGGAGTAATAGTAGTAGATGCAGACGGGAGTCGGTCTACTTGTTACGGACGTGATGCCTATATACATGATCATGCCTAGATAATCTCATAATTATTCGCTTTTCTATCAATTGCTCGACAGTAATTTGTTCACCCACCATAATATTTATGTTATCTTCAGAGAAGCCACTAGTGAAAACTATGGCCCCGGGGTCTATCTTTTATCATATAAGCTTTCAATCTACTTTTATTTGCATCTTTAATTTTCCAATCCATATCATAAAATACCAAAAATATATTTATCTTATCATACTATCTCTATTAGATCTCACTTTTGCAAGTGGCTGTGAAGGGATTGACAACCCCTTTATTACGTTGGTTGTGAGTTCTTTGTTTGTTTGTGTAGGTGCATGGGACTTTTGAGGAGCCTCCTACTGGATTGATACCTTGGTTCTCAAAAACTGAGGGAAATACTTACGCTACTATTGATGCATCACCCTTTCCTCTTCAAGGAAAACCAACGCAAGCTCAAGATGTAGCACGCTACGACCAGCGTGAGTCTCCCGATTCCTGACCACCTCCATACAGGTGCCTCTCCCAATGCTCCACCAAGTAGTAGAGGCTGGCTCTTGCATGAGAGCCCACTTCTCCACTTTTTCCTTGCCTCTCTTTCCTCCACATATGCAAAAATGCCATGTAAAGCGCATTATTGTACTTAGGTTGGTCGTAATGGAGAGTATCATATACTAGTATCATGCATATGATACTTTTGTATGATACTACATCCATAATGCATAGTATCATGTGTTGGTATCATAGGATAGTTTATTTATTATCATGCATGACACATAGTAGCACATCATTTAATATGATACTACAATATCATATTATGATACTCAACTCTCTCTTTTCTTCATTTAATTTGACATCACCTCATCAAGATTGCATAGTTGGCATGCATGATACTACTCCCATTACAAGCAGCCTTACTTGCTCCCACAGGTGCTAAGCTTGCCACATAGGCATAAAGTCTGATGTGGCAAGTTAATCAAGAAGAGAGAGACTAGTTTGGTAACCCAAGGAAGAAATGGTGCTAAGCGTGTGTACCTAGGTGAAAAGACAATTTTGAGTCTATAGCTAATTAAATGAAGCAAACTTAGCAACAAAAAACTAATAAGCACACCATTTCATTGGAAGAGGTCACTCCTTGGCAAATGCAATAAATACTAGTACTCCCTGTGTCCCATAATATAAGAATGTTTTTGGCACTACACTAGTGTAAAAATCGTTCTTATATTATGGGACGGAGGGAGTACGAAGAAAGAGATAGAGAGAAGTAAAAAATACACTTATAGCCAACCTTAGAGCTAACCTTGTTGTAGTATGAGTGATTGAGTGATGACTATGTATGACATGCCAACATCAGATAGCCTAACGCACCGTGTTAAATCTCCAAGGGCGCGACAGCGCGAGTGACGCGACGGTTGTGGTAGGCACGACCATGATACGGGCTGCTGGCAGCCCTTGGATCTGAGATCAAACGGTCGCATGCTAAGTTGCTGAAAATTTGCAGAATAACCCTCCAGGATAGGATATTCATCCATAGGTCTAGAATCACGCCATGCAACCGTTCGGTCTCAGATGCAAGGGCTCTCGGAAGCCCGTATCATGGGAGAATGGAAAGCCACTACCCTGCCGTTCGCACGCTAGCAGTTCGGTCCTACTCGTCCCACACGTCCTTTAATACTACGACGGTTCGCTCCTAGTCGTCCCGTCCTTTTCGCATTACGGCAGTTCCACTAATCCTAACCCTCCTCCTAAATCCATGGCGTCCCAAATCTCCACGATCGGCAGTGATTACAAGGTTAGAACCATCACCGACCATGAGTTTTATGTCATCTACACCCATTCTTCCGCGACAGTGAAAGGATGCCTTTCTCACTTCAGACGCATGTTCGAAAACTCAGATGATGGGAGGGTCGCTGGGCTAGATGTTGAGTACACCACAGTCCTGGGACGAGAGAAGGATCTAAAGGACAAAGAGAGGAAGAAGCCCGATGTGATCCAGGTTTGCGTGCATGACTTATATTTGGTCTACCACATATGCCATGCCGACGTTGAATGCCTGGATTTTAAGGACTTCCTCGAGAGCAACCTAGTCAAATTCATTATTCTAGACTTTAGTAACGACAAAGAAGTCCTGGGTCGGATACGCCTCGTTGTAGGCAACACCTTCGACCTCCAGAAGAATCAGCTGGTGTCCTCTCGTCAGCCTTTAATGCTGACCCTGGCAGGAGCCATGGTTCATCCTTCGTACGGTAAACTGGAGAAACCTCCATACACGTTTCATCGTTATGCATGGCAGTGGAATGTACTAGATATAGACCACATCCACTACGCTGCAATGGATGGCTACCTTTGTTTCAATATCTACAAGGGTTGGATGAAGAGCAACAGCCAAGTGTGCGGTTCAAGCAAAGAAGTATCGGCCAAGAGGAAGAGGTACAAGGACGAAGTCGAGGATGTGGACGAGGACTCAGAGTAAGGTGGCAGTGCCGTTGCTCATGGTGGTTCTAATGCAGTGTCTACCGGAATAGTTGCAAAGTTTAATTTCAGGTGTGCTTAATTTAAATTGAGGGGTGTGTTGTCCTGAGCCCCCAGCAGAACTATGTTATGTTTCTTCTCGTTACTTTAACTCTTTAGTGCGTACATACTAGTATTTCTTACATTTCATCTTTTAGTTGGTATAGTACTACCACTCGTTTCTTCACATTATATATGTACAATACATAAGGCCAACATCATATAGCTAGCAGTTTAGTTATCAAAGATTTTCAGGGTGCTTAGTTTTGTCAAAGAATTCCAGGATGCTTAGTTTTATTTGAGGGGTGGGTTGTGCTGGACACCATTATTGTGACAAGCCTTTTTAATAGTACTATATGCATAATTTGGCGACGAGCGCTCTCTATATGTACCACCTTTTTTTATTTCAAGTTTTGCTCCATGGCACAATCCATCAATACTACCACTGTACAAAAGTATACATTTTTTAAAAGGCTAGAGGGCGGGGCAATCTAGCTTGGTCGGTTTCACGAGAGGCGAGGGCCTTTGTGATTTGACAGCTCATTACTACTGGAAGGAGGAGCCTTGTGATTTGACTGCTCGTATAAATGCGTCGACGACCTGAGGAGGAGCAAAGAACCGTGCGATATACTCAAGTTTTCCACTGGAGTAGTACTGCGACGGAGGAGCACGAAACACGGCAGCCCAGTGCCATATGGCGATAAAAATGATCTAATCTGCTAGTCATCTCATTGTTAGCATTGTTCTATTCATTCCGTCAAAAAAGCATTGTTCTATTCATGCCTCGCAGAGAACGTGACACGTGCGGTGAAACACCCGAAGCAAAAGATGAAACACGGGAGCAAAAGAAGAAGGAAGATTATCACCCCAAATGATCTAATTCGCCGCGGAGTCGTAACTGCTTCTTCATCGCCTCCATGACCTCCATCTCCATGCGCGTCTCCTCCGCCATCCTCTTCATTCTGTCCATGACACGGGATTTCTTGACACGAGCCTTCATCATCTGTTCCACGGCCGCATTACATACCTTGACAGCAGCCGGGTGCTCGATGCGGATCTTCGCCAACTCCTCCTTTTGTTCCATGACGAGGGCCTGCAGCATCTTCAACGAGGAACTACTATTCTCATGCAGCTTCTTCCAGCCAGCGTTCTTCTCCTTCAACAGGTCGATCTCATGGCAGAGCTTCGCCTTGTCCTCCTGAAGTCGCAGGATTTCGCCGGTCGCCTTCTTCTGTGAGGCAATGCTCTTCTTCAGTAGCATCACCAAGCCGGCGGTCAACTCCCCCTGCTTATCGAGCTCAGCGGGCATGTCGTCGAGGCTCTCCTGCAGCAACTCCATCAAGCCTTGGATGAACTCCTTCTGCTTATTGAGGTGCTTATTGAGCTGATCGGGCATGCCGTTGAGGGATAACGACTCCAGCGCCGCCGGCTCGGCATGTTCGCCTCCACGGCTAGGGCAATCCTGGGAGCCATCGCCTGCCCATGAGAGATCTTTCCAGGTCTCTGCATGGCGGCGAGCCCTCTCTTTTTTTCCGCAGCCTTGGTTCCCGCTCCCTTTTTACAAGTAGTTCTCTACCTAGAGCTCTGCTCACCGGCCATGGCAACGACGGACGAAGAAGAAGCACTTATGAGGAGGAAAGGTAGAGTAATTTTTGGTTAGGTAGTTCCCCTTTTTATAAACTAAGTACTAGCACTAGTACTAATACCTGCATAGTGGGAACACGTTCAGGTTTGGTACGTACTAGTAGGTGTGATCAGGCTTTCGAATGTGATTGGAACAAGGTAAAGATTAATTGATGGTTTTGGTTTCGAGGCCTGAAACGGCTCCCGATGAGTTTAGCGGAACATAAATTTCAAGTACTACACTGCTCAAATGCGTAAATATTATGTTACTGTCAAAAATTGGCACAAAATACGAAGGAGACCAATGGAAGTACTACTAGCAACCCATGATTTAACTACTCGCATGCACGCAGTGGAGCAATAATGTCTTTCTTCCGCCCTCACGTCCACTCAATTTGCATGCGCTGTATTAATTGACCATCAATGAAGTGAACGACTTTACACGCGTCAAATTATCACATGTGGTGGATTGTGGTACAAAATTACGTCCGCCCGTGTACCCGCGTGTGCGTGCGAGGGAATGAGTGCGTGCACATCTTCGCTTCGTGCATGTACCGCCAGTATGGCTCAGGGAGGACGAGTACATTCTTCTAGAACCAGTTGCACGTCACTGTGATCAATCCACGCAAGGAGGTCACGACAACGCCTCCACATGTGCCATGTGGATTGATGAACTATAAGAGAGACACTGTGTAGCGTGCCATTGGAAATCTAATTTACGTGTTTTGCACATACTCAAAGTACTAGTAAGGTACACGTGCATTGCGCGCATCAGATTTTGCAACCAGATTATGAATAAATACCACACTATAACATGTAAGCTCTGAGTCATATATGCCCGATGTAGCCCTTCGTTTAATTCTTATAGTTCATCTCATTCAAAATCAATTAGTTTTTATAAAAAAAAGCTAAGAACGCGGGAATAGAAAAAACATGGGATTATAGTGGAATGCCATCTTGAATCCTACAGGATTGTACGAGTGTTTGATTGTGCATAGAAAAAACGCAGAATTCTTTCAAAGAGGTTTGAGTGGATGGGATGTTTCCTATGAAATCTAGTGCAAATGAATCATATGGAAAAATTCCTATGGTTTACAATCCTACGAATCAAACAACCAAGATAGGAAAAATTCCTAATGATTAGAATCCTCCAAAATTCCTTTGAGAATCCTTTGAATCAAAGAAGCCCTTAATCTATTTTATGATTCATGGAATTGTGCGTTGTAAAGCATAAAGTAAAAACAAATAATGGCAATTCAACTAGAAAAAAAGTTTCGGCAGTTATGATACGGAAGATTCTAGAACAAAAGAGAACCACTATTGTTTTGAGGTTTGTGCATTATGCTTAAGTTCAACCATGGAGTCTCCTAGATTGTACATGTGGCAAAATCCGGTGGGGGGCTAGAAGATGGTGCGAGGGACCGAGTGGAGGGAGACTATGAAGGAATGCACAACTACGAGATCGATATTTAGAGAGAGGGGGCGAGAACGTGCGCTGTTGCGCGCAGTGGCGGAGCCATGAAAAATAAATGAGCTAGGGGGCCAAGCATTGCCAATCCTTTACGAGGAGGGTCAATTCATGAACTTAAACCATTTTTAGCAGCAATTGTCTAATGATCACATTCATATTAGCCTCGATATATAGTGATGTTAGGGGGGGCAGGGCCCTTACTGCCCCCTGTCTTCGCAATTGTGCACGCGTCTGAGAGATGAAGCGGAAGGCATGGATGCTGAGAGGGGGGCGTTGGATATATAATTAATGTGGGTGTATTAGCTATATATGGTAATCCTATATAGAGAGGTATAGATTGATCGATGTGGACGTGGGAAAGAGGGTGAGACCTCACTGGATATATCGATTGATCGGTTTGTGTGGAAAACTATGAAAGACCTAGCTATATACACACATACATAGAGGAACATCGATCGTTGTGCATGCACGCGTGAGAGATAAATAATGCTCGATATGCTAGAGAGGGGGATGTGTGTGGGTGTGTGCCTTCATGGGAGACCGACCTGAAGAAAAAGATTGCATGTGTGCGATGAATAATGCTGACTGGTAGTGTGTGTGCATGCATGCACGAGAGAAAGTTAGTGGTACAATTATAAAGAGAAGACGACTGTGCGGGTGTAAAAGACTAGGTGAGGTCATAATCAATGTAAAGTTGAATTCAAATATTTGAATAAGAGATCCTGATGTTTGAAAACCATGCATGCATGAATATAACGGAGATATGCGCGGTGTGGTTTGGAAACGAGCATGTTGTAATGTATACACATTGAACAAGGTCAGACTGATTTGAATTGGAGATACCGATGGCAGACATCATTTGGCCACGTCGCATCCGTGCATGGACACACTATTCTAATTGGAGATGATGGGCGGCTTTCGCATCACATATCTATATCTATACCCCTATATATATATATATATTTATTTATTTATTTATTTTATATTTTTTATATTGTGTGCGGGTAACTTTAACTTTGAAAGATGGTCGTTGGATGAGGCGAATCCGATGGTCCAAAGATGGCAAATTTGATCACTACTGGTCGTTGGATATCATCTAGATTCCACTAGATTTCGCCACATGTATAATCTAGAAGACTCCATGGTTGAACTTAAGCATAATGCACAAAAATCAAAACACAAGCACTTCTTATTTGTTCTAGAATCTTCCGTATTAGAATTTCCCAAATGTTTTTCTACATGATTTGCCATTATTTGTTTTTACTTTATGTCTTACAACGCACAATTCCATGAATCTTAAAATAGATTAGCTTTCTTATAAAAACTAGATGATTTTGAATGAAATGAACTATAAGAATTAAACAAACATCTACATCATGCATGTATGACTCAAAGCTTACATGCTATAATGTGGTATTTATTCATAATTTGGTTGCCAAATCTCATGCGTGCAATGCACGTGTACCTTACTCTAGTCCAAATGGTGTTTGTGTGTGTGTTGTGCGTGTTGAGGTGCAAATTGTCTTTTTTGGGGGTACACGTTAAGCTTGTTCTTCCGAAATTTCAAGCCGCGCCTTGTTCTGCCGAAAATTCAAGCTAGCATCTCTGTCTATCATGCTGCGAAACTCCCGCCTCTTCAACCCATGCCTTGTTAGCCCGAAATATTTAAGATATATCTTTGTCTCGTTGTGCTCCGACAACTCCCTCCATCTCAACCCACGCCTTGCTATCCCGAAACTACAACGCGCGCGAAAACTCCCACCTCCTGTGAAACCCCGACACGTGAAATGCCCGTGGTACCCCTGAACCGAAAGAACCGCCTCAAATCGGTGGGGGTACTTTCGTAACTTACCCCACATTTCAGACAAGCGCGTCCCTAAGCCATGGTTCCCCACTGCCATCCTATCCGCCCACCCATTCGTACACCGAGGTCGTGAAAACCCGCGATGAAAGCCCACACCCTGCTCCGTTCGCCACCCAGCCGGAGCCTCTTCCCCGACGATGTCGTCCACAGCAACACCTCGACGTCCCTCATCCACCGTACTGGATGAGGATCCGTCATGGATCTCGTTGTCCCACCGGTTCAGCCACCCCGTGCTCCACCTCCAAGGAGCTGCCCAAATGTTCCCCTCGTCTTTCGCACCACCTCCATTCCCACACCGCCGTCTTCACCTGCACCACCGGAAGAGCATCATCATCACCGTTTCCTCGGATGAAGTTGCGGCCTAATTGGCGCCACCAAACAGGTTGTACACTAATCGCCGCATTTTCTTCTTGATTCGATCTCACGGTGCTGCCGGCGCTCGGTCCCGAGCCAACACGGTGTGGCTCCATCCACGGCGGCGACGCCGACCACTTCCTCCACGACGTCGCTCCCTCGGCGGTGATGTCCACATTTGTAGGAGTTGTTGCTGCTTTAGCTCTTGCTCGCGCTGCTGCTCTGCTCTTGCTCTTGGTCCCCTGCCTGGTCTGCTCTTGCTATTGCTCTTGCTCGCGCTGTTGCTCTTGCTCTTGCTCTTGCTTATGATGCTGGTCCAATTTAGCTACACTTCAGTCGACTGAATCGACTTTTGAGTCAGTCGATTTTTAGGGGGTGGGGGGGGGCTCGCCGGGGTGAAGGAAGAACCAGCCGCAGCAGGGAGGGGGGCTCGCCGGAGAGGTACCCCACTATCTATCTTAGGGTTCAGGGTGGGGCGGTGGTCGCCAGTGTTGGTGGTGCGGTGGCATGGGGATCGCCAGAGAAAAAGCTCGACACGGGGGGGCTTAGAGGGATGGCCGGGGCGGCGGCGGAACGACGGTGGGAGTGTTTTCGGGGCGGGTGGGGCGGCGCACCGTCGGCCGTGGGCGGCTTGGGGCTATTGTTTGGCCGGTGGTGGCTGGTGGCTCAGGGGGGTGGAGGTTGAAGATGAACCGCAGGCCCTTGATTTCGTATCCAACGGCTGCAAAATCGACAGACCAGAGATGAAAATGTCAGTCGACCGACGTGTAGCCTCACCTTGCTAGTGCGTTCAGTTTCGACAGCAAAATTCAGTTTCGACAGCAAAATTCAGTTTCGACAGTTAAGTTCAGTTTCGACAGTTAAATTCAGTTTCCACAGTTAAGTTCAGAGATGAGCGGCTGATGTATTTTACATCTAGCACTTTGTGGTTATGTATTTTACGTCATGTATTGGAGATGCTATTAGAATTCCACTCAGGTTAACGTTGTTCGTTGTCTCTCTTGTCCTGTTTCAGCCTCAGCGTTGTACAACTCACCGGAGCTGCTCCAATGACGAAACCATCCATCACAGGAGAGCAGTACCTTGGGCTCCATCTCCAGATGCCTAAGATCTTCTTCCCCTCCTCCGACAGCCAAGTCAGCCGGAGCATCCTCACCGGCCAAACCAATCACGCTGAGATCGACATGGCTTCGCCAAAGAGGTTGTACAATTGTTGCATCTCCTTTTTACTCTACATGTAATATATATTGTCCATTGAGCACTCGTAGTAACGGGAAATATGATTATTTTATCCTACTATACGACAAGCAGTGAGGTACCAGGCAACTTAGCTATCCGTGATGGACTCTCTTGAACGCCATCATTATTTATCTCTACGCGTTTGAGCTGTGCATTTGTCGATGGGCCTGGGAGTTGAGCTAGTATGGCAATGGCCTGGGTCCAAAGTAATATAAGTAGCACAAAAATATATTTTTAGTGTAGGATTTTCCTTGCTCAAGCCTGCCTACTAGAATCGCCAGTGCTTGACAGGAAAAGTGAATGAAAAACATAGAAATTGGAAAGTTTCCTATGGCACTACTTTTCATGAATTTGGTGCAAAGGGATGGAGCAAAGGAAAACTGTAGGATTTGTTCCTTTAGTGTCTCCTTGAAAGAAAAACCGTAGGAATTCTAATTTCCACTTCTCCTCCTTTTCATATTCCTATTCATCAAGCACAAGACTAAGAGATAGTAGCATAATAGCATTATAACCGTACATTTTCTTGTGGCTTGACTTAATCTCACCATGCTTTTTTGTATCCTGTGATCTTCCAATTGTTGTGAATCAAACACCCAGATTGGCAGAAATCCTGTGTTTCTAAATTCTCTGTTTTGCACGTGCATTCCTATCCTATTCCTGTCTATTTCCTATCCCTGCATTGTTAGAATCCTCAAATTCTAACAAGCCATTACTCAATTACTTCTGTTACAGATATGTGTCAAAGAAAACCTTGTGTGGTTTGTCCTGCTCCTGCTGCGCTGTGTTCCACCCCAGCTCAGCTGCTCCAACGACGGAAGGGTTCACCACAGCAGGGACCCGCTCTCCAGACTGTCTTTCTCCGCCTCAGATCTTCTTCCCCGCCGCCAGCAGCCACGACAACTGCATTACCATCATCAACTGAGCAGATGACCTTGAGGACTGCACGGGTCCGCAAGAGAGGTCGCACTCTTCCGTGTCTGCTTACATTATGCGTCGCTTAATATGATGACATGCTAAATTATCGTCGTGTTCACCTATTAGACTCCGAGTCAGGTCCAAACTAATGCTGAAACTTGAGTTTTTAAATGGTTGTGGGGTACATATTGGGGCAGCAATAAGTACTATCTGTCTACTATCTAGTTAATCTCCGGTGTCTACTATGAGTTTCATGTTGGGTGCAAACAAACATTCAAGGAGCCATTATCTGTATTTTTTAACTAAAGCTATTATCTGCCTGCTATCATTGGTTTTGGGTCTATCCACAGTTTGCTACCATCACTCTGGATTTGTGCATGCACTCCTTACATAATCTCACTATGTTTTATTCCTATGCATGCCAGTTATTGTACACAATGGAACTGATCATGTAGAGCAAAAGAGACGAGCCTTGCGTGGCAAAAAAATTCATGCAGACGTCGTTCCATGGTGCGCGCAAAGGCAGCTCCCCTCCACCCATTTTGGATCGTAATCAAGAGGAAGATAACTGTTCTGAGGGGGATTCAGGAGGAGAAGACCACTCCTATTTACCCCATGAGGTCTTCGCTCTAACTTGGCATGCTGATGTTGGTAATATCATACATATGGTGCCTTGCATTGCTTACTATATACATTAAAGATGGCATCTGCTTAGTTTAGACATGCTTTGTGTCAATGCCATATGTTTAGTTTCTTTATCGTATATGTGAATCATGCAATGCCATCTTGTTTAGCCAGGCATCATATATGTGAATTTTGCAATGCAACCCTGGTTAGCCAGTCATCTTATATGTGAATTATATCATGCCATCATTTTTTTATTACGTGTTAAATTTGTCAACAATTTTAGTACATTCAATTACTCTTCCTATGCATCATCCATTCGGCACGGTCATGGAAAAATCTAGAGTGGAAACAAGGTCTTCAGAGCAGACAATGCTATCTGACGAAGCGCATGTCTTGATGGTTATCGATAGCTCCTCAGAGGAGGATTCAGAGACAGATGACCAGTCATATCCCCCCCCCCCGAGGTGCATGCCCTAACTTGGCAGGGTTATGTTGCTCATATCATGCATATGGTATCTTGCATTGCTATGTCATTTGCTTAGTTTAGACATGCTTTGTGTGAATGCCACCTGTTTAGTGTCTAATTACCATATATGGGAATTATGAAATGCCATCTTGTTGCAAGACATTATATATGTGAATTATGCAATGTTATCTTGTTGCAAGTCATTATGTATGTGAATTATGCAATGCCATGTTGTTTAGGCAAGCATCATATATGTGAATTATATCATGCAGTCCTTTTTTTTGTATTTCTCATTGCTTTTGTCGACAATGTTTGTATATTCAAATGCTCTTCCTGTGCATCAGCCATTTGAATTGGTGATGGAGAAATCTGGAGTGAAACAAGGTCTTCAGAGCTGACAATGCTACCTGCTGAAGCATATATCTTGCTGGTTAAAGATAGCTCTTCAGATGAGGATTCAGAGGCAGATGACCAGTCCTATTATCCCCCTGGGGTGTATGCTCAAACTTGGCAGGGTTATATTACTCATATAATGCATATGTTATATTGCAATGCTTAGTTTTTACATCATATACACAATATTGATTGCCATCTCCTTAGTTGACACATCATATATGTGATTGCCCTCTGCTCACTTCCTTAGTATATAAATCATATATTTGAATTATGCCATGCCATGATGTTTACATAGACAGCATGTATCTGAATTATGGCATGCCAACCCATTTTCTAAAGACATAATATAGTTATATCATCTCATCCTGTTTACATAGTCATCATATTTTAAATTATGTCATTCTATTCATGAATTATATCATTCCATCATGTTTCCATCGACGGCATGTTTGTGATTTATGGCATGCCAACCACTTTAATAGACACATCGTATAGTTATATCATGTCATCCTGTTTACATAGTCATCATATTTTGAAGTATGTCATTCTATCCTGTTTAGTTAGCCATCATACATGTGAAATTGTGTCATGCTATCTTGTTTAATTAGCCATCATATATGTGAAATTATGTCCTGCTATTCTGTTTGCTTAGACAACATAAATGTGAATTATTTCATGCCATGTTTTCTTCCCTACTATCCATTGCACCTGTCTATCTTACAATGTCTGTACATTCAATTACTTTTCTTGTTTATCAGCCATTTCAATTGGAGGGAGTGATGGCAGTATCTGTGGGAGTAAAAACACGGTCTTCAGAAAAGATCGTGCTACCTGTCGATGCAGATAGAACCACGGTTGTACTTGCCGAAGAACTAGCCCCACCACACATAACCCACACTCATGCAGATTGTACCCCTACCGAGTTGGACAAAGAACCAGCTACACCCCTTCTAACCCCAACCCCAACAGATAGACACCCAGTTCCCATTAACACAGCACCGTCTCCACCACACAGCACCCAAACACGAGAAGTTAGTAAGGCAACTGCAGTGCCCAAATCACGAGGACCACCACTCCGAACCTGAAGTCAACGCTTAAAGCAGAAGAAGAATTGTTCTCAGGTCAGGTTCCGTAGCTACGGTTCATACTACTTTGCTCTTGCATCACTGTATTTACTGATACCAACTAATTTGAAATTTGAAGGATGCAATTGAAACTCCAATGGCGAAACAAGTATGTTTTAAACCTGTTTCTTCAACGTGTTTGGCTGTTTGCTGTTGTAACTTGCTCAATGTTGATTTCAGTTTCAATTGAATAAACAGTTATGTTCTCATGCCATGCACATTACAAGTGTTGGTATTGCTGTGTAGTTTCCCACACTTATATTCTGTCTATGCTACTTTGTCTTAAATAGATATGATTCGAACTGTATCTATCTTGATTTGGCAACATAAACTAGAATGATATAGACCATACAGTGACCATACTACATAGATATATGTTTGTTTCATGCTGTTATCCTGTCCACCTTACTACTGAACTGGTTTACCAAAATGAGTTTCATATACTACATTGTAAACCTGAGATGTGATTGTTTGTTTCTCTTTTAGAACGTGGATAAAATATTGGAGAAGAGTACCCCATTATGCAATGGTAAAGGAAGTAATGCAGATAAGGTTCAAGATAGTGAGACATCCCTGTTGGTCTCCAAGAAAGCTGATAAAAACTATATTGAAGACACTGAGACAACCCCAAAGTCCTGTCTTGGTGTAGTGTTCGAGTTACTGGCTACCACTGCTGGCACCAGCTCTTCGAACTCGTTGCCTAAATCAGTTCGGCTTCTTGAGTCTCAACTTCAAGTTGAAAGACATCAATCAGATGTTACGCGACAGGAATCCAAAGGACTGAGGAAGTCCCTGCTGAATTCAGATGCATACTTTCTAGTGCAACAGCAAGTGCTGGAGGACTTAAGCGCCAAACAAGAGAAAAGGCTAATAAGCTTGCTAAGCATCTTGCCAGCATTATGGGTACCCAGGATATTGTTTCTTTAGCTCTTCTAAAGTGGTTTCAGTTCTGGACTTGTTTTGTTGCGGCGTTTATATGCTGTTGTGTTCCCTATATTTGCACTGGTGGCGAACTCTGATGCCCAGTGGATGTAATATGTGTAATAGCCGTGATAGCCTAGCATAAGTTGCTTGCTTATTTATTTCCTTGTTGCCTTGTTTATTTGTTTGCTTGTAGTAAGTGCAGTTATTTTTCCACGGTTTGCTAGTGGCTGCAATAACCTATTTTTTTAAACTAGGCCACAATAACCATGGGCTAATATTTATTGTAGTGACACTGGGCCTCCTACGGGCCATAGAAACAGCGGGCCTTCTACGGGCCGTAGAAACAGTGGGCCTTCTATGGGCCGTAGAAACAATGGGCCTTCTACGGGCCGTAGAAACAATGGGCCTTCTACGGGCCGTATCATCAATGGGCCTTATACGGGCCGTATGATCGATTGGCCAAACATGGGCCAAACAGACCGCATTATGGCCGTAAACGGGCTAGAGTTGGAATCGTCCATTCATGGGCCGACCATAACGGGCCATCGTTAATAGGTCGTATTTGATGACGCTATGAAAACGGCCCAACGTATTAACGGACCACAAACGGCCCGACTGTAAACACGGGCTGAATTTGGCCCACAAGCAGAAAATGACACTAACAGGCCGTAAGTAAACGAATGCTGGAAATGAGCCCAAGAATAAATGGGCTCTAAGAAGGCCGAAAGATAACATGGGCTGGAAACGGCCCAACAGAATAACGGGCCGTTAATGGGTATAAAGTGATACACTGTTTGAGGGAGTCCTGGACTAGGGGGTGTCCGGATAGCCGGACTATCATCATCGGCCGGACTCCAAGACTATGAAGATACAAGATTGAAGACTTCGTCCCGTGTTCGGATGGGACTTTCCTTGGCATGGAAGACAAGCTTGACGATACGGATATGTAGATCTCCTACCATTGTAACCGTCTCTGTGTAACCCTAACCCTCTCCGGTGTCTATATAAACCGGATGGCTTTAGTCCGTAGGAGGAACAACAATCATACCATAGGCTAGCTTCTAGGGTTTAGCCTCCTTGATCTCGTGGTAGATCTACTCTTGTAATACCCACATCATCAATATCAATCCAGCAGGACGTAGGGTTTTACCTCCATCAAGAGGGCCCGAACCTGGGTAAAACATCATGTCCCTTGTCTCCTGTTACCATCCGCCTAGACGCACAGTTCGGGACCCCCTACCCGAGATCTGCCGGTTTTGACACCGACATTGGTACTTTCATTGAGAGTTCCTCTGTGTCGTCGCAATCAGGAGGGATGCCTTTTCCCGTCTCTGAAGACGGCGCCGTCGTCAAGGGAGCTTTGGCCCCCGGCCAAACTATCCGACTAGGCAGTTTTCTTATGACCGCCTGTCCGGCCGCCGCTCCGACAACGACCTCTCGAGTCATCAAAAGCGATCTTCACGTCAACTCGAAATTTGCCGAGCAGCTAGATCCGATGGAGCTCTCCTCCGTAAATGAGCTCTTGGATCGCATCGCCACCCTGGGAGTCGCCACGGACTATGATCAGATTGGGCTTAAAACCGATCTGAGAGAAATTAATTCTCCCCAGGCTACCCACCATGTTGTCGTGGTAGAGGACCAACGCGGCGACTCTTCCTCTATGTTAAAGACCAGTTATGTCCGGATTCCCGATCCCTTCATGCCGGATTCCCAGGGAGGGACGGATGTCAATCAAGTACTGAACCTAAAGTCAGGCATCGGACCAGATTTATTGGATAACATCCAGCAATCCAAGCTTCCAAATCCGGAAACTTCTCGGCCTTTGAGCCTCAGATCGGGCGGGGTTCCGAATTTAATTCCGTCCGCCCACCCAAACATAAGCAATCTATCTCAAATACGGCAAGAGCCCGATGAAACAGTACATCACTACTGGGCCAGATTCCTCCTGGTCATGGACAGGATAAAAGACTGCCGTGAGGAAAGCGCAATCTCAATTTTCTACAACAATTGCACGGACAAGGGAATCATGAACGTCATAAGTCGTCACGAAGTTACACGCTTCGCCGATCTGGCGACCATAGTACAAAAATACTGTGTGATGGAGAGTGCCTGGAAAACTGAAACCAGGTTTTGGGACAATCCAGCCCTGAATAAAACCCTAGTTTGAAATAAAAGGGTGCGTCATACTCAAGCACCTAGGTTAAAAACCAAAAAGCAAAAAAAACCCTAAAGGGCACGGAACCGTACTGGAGGGATGGCTCAACGGACCCTGTAAAATCCACGGTACAGAGGGCGCCACTCCAACACATAGCCTTCGAGCATGTTGGATACTACGGCAGGTGGCAAAAAGTGGCAAAGGCTTTCTAGCCCCGGGCAACCAGTCCAACAGTACCAGTACGGTATTAATAGTCTTCGAGACTTTCGCATCAAATAACATGCGGAAACAAACAATCCGCAGCCTCGCCGAAGTCTACCAAGTAGCAACAACAAATCCATGGAGCAACACGGCTATCACCTTCAATGCCAGCGACGAACCTAAATTCCGAACAGCTCGAGCACCAGCCGCATTGGTCCTTAGTCCGATAGTGGACAGCTTTCGTCTTCCCAAGATACTCATGGATGGCGGCAGCGGATTAAACCTCATCTACGAGGAAACCCTCCAAAAAATGGAAATTGACTGGAGCCGCATTGAGCGAAGCAGCATAACCTTCAGAGGAATAATCCCTAGTCGAGAAGTACGCTGCATAGGAAAAATCACACTAGACGTAGTGTTCGGCTCGCCGAACAATTACAGGTCCGAAGAGGTCACGTTCCAAGTGGCCCCATTCGGCAGCGGATATCACGCCTTGTTAGGGCGAGAGGCATTCACAATCTTCCAAGCTATACCCCATTACGGGTACATGAAGCTCAAAATGTCCGGGCCCAATGGAATAATCACTCTTGTCAGTGATCCAGATATAGCACTCCGCGCTGAAAATAAGACAGCCGCACTGGCCCTAGAGGCATTATCCGAAGCCCTAGCGGCAGAGGAACTCACTGCGCTGCGCTCCACGGTGGATAGGGATGATGTGATACTCGATAAGAGGTCTAAGTCCACCTCTTTTAAACCAGCAGACGAAATAGTCAAAATCCAGGTCCATCCAATGGACCCTACAAAGGTGGCCTCCATTGGGGCACAATTAAATCCTGATGTAGAAGCCGCACTACGAGAATTCCTTCGGGAAAATTGGGACATTTTTTCCTGGCACCCTTCAGACATGCCAGGAATCCCACGCAGGCTGGCAGAACACAGCCTAAATATCCTAAAAGGATTCAAGCCAGTCAAACAGGCTCTTCGGCGATTTTCCGAACCCAAAAGACAGGCAATGGGAGAGGAGCAAGCCAAACTCTTAGAAGCCGGATTCATCAGAGATATAAAACATCCGGACTGGCTAGCCAACCTGGTAAAGGTACCAAAAAAAGACAAATCCTGGCGCCTTTGTGTCAATTTCAAAGACCTTAACAAGGCCTGTCCAAAGGACCCTTTCCCTCTCCCTCGCATCGACCAAATCATCGACGCTACCACAGGACACGACTCATTGTGCTTCCTCGACGCATACTCCGGATACCATCAAATCAAGATGGCGGAAAAAGACCAGGCCCCAACGGCATTCATTACTCCGTATGGACCATTCTGCTTCAACACAATGCCCTTCGGACTGAAAAACGCCGGCGCAACATATCAGCGCATGATTCAGACATGTCTGGCCACCCAGATAGGCAAAACAGTGGAGGCGTACGTAGACGATGTGGTCGTCAAGACCAAACACGTCGAAACTCTAATATACGATTTGAGGCTTACATTCGACAACCTCCGAGCATACGACATTAAGCTCAACCCGGAAAAAATGTGTTTTCGGCGTACCAGCCGGAAAGCTCTTGGGCTTCATCGTATCCGGTAGAGGAATTGAAGCAAACCCAGCCAAGATCCGGGCTTTGTCACAATTGGATATCCCAAAAGACCTCAAACAAATACAAAAATTGACGGGATGCGTGGCGGCCCTAAGCCGCTTCATCTCCCGTTTGGGAGAAAAAGCGCTGCCCCTCTATCGCCTCCTCCGGCGCACCGAACACTTTGAATGGACGGATGCTGCCACGGCCGGACTCGAAGAAATTAAGGCCATATTGGCAAAAAATCTGGTCCTGGCCGCGCCCAACTTGGACGAACCTATGTTATTATATCGCGGCAACACATCAAGTTGTCAGCGCCGTACTCGTCGTCGAACGAGAAACAAAAGGGAAAAAATTCCCTATTCAAAAACCAGTGTACTACGTATCCACTGTCTTATCTCCATGCAAGTCTCGGTACCCACACTATCAAAAGATAGAGTATGCGGTGTTCATGGCATCCCGGAAGCTGCGACACTACTTTCAAGAGTGTTCAATAACGGTGGCCTCCGAAGTACCTCTCAATGATATTATAAATAATCGCGACGCGATGGGCAGGATTGCAAAATGGGCCATTGAGCTCTTACCATTTGACATAACCTACAAACCACGGCGAGCTATAAAGTCGCAAGTTTTGGCTGACTTCATCGCCGATTGGACCGAAGCCGAACTCCCTAAAGAGTACGGCGCATACTCCAATTGGATCATGCATTTCGACGGCTCCAAAATGTTGGCTGGCTTGGGGGCTGGCGTCGTCTTGACGTCCCCAACCGGAGACACAGTCCAATACATACTTCAAATAATGTACACGGACTCCAACAATGCAGCCGAATATGAGGCCCTTCTACATGGCCTCCGGATGGCAATCTCCATGGGCATTCAACGCCTAGAGGTGCGCGGGGATTCAAACCTCGCAATATCCCAAGTAAATGGAGACTTTGACGCCAAGGATCCGAAAATGGTAGCCTACCGTAACGACGTCCTAAAAATGTCAGCCCGGTTCGAAGGACTCGAATTCCACCATGTAGCCCGGGATAATAACCAGGCAGCAGACGTGTTGGCACGCATCAGCGCAAAACGCGACGCCGTCCCTCCAAACATCTTCCTGGAATGGCTCTTTCAGCCATCTGTATTATGGGAAGAGGAGTCCAGAAATAACAACCCGGAACCAACTGCACCACCCAACACAGAACATTCTGACACAATCGGTGGCTCCGCCAATGAAATAACACCTTCAGCCCACGAAATAATGGCAGTAATTGCCCCGTGGACGGAGCCATTCCTAGCCTACTTAATCAGGCAGGAACTTCCTGAAGACCTAAATGAGGCCCGCTACATAGTTCGGCGATCTAAAGCCTACAAGGTCCATGAGGGAGAACTTTATAAGAAAAGCACAACCGGAGTCCTTCAAAGGTGTATCTCCGAAGAGGAAGGGCGAAATCTCCTGGCTGAAATTCACGCCGGACTCGGCGGGCACCACGCTGCAGCCCGGGCCCTTGTAGGCAAGGCCTTCCGTACAAGATTTTATTGGCCGACAGCCCGGGCAGACGCTCAGGACTTAGTCCAACGATGCGTTGGTTGCCAGCTCTTTGCTAATCAAAGCCACATGCCACCCACCGCCCTCAAAACTATACCCATCACTTGGCCGTTCACGGTCTGGGGGCTTGACATGGTTGGACCCCTTAAAGGGGGAACCCACAAGCACAAATACTTATTGGTCATGGTGGACAAATTCACCAAATGGATAGAGGCCAAGCCGGTTAAAACGGCAGAATCCGGACCTATGATAGACTTCATATCCGGGGTAGTACACCGTTTTGGCGTCCCCCACAGCATCATCACTGATAACGGAACGAATTTCACGGCTGACGAGGTTAAACTCTGGTGCAAAAACATGGGCATCAAGCTCGACTACGCTTCGGTCTACCACCCTCAAACTAACGGTCAAGTGGAACGAGCAAATGGTCTAATCATGAGCGGCATTAAACCCAGATTAGTGCGGTCCCTCACGGAATCTCACACGCACTGGGTAGAGGAGCTCGACTCCGTACTCTGGGGGCTGCAGACCACGCCAAACCGCACTACCGGATTCACACCATTTTTTATGGTATATGGCGCCGAGGCAGTTTTGCCCTGCGATATAATTCATGACTCACCTCGCGTGCGCATGTACGAAGAAAGAGAAGCCGAGTTGGATCGGCAGGATAGTTTGGACGCCTTAGAGGAGGAGCGCGATGTGGCAAAATCCCGTTCCGCATTCTATCAGCTGCAGGCTCGAAGATATCAAAGCAGAGAAGTACGGGCCAAAACTTACAATGTTGGCGAGCTAGTTCTACGCCTGCCGGACAAGAAAAAGGACAAACTTAAGCCCAAGTGGGAAGGTCCCTTCATCATCGACCAAGTCCTTACCGGCGGTGCATACCGTCTACGCAACGCATCTAACAATCGACTCGAGCTAAACCCATGGAACGCAGCCCGTCTCCGAAGATTCTACGCCTAGCGCCGGACTCAGAGTTCGTCTCCTTCCTCCGTCCACCTTTCATATTTTTTCGTTGTCTTTGTTTTCCCTCCTTTTTCCTCCCTCTTTCAGTACAAGCCTCTTGAGGGCTGATCTGCGCTTTGTTCGCACTCACTCGATGTTCTACTCGCACTCGTTATACCTGGGGACTTCTTTAACAGAAGCTTATTTATATGGGCTCCATGCCCAACACATGCGTCATACTTCCACATGTACCTTTTACTCGCCATTATATGCATCGATATGACTTAAGTTTTGGCCAAGCCGGGTTGCCTGGCTCCTGTGCTTACCCCTACGTTCCCGTTTGTTCGGCTAGGAGGTAAAGGGAGCACCTCTGTGATTGTTACTGCCGGGCCAGCCGGATGTGTACCTCAGACTGGGTGAAGCCGAAGGCTAGCGTTCTTAAGGGAATATTCGGTCGCTGACCTGAAAGATGATTTATTACTTATTTATTTATCTGCCCCCAGATGATTTTTCTGCTCTTTTCGCAGTCCGGTCATGCACTTTAGGGCATGCCTCCCAGGGAAAGGAACCCCTAACGGAACTATTCTCCCTGGAAGATGTTTCTTACTAACCATGTAATATAACATAGCTAGTTGGGCACTTGTCTGATAAAGCACTTATGACCCCTACGCCTTGTCTCCATGCATGCCCTGGTTTTTTTTATAACCGTAAGGGTATTCGGACACACTCCGGACTGTTGGGTCCCGAGGTTGAAGCGAAAAGGTCCGCAAAGACAAACGATCTACAATCCAGCTAGAAGGCATTTTACATGTCATTTTAAATTACATCGTCAAACTGACTGATTGTACTCCTCTTCAATTCCATCTAACAGGCTGTCTAATTTACAGTCCTGTTGGGAATATTTCGCGGCCAACTCTACTTGGCCGTACATCAGGCTCACAGGGATCTCCTTCCCATCGGGCCCCGCAGGTACAACCTCGGCCATGTGGTTTGGATCAGCCTTCGGGTACCACATCTTCACCATGGCCCAGGCCTCCCTGGCGCCTTGCGGCAGACTGATATCTTCCACAGACGGAGACGCCGTCGTACTCCTTGAAGCTTCTCAGCAAGCCCTCCAAGACCCTCGGGTAGGGAGACGGAAGGCCATAAGGCCTGAACGACGCCGCTCATCGCCTGCCGAACACGTTCGTGCAGTTGCAGCAGCTCGGGAAGAGGGTCTCCCGTGGAACCAGGCATCTCCTCCGCCGGACGACCTGTGAGCACACCTACAGACACATTTCTGTCAATCGACTTCCTCGCCGAACTCTTCTTTTCAAAAGAGTTTGCTCAAGCACTTACTATAAATGTCGTGACGAAGCCGCCGATTCTCCTTTACGGAGTTAGACAGCTGGACCCGAACATCTTTTAGTTCTTCGCCCAGCTGGGTGTTGGCATCTTGAAGTTTGTTCCTCTCCTGCTGCACCCTCATAAGCACCTTCTCGCCGGCCTTCAGCTGGCGCAGCAGATGTTGCTTGTCCGGATCTAGTCCGGCACCCTCTGCAATATTATTGTCAGACTATACACACGCCGCACTTCATAAACTATTTCTCTTTTCGAAATATGAATTACCAGAGGGGGTCTCTGTGGCTCCCCCGGTAGCGGCTAGTGCGGCCTCAAGTTGGGCCTTGCATTCTTGAAGCTCCTGGGACAAGTGGGTATTCTTCTCTGTTAGATCCTGCATAACAAATGATCCTTAAATCAGTTAGTTTAACTATTTTAAGTCTCGGGGGCTACTAGCATATATAACTATTAAAATTCCTCACCCATATGTCTTTTACATACTGCTCCGTGGCTCTGGTTAAACCATCTTGAGCAGCACGGAGGTGCGCGTCTCCCGCATTAAAGGCATTCAACGCCTCTGGGGAGAAACACGCGTCACGAAGAACTGTCCGACGGCGCCTGTAATTCATGGCACTCTCCACCTCAGACCTGGTGGCAGACAACCTATCGGCATCCTCCGTTGGAAGAGCATCCGGCTCGCGCCTTGCGCTTGCCTCCCTCTCTGGACTAGGCGTTGGAGCTTGGCTGGCGGAGGCTTGGTTGGCAACCTCTTCGGACTCAGTCTGGCGAGCGCTCTTTCTCCTGGAAGAATCACAAGCATTAATATACCTCCCAGGAGTCTTTCCCTTAAACGACAATGGTGCGCCATACCTTTGCGGCGACATTTCGATTCGCGCCGCACTCCTCTTCTGCCTGCTGGGCCGCACTGACCTTGGTTGGACGGTCGCCGCGGGCTCGGCTTCCTGCAGTAAAGGCACCTCCTGCGAAGCACGATTGGTACACGATGGTCGGAAATAAGCATTAAAAAGGTAACGGTGTCAGGACTTCGGTCGTACTCACCTGGGAAGCCGGGGATAAACCGGGGTAGTCAGCCGTAATGGCGACTAGAGCATTGTCTATGCTGAGCTGGTGGAACACCCCGTCAATCAATTCCACCGTTATGTCCGGATCTTCTCCGGCGACCGGATCAAGGGATCTTCCCGGATCCTCGGGTTGTGGAGTCGGGCTTTCTATGCCCTCCACATCCCGGCGCAGTTCCTGCGTCGAAATCATAAAGTAAGACACTTATCTTCGAAAGCATGGATCAGATATATAAACGTCCGCTTACCCAGCTCCGAGGGTTATTCATGGAGAATCCATTCAATGGACTCGTGCGGAGGAAGTCCTCCTTCTCCCCTTGTACAAGCCGGACAGGATCTTCACCAGATCGGCGGCCGATCTCGGCCCCTTGCGGCCATGACGGGTGGCGTCATTCTCCCCGTTGAAATCCCACATGGGGTGGCCCCTATATTGGAGCGGCTGCACCCCTCGCATAATGCATGTGGCCATGACTCCAATAATGGTTAATCCAGAATGGGCCAATAACCGTATCCGGCCCATCAGATAGTGGACGCTCCTATCATCTTCCCGTTGAGGGCTCCATGGGCGCCAACTCAGGCATTTCTTCAGAGGAGCGCTGCTAAACTCTGGGAGGCTGATCCGAACTGGATCCGGCAGCGGGGCGTCTTCCATATAAAACCACTCCAAAGGCCAGTCTTCGGACGCCTTCTTCGAGGTTCCGGATAGATATCCGGTCCCGGCGATGCGCCATATTTCGGCTCCGCCCACTTGATATATCGACCCCTCGTGAGAACGGGGTACGAGGCAAAACAGTCTCTTCCACAGCGCAAAATGGGGCTCGATGCCCAAGAACAGCTCGCAAACAGCTACAAAGCCCGCGATGTGCAAAATGGAGGTAGGTGTGAGGTGGTGAAGTTGGAGTCCGTAGAACTCCAGGGGCCCCCGGAGAAACGGATGTATCGGAAATCCGAGTCCCCTTATTAAGTAGGGGACGAAGCATACCCGCTCTCCTTTGGAGGGATTGGGGACGCTCTCCGCCTGCTTCCCACCCTTGTAGGTGGCCAGTCTGGCTCGAACCGGAACCATAAAGGCCGGGGGAAGGTATCCCTCTGCTTGGAGCGTCACTAACTCGCTATGCGGGACTGAGCATCTCCTCCAATCTCCTGGCTGAGGACTGGGAGCACGAGAAGAGGAGCCGCGTCGACTATCCATGTTGGAATGGATTCTTGTCAGATACGCTTCAACGAATACTTGCGAAAGGAGGATGGTGTGATTTGGATCTAGATCCATGCCTCTCTTATAGGCGGCTTATTCGCACAGCTAGGGGGGTAAAACGTAAAAATACCCTGGCTTTTCGCATTCATGCAACACGTGGAAGAGGGACATTATTGGACGTGGAAGCCGAGGAGCGCAACATTTATGAAGAAACCGGACACTATTCGGCTAATGCATGGAACATGGAGGAGAACCCGCCTTGCAAACACCGAAGACAACATACGCGCCGGACTCGTCGTCATTGAAGCCTGGTTCGGGGGCTACTGAGGGAGTCCTGGACTAGGGGGTGTCCGGATAGCCAGACTATCATCATCGGCCGAACTCCAAGACTATGAAGATACAAGATTGAAGACTTCGTCCCGTGTCCGGATGGGACTTTCCTTGGCGTGGAAGACAAGCTTGGCGATACGGATATGTAGATCTCCTACCATTGTAACCGACTCTGTGTAACCCTAGCCCTCTCCGGTGTCTATATAAACCGGATGGCTTTAGTCCGTAGGAGGAACAACAATCATACAATAGGCTAGCTTCTAGGGTTTAGCCTCCTTGATCTCGTGGTAGATCTACTCTTGTAATACCCACATCATCAATATCAATCAAGCAGGACGTAGGGTTTTACCTCCATCAAGAGGGCCCAAACCTGGGTAAAACATCGTGTCCCTTGTCTCCTGTTACCATCCGCCTAGACGCACAGTTCGGGACCCCCTACCCAAGATCTGCCGGTTTTGACACCGACACTGTTCATTACGGGCCAGTTTCACCACGGGCCGTTAATGGGTGTAAAGTGATACATTGTTCATTACGGGCCAGTTTCACCATGGGCCGTTAATAGGCCAAGAGTTACATAGGGCCTCATATCGGCCGAAAGACGTCATGGACCATACATGGGCCAGAAGTGAAAACGGACTGGAATCATATTGGATGGCCCAGATCACGCTACTGGGCCTAATTCGGATAGGGCGTAATGGGCCTTGGGTTAGCGGGTTGTAAATGGGCTATATGTGAACAGGCCATTAACAGGCTTTCCATGGGCCGGCCCACCACCTTTTGACCAAGTCAAACGGGCCGGCCTTTTCATAGGAATGGGCCTCTATTGGGTCGTGCCACGTGTCGACGTATCATAGGTGCCTTCTGCCCAATGAGAGGATGACATCTGTCCCAACGATGAGCCGACATGTGTTTCTTCCAGCCAATGATGATTTTACACGTGGAAAATCCCCATTAGTCAGGGCTGTTAACGGGTTATCTAATCCAAAACCCGACCCGGTAGCTTAACGGTGTTCCGTTAAAGTGGATGCCACGTGTCGGTCACCCTTGATGAAAGCATTTCTGTGAAGCGCGATTTATCGTCATGGAAGTGGACTCTTCCATGATGATAATTTTGGTAATGTCATCGAATACTTCTATGACAGCACAGGTATGACTATCTTGATTCTGCCATAAAATCGTCATGGATGTACATTCATGACAAAAAACGCGACCTACTGTGACAAACACGTATCATCACGGAAGTGTATTTTTTTGTAGTGTAGAAAGCGGTTAAGAATACTACATCACATACCTCGAAGCCTGTTAACAGACTGTGAAGGCTTCGTTCAGCCCTCTTTTGGCGGACTAAACCTTCTCAACCACCATACACATCAGGGTATGGTGCTCCTCCACGACAGAAGCACGTCGAAGTGCTTCCATCAAAATGTCCGGCGCCTCCGGATTGATGGAGGTCGCCGATGGAGTCGGCACTCCCCCCTCCTTCAAAGGGGGTTGCTCGCTCGACTCTGGAGCCCTATGGGTCTCCAAAGTGGTATTCGGCTCGGGACCGGACTGTTCCGGCCCCCCGTCGTCAGTCTCCATGGGGGTTGTGCCCCCCATGTTCTCGGCAGCCGAGGCATTGCCCTCTAGCGCCGCCTTGGTGACCTTGCGCACTTCTCCCTGGCCCAGACAAGTCCTTTGGTATAACACCTTGGTGTCATCCGCGGCATATGACGGAGAAGCTCGCAGAGGGATCTCACTCTCCACCATCTCTGGCGCTAGAGAGTTCCTTGAAGACGATGACTGTTGGGGGAGATCACGGGCCGGACTGGAGCGCATAATGATATGTTATCCTACAAATTGTAAAAGACCGGATATATGTGCAATATCTTTGAATGCTTATGATTCGGCTAGGGGCTTTGCCCTGGGGTGCCACTGGGGGATGACTTCGGCATCCGAGTCTGAGCCATCTGAGAGTTATATCTTCCCCTTTTGGACGCCTCTGCCTCTAGGTCTGCGGAGGCCGCCCTTTTCTTCTTCCTCCCCTTAGGGGGAGAATTGCTCTCTCCCTCCTCCTCTTTATCTTCATGTCCCTCATGGGAGGAGAGAGCTTCGGTATCTCCGGACACAGCGTCCGAAGTACCTTTACAGTGGAGGCCACCTTTGGCCTCCTTTCCCTTCTTCTTGGCCTTCTTCTCCGGTGCCTGATACGACATCGGGACCAGCATCCTCATCAGCAGAGGATCCGCTGGGTTTTCGGGTAGCAGAGCCGAACACTTGATCCACTCCGCCTTCTTTGTCCAGCCCTGGTTAAAGGAGGGAAGTCTCAGCATACTCCCTTTATTTGTGAACTAAGTTGTGTTCGAAAACTAGAAAACTTACTAGGGTGGCTGGATGAGCGCAGTCGAGGCCGATGTCATCGGTCGTCTCCGGCCACGACTTCTGGGCCTTGAACAGCAGCTTCCAGATCTCTTCGTGCGTTGTGTCGAAGAACTGCCGCAATGTCCGCGGCCCCGCCGGATTGAACTCCCACATGTGGAGAGGTCGGCGCTGGCAGGGAAGTGTGCGGCAGAACAACATCACCTGGATCACATTAGTGAGGCTGGTGTTCTTCTCTATAATGTTCTTGATGCGCTTCTGTAGCATCAACACCTCGTCGGTCGACCCCCAATCCAGCCCCTGGTTGGTCCATGATCCAAGCCGCATTGGGGGTCCGGATCTAAACTTAGGAGTGGCCGCCCAATTGGCGCCGCGGGGTTCGGTGATGTAGAACCACTCCTGCTGCCATATCTTGACAGTCTCCACGAACGCCCCTTTTGGCTAGGTGACGTTGGGAAGCTTGCTCACCATGCCGCATCCATAGTCTGCGTGCTGCCGGTCAACCACCTTTGGCTTCACGTTGAAGACTTTGAGCCACAAGCCGAAGTGGGGGGATGCGGAGGAGCACCTCGCACACGACGATGAACGCCGAGATGTGGAGGAAGGAGTTTGTGCGCAACGTCAGGGTGCGGATGACCTGCTTCTTGGTAGGGATCCTATGCGCAACGTTGGCACTTATGTACCCCGCCTCCCGGAGCTCCTTCATGTCCTTCTCCGTCACAGAGGAGGCCACCCACTTGCCTTGAGAGCTGGATCCGGACATGGCTGGAGTGTTTGGTGGCAATGGAAAAGATCGAAACTTGGGCGCTAGAGCTCGAGGACAAGAGGGCTGAGGTAGAAGAAGGCGTGGGGTAAAAAGATGGGTTCTTATCCTCTCATAAAGGGAGTGAATATCAAGCGCCCCCTCACAAGCCTTAAAACTCGCCTATTCCCATGGGGTCGTGCGAACGGAACGGTTGCATTACCCAAACCCGTTGTAAGGGCATATTTATCCCTTAGTGGTTTTGGTGATTTATGACAATGCATTTGCAGACTAATCGTGTGCATTGAGCATTTCAGATATCTCATGTTTAGCCACAAGACGATTCGTTGCCCCTCGGAGTCCAGTGAATATGGAGTTTTCCCTATGTTTCTTTTCGGTGGATTTGAGTCATAGGAAAGTCGTACTATTAAGAGGGGGTCCACATTGGAAAGGTTTGGGTGGAATCATCACGTACACGTCTGTTCCTTCTGCACCACCTTTCCTTTGGCTCTTTGGAGCATCCTCCGTTTGCCCGTGTCTCTGCAAAATGAAGGACTCCTAGTGTTGGTTGTGCTGGGGCATGCGGTTGTACTGCTCATGCGAGTGGTACTACCGCAGTCCCTTGCGGTAGTACCGCTCCCAGGGCGCGGTAGTACCGTGGCCTCGGTCCAGGCACAACAGCACGAGCGGAAGTAGGGGCGGATTACATCTGTGCCCTACGTGGTAGTACTGCTCCAGGTTTGCAATAGTACCGCGTCGGATTTTTGCACAGATCGAAACTCAGCGGAAGTAGCCTGATAACCCACAAGTATAGGGGATCAATTGTAACCTCTTTCGATAAGTAAGAGTGTCGCACCCAACGAGGAGCTAAAGGTAGAACAAATATTCCCTCAAGTTCTATCGACCATCGATACAACTCTACGCACGCTTAGTGTTCGCTTTACCTAGAACAAGTATGAAACTAGAAGTACTTTGTAGGTGTTGTTGGATAGGTTTGCAAGATAATAAAGAGAACATAAATAAAAACTAGGGGCTGTTTAGGTAAAGAAGCAATAAAGTAAATATAGAGAGTGTGGAAAAGTGGTGGTAGGAGTTGTGAAATTGTCCCTAAGCAATTGACTACGTTACTAGACCGATAGCAAGTTTTATGTGGGAGAGGCATAAGCTAACATACTTTCTCTTCTTGTACCGTATGCACTTATGATTGGAACTCTAGCAAGCATCCGCAACTACTAAATATCATTAAGGTAAAACCCAACCATAGCATTAACATATCAAGTCCCCTTTATCCCATACGCCACAACCCCCTTACTCGGGTCTATGCTTCTGTCACTCAAGCAACCCACTATAAGCAAATCATGAACGTATTGCAACACCCTACAGCGGGAATCCCTCACGCTTGTGCGACATGCAGGGCACAATAGGATAGCAACATAACCACAAGCAAATTAAACCAATCATAGCAATTCACCAATTACTGATAGGACAACGAAAATCTACTCACACATCATAGGATGGCAACACATCATTGGATAACAATATGAAGCATAAAGCACCATGTTCAAGTAGAGGGTACAGCGGGTTGCGGGAGAGTGAACCGCTGAATATAGATGGGGGAAGGTGATGGAGATGTTGGTTGTCACGCCAAGATGCGACCCTATCCTAAAGGAACTCGAAAGTCCCACCAAGGATAGAAGTGCATCTTGAAGACGCTTTTGCAAGGTGCATATCATTACATCAACATTACATAATGGTGGGGATACATACATAAGGCACAAATGCCCCAAGAATACATCAACATCATACAAGAGATCAACATCCAACTACGGATGGTACACAGACAGAAACTCAAACAATATCCACCCTGCTAGCCCAGGCTGCCGACCTGGAACCTATCCCCTGATCGAAGAAGAAGCAGAAGAAGAACTCCAAAACAAGTAACCATCGCTCTCGCGTCAAGATCATCGTGTAACCTGTACCTGCAACTGTTGTTGTAGTAATCTGTGAGCCACGAGGACTCAGCAATCCCATTACCATGGGTATCAAGACTAGCAAAGCTTAATGGGTAAGGAAGGGGTAAAGTGGTGAGGTTGCAGCAGCGACTAAGAAAGTATGGTGGCTAACATACGCAAATAACAGCGAGAAGAGAGCAAACAGAACAGTCGTGAAGCTAGCAATGATCAAGAAGTGATCCTGAACTCCTACTTACGTCAAACATAACCTGAAACCGTGTTCACTTCCCGGACTCCGCCGAAAAGAGACCATCACGGCTACACACGGGGTTGATGCGTTTTAGTTCGTATCTGGTGTCAAGTTATCTACAACCAGACATTAACAAATTCCCATCTGCCGCATAACCGCGGGCACGTCTTTCGAAAGTTTAAACCCTGCAGGGGTGTCCCAACTTAGCCCATGATAAGCTCTCGCGATCAACGAAGGATATTCCTTCTCCCGGGAAGACCCGATCAGTCTCGGAACCCCGGTTACAAGACATTTCGACAACGGTAAAACAAGACCAGCAAGACTGCCCGCTGTGCCGACAAATCCCGATAGGAGCTGCACATATCTCGTTCTCAGGGCACACCGGATGAGCAAGACGTCGGGTTGGCATAGACCCTGATTGCCTAGGGGGCACCGGACATCGCTCGGTTTGGACCAACACTTAGACAAGCATTGGCCCGGGGGGG
Source organism: Triticum aestivum (assembly GCF_018294505.1). Classification (NCBI taxonomy): domain Eukaryota; kingdom Viridiplantae; phylum Streptophyta; class Magnoliopsida; order Poales; family Poaceae; genus Triticum; species Triticum aestivum. The sequence goes on from NC_057813.1 coordinate 398,424,724, forward strand.
CTAAAATAAATATGACCCTCGAGAGGGCAACTCCCAAGGGAAAAGTAGGTGGTGGTGAGGCAAATGGTAAAACCAAGGTTGGACCTTGCTGGAGGAGTTTTATTCAAAGCGAACTGTCAAGGGGGTCCCATAAATCACCCAACTGCGTTAGGGACGCAAAATCCGGGAACATAATACCGATATGAAGGAAACTAGGGCGGCAGGAGTGGAACAAAACACCAGGCATAAGGCCGAGCCTTCCACCCTTTACCAAGTATATAGATGCATTAATTAAATAAGAGATATTGTGATATCCCAACATAATCCTGTCCACCATGGAGCAATCTTCAACTTCACCTGCAACTAACAACGCTATAAGAGGGGCTTAGCAAAGCGGTAACATAGCCAAGCAACGATTCGCTAGGAAGGGTGAAAAGGTTAGAGGCTGACATGGCAAATTGGGGAGGCTTGAAGAACAAGTGATAGGTAGTGCAGCAAAGCGATAGAACGAAGCAACTAGCATAGCAATGATAGTAATGAGATCCAAGGTGACGGTCATCTTGCCTGAAATCCTGCTAGGAAGAAGAATGAGTCCATGAAGAAGATGAAGCCACGAATATGAACCAAGCATAGACGAACGAGTCCTCACGATCGCAACGAAACAGGAACTAACGAGAAGGAGCACAACCGGAAAGAAGCAAACAGAAAGGTAAACACACAACACATATACATGACATGATGCTCAACCAAGTATGATGCATGACAAAGCTACATGAAGCTACTCATGGCAAGAGATGATGCAAATAAGAGCAACACATCAAGACAAGTTTAAATGAGGACGGAAACAACATATAACAAATCCGGTAAGTCCTCATATGCAAATTTCGAAATTGGTCCAGATCTGAATTAACCTTATGTTCAAGTTGTTAAACAACAAGTTAAGATGCACCAAGATGATCTACACGAGATTCTAGTCAAGTTACATATAAAGTTCATTAGATTTGGAACTACGGCCTAGAAGATATGAGCAAAACAAGTTAAACATGGCATTGATGCAAAATGCATACAAACATCAAGCAAACACCTCAAAACAAGGATGCAACATGATAATATGAAAATACATGCAAAATCAAGCAAATTTCATATATAGCACAGTCAAAACGGAGCAACGGTTCAACACATACACTCTATACAAGTTTAAAAGACAAGTTGTCCAAAACAGCAACTAGGCATATTGCAAGCATCAAAACAACATGCTACAGCACCTTAACGGGAAAACAAAAGACATGGACATGATGTACATGTAAAGCATGACAAAACATGAACACTGAGCTATCTCCAGAAACTACAAGAGCTTGCTCGAAAACACATGGCAAGATTGCAAATAATAACAGTTTACAGGCTTAGCGGAAATAACATCAGGTTGCAATGTTTAGAGCTATCAAACATTATGCTACAGGAACTTATCATGGCAAACAAAGGCATGGCATGCTAGTACTAAAGACAAAGAACACATCTCCCTTACTGAACTAATTCCAAAGACCAACATAAAATATGGTAGCATCCATGCAAACATGGCAAATGATATGACAGATTTATACATGGCAGGAACAACAATAAGTAGGCATGTTGGTGAGCTTGTATCACTCTCCACAGATCAATACATGGCATGACAAGGTGACCAAAAGTAAGATGACATATTTATGAAGCTAAGAATGGCAAGAACAAGTCCATAGGGTGCATGGATCACTAGCAAAACACATGGCAAAACTGAAATTAAAGTTAACAGGCTGACAGCAACATTATTTAGCAATTTGAGAGCAAGATTACAACAATCTACAGAATGCTATAAATGCAACCCGGGGTATGTATGGATAGAGCATGACATGTATAACAAAACATACTTAGTGAACATCTCCAGATTATGCACAAAATGACTTGTAGCAGCAGGTTTGCATAGCATCACAAAATAACAGATTCAGCCTACCAAAACAGTAACAGCAAGTACCTTACTTCACGAGCTTGATGCACTCACTACAAGACTCACAAAAATACATGGATGGCACCACTGTAAATATGGCATGATGTAGTTCAAAACACATATAGAGCTCATGCTCATAGGATGCACACATCAAATGCAACAAAAATGAGAAATCATCAAGTTATAACAGTTTCAGCAGATTAACATCATATAGCATTCTTGCAATGATGATTAGGGCATCAACATGAACTCAAAAAAGCATGACACAATGTAATTAAATGTAGACCATCGCATGATGAACATTTCGATATATTATATGCCCAAAACGGAGCGATATGCAGAGAGCTACGGCATGATGAACAGGGCATGAAAATGTCTAAATATTCGGGGACTCAAAAAAAATCTCGAGGGTCAACCATTGAGCTGCATCTAGATCCGCGCGCGGTTCCCGAGGTTGACCGGATCAACCTCGCCGGTGAAGATGAGGAGGAGGTCGGATGGAGCGGGGGTCAGCCGGATCTGGGTGCGAGGCATCGCGCGTGCGCGGAGGCCGAGGACGGCACGGCGGCGGAGGAGCTGCGGCGGCCGACGGGCGGCGCGGTCGAAGCCGGTGGAGACAACGACGGAGATGGCCGGCAGCGGGGTCAGGACGCTGACGGAGGCGGCG